>NW_022589743.1:1840505-1976662 GCF_004348235.1 Phoca vitulina
CCCCCCTGCCCCGCCGCGGCAGCCATGGCCGCGCGCCTCCGCTCGCTCCCGGCCCGCCCGCCGCCCGCCGCCGGGTAAAGTCTTAGGTTCAGGGAACAAAGCCTGGCTTGGTAGGGAGCTTTTCGCTCGCTCGCTCCGCGCGTATTTTCCCTCTTTCTTTTTCTTTCGGTGGCTCTCGGTGGTTGCTCCTGAGCTCTCGCTCCGCCTGCCCTTCCATCTCGGCCCCGGTTCTCCAATTCTCCATGCCCCTCCGCCCAGGGCTTCGTCTCTGCTCTTCAACTCCAAGGCAACTCCGAGGTGGAGATCAGAGGAAGGGGCGCTAGAACGAACGGGAGCTACGTGGGCCGCTCGCCCTTCCGTGTCTGGGGCGGGGTGCTCTTTGGGTGGCCGCTCGTGGGGTCTTTCCTCGGAGGCCCCTCTGGAGGGTAGACACTTTCACATGCAGACGTTTGTTCATTACACAAATATTTATTGAATGCTTACTATGTGCAGCCGCTGGGATAGAGCAGTGAACAGAACAGGTATTGATTCCTGCCCTCAGGGAGCTTCCGATCCAGCTTATAGACTCAGACGCGCGCGCACAGGGACTCGCACCCCTTAGAGGCACACCGAGGCACCCACAGACACAAACTCACCCCCAGCCTCATCCGGCCACACCACCTGACTCTTCCAGAGAGACACAAACCCCAGCTCCGGCCCCGCAGGCACGCTTAGAGAACCACGCCAGTTAGAGACCCACGATTACGGAAGTGCCCGGAAACAGCACAGTTACACTTGACCTCTAGGCACGCACACAAACACAGAACATAAACTCACACACAGCACCCCCAAAGGACTAAAGACCCTGAAATTGGGTCTGGGAAGAAGTGAGGGGCGTCAGCCCGATGGCTTTATCCCAAGACCGGAGTGGGCCAGTGGGACGCAATCTGACCCCCCCTTCCTAAAGCGGGGCGGACGCCCTCAGGGACCAAAGGTCACACTCCCTCAGCGGGAGGTGGGGTGGCGGAGGGGAGAAGGCAGCCCTGAGGGCTTCAGCGACACTTCAAAGACCTCGCGCCCGGGAACGCTTCCTGCGGGGGAGGGGCAGAGGGAGAGGAGAGGGGAAGACCGGCAAGGGGACTATGAGGGTGGGAGGAGGCTGCCCCCACTTCGGCGCACTGCCCCCCTGGCCGACTCTTCCGCCGGGACCGCCTCCTTTTCACCAGCACCTGTTCAACCGGAACATCAAGGGGCCGGGACCCGCCGCCACCCCTCCCTTCGCGTCTATTTAGTACCTTTCATCCGGGAAGGAGGGGGGGGGATGAATTCCCGCCGGGGGGGGGGGAGGAGGACGGGGGAGAACTTGTCCTTGACCTGGTCTTTGGCGTCAGGGATTTACTCCCTAATCCCAGCGACACTGGCGTTTGGGGAGGTCGGGGAAGCTGAGCTCTGGACTGCAGCCCTCCAGCTCCCCTCACTCCGGCAAGGGACCAGAGAATCCCGGAGGGCTGCCAGGACGTAGAAGCTCTGTCTAAACGGGCGCGGCGGGGAGGAGGCCTGTCTCTGCGGCTTCCGTGCCTGGGGGAGGGGGCCGAGAGCCCGAGGATTGTCGGTGCCCCCTGCGAGGACTGCCAAGTGCCCGTATCTTGGTCTGCTTTGTGAACTTCGCTCATACGAAAAGTTAAGAAACAGACGAGAAGTCTCACTTAGGAGTTTCGAACGAATTACTTTTCCTGACAAGAATAAAACTTCAAGAAAATTAAACGCAAAAATGTCAGCCCTAGCCATGCACCAGTTTCGGAATATTTGAGTATTTGGTTTTGGGACCGACCGCGGCCGAAGTGGCCGAAGTTTTGGGTTTCGCCGGACGAGGGTCACTCGAAGGCCCATCGGTCCCTACATCCAGGGGTGGGCGACGTGGGACTGGGGCGGCGGAGGCTTTGTCTCCGGTTCTCAGCCGGTGCGGGTGTACTGCCCCAAGATTGTGAGGTGAACGCGCGATGATACTTGTGCGTTTAGTAAGTGTATTAGGAACACTGTTTCGTTTAATCCTTCCCATAACCCTTTGGGATGGGTGTTAATATCCCATTTTATAAATAGATTAGCTGAGGTTCTGGAGGATGAAGTGACTTGCCCAAAGTCACACAGCCTGAAAGCAGCAGAGCGGGGACTTGAACCCAGTCTGTCCTCCGCTAGGGCTGGGGCTCCGCCACCACGTGTTGGTCAAATGCCTGTGTTTAACTGGGATGTCCGCCCAAAGTAAACGCTCCCTTCCGAGGTTTGGGGAAACCCGGTGCCGCGCGGGTTGGGTGGGCTGGGTTCGCGGCGGGTACTCCGAGGGCTGAGCTGTAAAGCTTATTCCTGGTCTTCCAATATTTTCCTGAGAACCTACTATGTGCTTATCCACAAAAAAAAAAAAAAAGAAAAAGAAAGAAAGAAAAGCAAGAGCGGGACTCAGCCAACAAGTGGTTCAAGTTCGTCTTGCTCTCCTCGGCGTAACTGAGCACTGATTTGGGGTGTCACGCTGATCTTGGCTGTGCAGTTTTCGGCGAGTGACTTCACCTCTCAGGCTCAGCTTGTCCCTCTTAAACGGGACGTTAACTCCCTCTGGCAAGTGCCGTAGTGAAGATCTAACGAAAATCCTTTTGGAAAGCGCTAAGGCACACAGTAGGCGCTCAATCCCTGCTCTCCCCCGCTCCGCCCGCCCCTCTAAGCGTGCCAGGGCAGCGCGTTCCCGCTCCCGCTTCCCGCCTCCGGCATCCTTGCCCGACTCGCGCGTCCCGCGGCTAAGGGACTGGGGCAGAGAGGACCAAACAGAAAATTATTTCCGCCCGCTCGGCCCGCCCCGCCCCGCCCCGCCCCGCCCGTCCCCGGAGCCAGAAGGGGATTGTGGGGCCGCCGCGGCCGCCGCCGGAGCTGAGCGGGGCGGAAGCGCGCGTCGCGCTGCTGCTCGGGCCCGACCGCGCCGGCCCCCGCACCTCCCGGCCCGGGACTACGGGCTGTGGTCGGGGCGGTCCCGGGGCCCGAGGCGGCTGCTGCCGCGCGCGTTTCCACGAAGCCTGGCGCGCTGGTTCCCAGAACCGAGCGGGGGAGGCTGAAGAGTATTGAGGTTTCGCTTCTGCTAGCCGGCCCGGCGCTTGGTTTCGCGGGTCCCGGGGGCTGGGGGCGCGCCCTCCGGATTAGAAAGCCCCGGGCTCCTGGAAAGAACTGCGCCGGCGCCCGCGGGTTTGCCATTTGTTTGCGTCTTGCTTTCTTTCCCAAAAGCAAAGCTTCTGACCTTGGGGCGTTCAGAGAGGTTAAGTTACTTTCTCTAGGTAACCCAGTCTGTAAGAGGCTTCAGGTGGTTTCCTGCCGGGTAGGAGAGCCTGGCGTGGCCGAATAGGAAGAGAAACGCCAGAGTCAGAGAGACGTGGGTTCAAGACTCAGCTTAGCCACTTACTGGCTTTGCCCATCGGTTAGTAATTCCTGCTCTGCGACCCTCAATTCCCCCATCTCGGAATGTGGACGGTACTGCCAACCTTAGGGTTGATGTCAACAGTGACAGTCAAGTGCCCGGCTCAGGGAAGGGTGATTTCCCCGTCAAAGGTTATGTCCCTGCGGTGGTCTCTCCAGCAGGCCTGCCTGGGGTGCGAGGGCGGGTGTACAGGTTCTTTCCTAAGTCAGACATCCTGTGCAAGAGGGAAAGAAGCTCGACTTAAAGGGGAACTGGTGGGAGTGAGGGGATTCCCCAGGCATTAGGAGGCCAGCCGTCATGATTATTGTAAATAGTGACTCTGCATGGTGGGATTTTTGGCTTTTCAGATCTTTCTACGGGAACAGCGCAGTACTTAGTGTCAAATCCTGCCTCTGCCAATAGCTGGCAGTGTGACGCACAGTCTGGCTACCTCAGTTTGCCAATCTGGAACGTGGGGATAATTGGATGCCCTCTTCCAATCGTCAGGGCTTCGGCAGCTCCAGCCAGCCAAGATCACAATGGGTGCTTTAAGAGCTGTGAGTGAGCCCAGGTAGTCCCTTTGATTACATTAAGGCATAAGGGAACTTCCTTTAGGGAGCTAAGATGGATAGGAAAGGAAGAGGTTCATGGGCTGAAGTAGCCATCTGCCCAGTCTTGTCCCAGAGCTACCTGGAATCTAGTCCCAGCCCTACCCCTAGCCAGCTGTGTGACCTTGGGCAAAGCACTTGCCCTCTCTGGCATTTGGTTGGGTGACCGGATCTTGAAAATCTTGCAGTTAACATTTTGTGGTTGATGACTTTGCTCCTGGGAAGTTTCCAAGCTGAGAGATGACAGATGAATAGCATATTTGCCCTGCTATGTTCCCCTTTTCCACCAGTTCCTCCTGAAGTCTAATCTCCATTCCTCCTGTTATAATTGCTGTCACAACAGAAGTTGAAAACGCTGTATTATTCAGTCTTTTAGCAAGCACTTCATTGCATCTTCACGGATGGGCCATAGGAGAGACACAGATAGCACCCAGGATGGTGGGAGTGACAGACATATAGAGAAATAACTTCAATTCAAGGATATAAGAGCCATGCTAGTGCTCAGAACAGTGCTAACACAGGCAGGAAGGAAGTAATTATGTTCAGGGAGTCAGAGAAGGTCTCAGCTGGGACCAAGTGGGTACAGGCAGATAAGACACAGAAGAGCATTCCAGGCAGGTGGACAGCATGTTCAAAGGCACAGAGGTAGGAACCAGCAAAGTGTGTACTGAAGTTTGTGCCTTGTGGCAGCCACAGGGTGGTAGGTGTGGCAAGAGAGCAGAAAGGAGGGTTAGAGGGGTAACCTTAAGGCAAACACTAGATTAAGGGGACCTTGGATATTTTGCTAAGGAGTTTGGACTTAATCCCAAGGGCAGTGGGGAGTCACTAAGGGCTTTTAAGAGGTGCGAACATTGCTTGTCAAATCTGGGGTTGGTTAGGGTTGGGGGGAGGCTGAAGGTTGGGAGATTAGTTAGGATAGCAATTCTCAACCTTTAAAATGCAGCGCTCCCCAGGGGGGTCTTGTTAAAATGCAGATTCTGATTCAGTAGGTCTGAGGTGGGGGTCTGAAATCCATCATTTTTAACAACCTCCCAGGTGATGCTGTGTTGTTGATCCAAAGAGCACACTTGAATAGCAAGTGGTAGGAGACTTGTAAGGGCCCTGCTGAGAGAAGATGGTCTGAGCAGAGGGGATGAGTGGAGTGCTAGGGATGAGGATGTCAAGGAGGTGGGATGTTAAGACCAGGACTGGGACTACTTGGCAGGGCAAGAGTGAGGGGATGACTCCCAGAGGGGCAGCTTGGGGATTTGGTGGATGGCGCTTATCTGTGTACTCACTGATAGACCCCAGGAGTGAGGGTGGGGGTGGAGCTGGTAAGGAACCGCTTTGGACATGATATTGGGTGCTTGTGGCACACAGGGTGGCGATGCTCGGTAGGCAGTCGATTGTTTTGTGTCTGGATCAGCAGAGTCTGGGCTGGTGGGACCCAGACTGAGAGGGCCAGAAGGCTGTCCAGAGAAGCTGGAGAGTTCACATCACGGAAGTCGGAGAGGGACTTTTAAGACGCAGGAAGGGATGCCAGGGTCACATGCCATGGAGAGGTCCAGAGAGGAAAGGGTTCTGCAAGGAGGAGGTCCCCGGTGACCTCAGCCTGGAAAATTCCAGGCACTAGTGGGTGTGGGTCAAGCATGGATTGGGAGGCGAGAAGGGAGGGGATGGTGGAGAATGCGCTAGGGGGATGGGAGGGTCAGGAGACAAGGATGGACATCTATGGTGATCATGATGATAACATCGACAACTTTTGATGGAGCTGATGTGCCAGGCACCGTGCCAAACTTCTAATGTGCTCCAACACCACTGAGATAGATTCTATTCTTGTTCCCATTTTACAGGGAAGGGAACGAGCTCAGAGCACAAAGCGCACAGCCAGGAGGTACAGAAGCAGGATTTGAACCCTGCTTTTAACCATGGGGTGGGTCCAGTTGGTCAGTAAGAGGGCTGTTCTGGAGCTAGTTCAGAACTTACTATCCCCTTCTCCCCAAATCTCTCCCTGTGTCACTAATTCATTGTCACGTATTTAATCCACCACCATTTGTTGACGGCTACTACGTGCGAGATAACGGGCCAGACTTTGGTGACGTAGAAAGGATCGCAGAAAGGACTGAAGCACGTTGCAGCCCTGCAGGGGTTCAAGTTGGAGAGGAAGGGCTGGCTTGTGGGCAGGCAAACCGCACCATACAGTATGATGTGTTCTCATGGGGGCTAGACCTCCCTACAGAGAGCCCTGGAGAAGGAGCGCTGATGTCTGCCTAGGGAAGTCGGGCAAGTCTCTTTGGAAGAGACAGGGTCGGAGCTATGACTTGAAGGTGACCGGGAGTTTGCTGGGTCGCCAGGTGAGGGAAGCACTGAAGGCAGAGGACTAGCAGGTGTACATGCTAGCGTGAGAGCACCGCTGTGTTCAGGGGCCAGGGGGGACAAGTGTTCAGTGAAGGGGGAGTGGAAGGTGGGGTGGTGGTGGGAGGAAAGGGGACATGAGGGCAGTTGGGAGGGGAGGGATCAGGTCACCTCCCACATGGACCAGACCTGACCCCAGGAGCAAGAGATCCCGTGGAAGATGCTGAGCAGATGCACATGTTGCAAAGTGTGGCTGTAGCAGAGTTGGAGGTCTGAGGGTGCAGGCAGAAGACACAGTGACTTCTGAAATGATTGCAAGTGCTAGAATGTAAATTCCACAGAGCAGTGATTTTTTTTAAAGATTTTATTTATTTATTTGAGAGAGAGAATAAGATAGAGCATGAGAGGGGGGAGGGTCAGAGGGAGAAGCAGACTCCCTGCTGAGCAGGGAGCCCGATACGGGACTCGATCCCGGGACTCCAGGATCATGACCTGAGCCGAAGGCAGTCGCTTAACCAACTGAGCCACCCAGGCACCCCGCAGAGCAGTGATTTTTATGTGTTGTGTTTGCTGATGTATCCCCAGCACCTGGATCAGCGTCTGGCACATAACGGGTGCTCAGTTAATACTTGCTGAATGAATGAATGAATGAATGGGTGAATGGATGAATGCGTGAATGGCTGAATGGATGAATGTTTGACCATCTCTGGGAGTAAGGAAGAGGACGTGTACTGGAGTGTTGGGATAGAGAGACAGGATGTGTGGAGGGTGAACTAGAGAGAAGGGGGTGAGGGACAGTTGGTAGTCATGGAGTGGGAGGATGACTCCCAGGTTTCTGTCTTTTTTTTTTTTTTTTTAGATTTTATTTATTTATTTGAGAGAGAGAGTGAGAGAGAGAGAGAGAGCACAAGAGGGGGGAGCGGGAGAGGGAGAAGCAGACTCCCTGCTGAGCAGGTAGCCCGATGTGGGACTCGATCCTGGGACTCCAGGATCATGACCTGAGCCGAAGGCAGTCGCTTAACCAACTGAGCCACCCAGGTGCCCCGCAGGTTTCTGTCTTAAACAGCAGGCCTCCTGAAGAAGGGAGGAGGAGGAGCAGGATTGGGAGAGTTGATGAATTCAGATGGGGGCTTGTTGAACTTGAGGTCTAGTGGTCTGTCCCAGAAGAGGGTTGGATATGTATGTCACTTTAATAATTGTAAAATGCTTTTGAAGTGTATGTGATATTCTGTTCACCTCTTCTGCTGTATCCTTGATACTCTGAAAAAATATCAGAGATGTCTTTGAGCATTGTCAGCAATTGACGGTAACTGAAGCCCTGGTATGGGTAAGATCACCCTGGGAGGATGTGCAGGTGCAGAGAGCAGAAGGCCAAGGCCAGAGGTGTTTAAGAAGGGGCAGAGCGAGAGAAGCCAGGCAAAGAGCATGCGAAGTGTCCAGAGATGGAGGAGGACCCCAGAGAAAATGGTGTCATGGAAACCAGGGAGGAAGGAGGGTGGGAGTGGCCTGCAGGGTAGGTGTCTCAGAGTGGGGCAACTGGTCCAGCATGGTGAAGGGGGTGGCAGTGGATTGCATGAGGAGGGGGAGATGGTGTGAGTTTAGACAACCTTCCTAGGGGCTGGACTGTGAGTTGGCGGGAGACACGACAGCAGGGGAGGAGAGTGCAAGGTCTGGGAGGTGTGGCTGGCAGTTTTCTGGGACAGTCTACCGCATAAGGCTTAGGTGGACCAGAGGGCACTCTGCTTCCCCTCTCTTGCGGGGAGGAAGTGAAGGATGGGACTGACGAATGTCTGTGTAGGACTGTTCTGCTTGTTAGCATGTTTCTTCTCATTTTAAAACCTTTTTTAGTTCTCGATTTGTCCCCAGTTTTATTGAGATCTAATTGCTAACCGTGTATTACTTTCAGGTGTACAACATGATTTGACATCTGTGTATATTGTGAAATGATCACCACAATATGCTTAGTTAACATCCACCATTCTCTATTTCCTGAAATCAACTTTTTGTGGAGTAATTTACATGTAATAAAATGCACACATCTTAACTGTACAAGTGATGACTTTTGACAAATATATGCAGCCATGTAGCCACCACCCTAATAAAGATATAGAACATTTCCATCTTCCCAGAAAGTTCCTTCCTATCCCGTTGCATTCCTCCAGCCCCAGGCAAACACTGATGTGATCTCTATCACTATCGATCATGGTGGATTCATTTTGCTGATTCTAGAAGTTCCTCAAAGTGGAATCTTACCATACGTACTCTTTTGTGTTTGGCTTCTCTTACTCTGCACTGTATTTTTTTTTTCCCTCTAAAACAGTGAATTGAGGCCATTGCTGGATAGGGGGCTTAGGTGGGGAACAGGAGAGGGAGCCCCTTGGGGCTGAGGGACATCCAGTGAGCAGTGTTCCCCAAGTGTGGCCCGCGGCAGAAGCAGAGAAAGCAGCTGTGTGGATGTGGGTTCAGGTATGAGTGTGTGCTTGGGGCGCTAAGCATTTCGGGTGCAGTTTACCTTGGTCATGGCAGGGGTGGGGTGAGGCCCTGGGGCTGACTGGTGTGATAATGAGGAGGCCCAGACTCAGAAGTGGACACTGAAAGCCTTCAGGCTGGATGGTGGAGTTGGGACTGAAAATCCTGGAGTCACACCTGACTTCCCACTCTCTACCATTGGCCTGGCCACTTCTTCTGTTGAAATGTCTCTGGAAACTTTCTCTTTGTTCCTTTACCCTCAGCGCCTTGAGCTTAAACCTCTGCTTATCTCGGCTAAGCCTCTGCTGGGACCCGTCTGTCCTCCCTCTTGGGGGGGGGTCTCTTTATCCTGATCTACCTCCCCCATATCTGCCTCTTTCCTCTCACCCTCCAAATGGGCTCCATCCAAAAGGCCACCTCTCTGCACTTGTCTCTTGGTCTCTCTCTCTCCCACCCCTGCTCTGCTTTACACAGCTTGAGTCGACTCTCTGGCCCCCCTTGCCCCTGCTGGAATTGCTCTGTCAGTGGTCACAGTCACCACCTGTCACAGGTGTTTTCTGGAGGTTGTCATCTGTCCAGTGCCCTCCTTCCTGTTTCAGGGGAATGTCCCCCTGGGTGATCTACCCTAGAACTCTCTATCTACCTTAACCTCCCCACCCCCAACTGCTTCACCCACGGCCTTCCCCATCTCTAGGACGGCAGCTCCATCTTTGTAGCTGTTTGGGCCCCAAACCTGAATTTCTGATTTTGCTGCCACCCCTGCTCTGTGAGCAGATCCTGCCAGCCCCACCTGCATGATACACACAGAATCTGATGACTTCCCACCGTCTGCCCCATTGTCCTCTCCCCCGGGTTACTGTGGTGGCCTCCTAACTGCTCTCTCCGCCTCCCCCCTCCCCCCTGACATCGGTTCCTTACACGGTGCCAGAGTGGTCCAATGAAACTATAAGATGATCACGTTGCCCCAGGGCTCCAGAGAGTTCCCACTGTACTAGAGGCTTCGAAGCCCAACTCCTACCAGGGGCCTGTAAGGTACTATAGAGCCCGCCGCCCCAATCCCTCTGGCCTCATCTGCACTGTCCCCTCGTTCCTGTGCTGTGGCCACACTAGCTTCCTTGTTGTTTCCCGCGCACGCGGGCACGCCCCTGCCTTCTCAGGCTCTCGTGGGCCACCTTACTTACAACCGCAACTTGTGCCCTTTCTGCCCAACCCCTAACCTTCCTTATACTTTTCCTTTGTCCTTGACGGTCTCATTATTCATATGTTTCTGTCTGTTGGTGGTGGTCAGTGTTTCCCCTCCAATGGAAGTGCCATGAAGACAGGGACCTTTTTGGATTTGGTTGCTGTTTTCAAGGGCCTAGAACTGTGCCTGGCATATACTTGGTGCTCAATAAATATTTACTGAAAGAACTGAAGGAAGGAATTTTGACCATCTGTCTTCGTGCCCTGGACACTAGATGCAGGCCCAGGAGCCAAGCCTCGCCCATCTGATGCCTTCTTGCTCTGCTCTGAGGAGCCAAGTGACCAGAACAGAGGCTGGTGGGGGTCCCTCTTGATGGCTTTGCCCATGGTGCCTGGGGGGTGCTGTGTCCAATGCCTATTCCTGCCGAGAGATAGCTGGACTTTTTGCTTCTTGGCCCACAGGGCTCCAACTCTAGGTGATCTTTTCTATTTCTCTGTTTCTCCTAAGAAGCCAGAGTCAGTTTCCCAGACCTCTGGCTGGTTCATCTCCGAATCACTAAGGCCAGCAGCTCCTCGATCATGGTCCAGCTTAACCTCTCCATGGCATTGATACCCATGACCACCCTGCATGTCTCTCATATTTCTCAGCCCCCTTTGCTGGGGTCCTTTGTCTCTGCCCATCCCACGGGGGTCCTCTTCCGGATCCACATGACTTTCCCTGGAAGAGTGTAGCCACGCCTATAGTTTTTACCCTGACCCGGGTGCCCATGACTTAGTCCCAATACTCTCCAGTCCCAGGCCTTCCGCCTGGCTCCTCAGACCACACCCACTTATATTTGGTCTCTGGGAACCGAGACCAAAACCGAACTGACATCTCCTCATCCCTGGACCTGTCCCTCCTCTTGTCACTTCAGTTAATAGCCTGCTCTCTCTCCTGAGAAAGAAACCTGAGGGTCCTTCTTAACTCTTTATCTCTCTCCCTCCTCCTCTGAATCAGCCAGCAAGTCTCATAAAACCTGTCTTATCATCAACCCCTCTTAAATCCAACCTTCCCTAAACACAGCCCTCTTTCGGTCCTAAGCATCCCTGCGGCCAACCTCGGCAGGTGCCTCCCAGCTGACTTCTCTTAACGATCTATCTCCTCACCGCACCCTCCACGTGGCTCTTGGAACCAATCTCTGGGCTATACTTCTGCTGGGCACTGAATGTGCAGGTTCCAGAATCCCGCCCTCAGGCAGCTCCCTATCCGAGGGGGCGCCCACACCCCTAAGCCCCGGAGACAGACGGACACTAGCTGAGAGAACAGACAGCCCATCCACCAACTTCAGTCCCTGACCCACTTGAGCCAAGAGAGACTGGATGGCTCTAGGTTCACACTCACCCCTGTACCGCTCACAGAAAACAGGTCTCATCAGAATGAATGGAAGAGTGTCCTTGCTTTGAATGAAATGCCAATGAAGGATAACTTAAGCTAATTATCGAGTCATGCCGGAAGCCAAATTATAGACATTGTCATGTTATAAACACCATTTCTCAAGAAAGCGGCTTGGAGACATCTGGGCAGCTGGAAGCCTGAGCTCATTATCTTCCCCTCCAACCTGCTCTGTCTCCTCCTGCATCCCACCCGTGATGTGCGGGAAGCCTCAGCCTCCCCTCCTCCCCACTGCCAGTCACTTACAAGTACTGCTGATTCTCCCTCAAATACCCATGCTTGTGGTCTCTGACTCCCATCGGGTCTTCACCATCTCTTGCTGCAACCGTGGGCGAGTGACAGAGAGTGATGCCTCCACTTTCCTCATCTGCAAAATAGGATTTTTGTTTTAAACATAGCGAAGGTTTCACTTGGATCACGTATGCCAAACACAGAGCATAGAGTTGGGTTCAGGCTGAGCATTCAGGAAATGCTAGTTCTCTATTCCCTTCATACTTCCCCACGCCTTTCCCTTGCCAAGTCTGATCACATGATTTCCTTTGCTTAAAAGTGGTCTTTAATTCCCAGCCCTACAGGATAAAATTCAAATTTCCTTTTTTAAAAAAACTGTATTTATTTATTTAGAGAGAGAGAGTGTGAGCGGTGGGGAGAGGGAGAGTGAAAATCTCAAGCCAACTCCATGCCTAGCGCGGAGCTCCACACGGGGCTTGATCTTAAGACCCTAAGATCACAACCTGAGCTGAAGTCAAGAGTCAGTCACCCAACCGACTGAGCCACTCAGGTGCCCCTAAGATCCAAATTTCTTATTAAGGCATTCAGCCCTTTGAGTCCCTGCCTATTGTCCTTACCACTGTTTGGCCACACTGACCCACTTCTTCACTTATTAAAAACACAGTCATTCATGGGGAGCCTGGCTGACTCAGTTGGTAGAGCATGCAACCCTTGATCTTGGGGTAATGAGTTTGAGCCCCATGTTGGGTACAGAGCTTACTTTAAAAAAATAAATAAACATAAATAAATAAATACATGGTCATTCCAAAATATCATCCCACAGATTACTTGCTGACCCTAAAGGAAGAAAATGCAACTTCTCAGTAAAGAAGTCGGCTCTCACCAATGGGACCTACCAGTCAGTGGTCCATCACTAAGACTGGAACTCAGGCATTGAGGACACCAGACATGGTGCAATATGAGGGAAGCATTACCCATGAGGTGTTTTTGCCAGTCTAGTCAACCTGAATCTAATCAAGCCTGTAGATCTAATTTCCAGTTTGCAGGAAATACAGGATAAACAACACCACGAGGAAGCAATCAGAGAAATCTAGAAGGTGGGACACAATGTCTGTAATTTACTTAAAATACTTCAGCAATTCAACAACTCAATGGCATGGGGAAAAAAGTTATTCTAGATTCAAATGGGACTTAAGAGACATAACTAATTGCAATGTGTGGACCTGATTTAGATCCTGGTTGGAATAAACCAAATGCAAAAACATTTTGGGGGGACAGGGAAATTTGAATATGGGCTGGATATAGGACAATATTAAGGAATTATTGTTTTTTTAAGATTTTATTTATTTATTTGACAGAGAGACAGAGAGGGAACACAAGCAGGGGGAGTGTGAGAGGGAGAAGCAGGCTTCCTGCCGAGCAGGGAGCCCGATGTGGGGCTCGATCCCAGGACCATGGGATCATGACCTGAGCCTAAGGCAAATGCTTAACCGACTGAGCCACCCAGGCACCCCTTAAGGAATTATTGTTAATTTTGTAAGGTGTGATCATAATATTGTATTTTTAAAAAGATTTAATTTATATATTTGAGGGGGGAGGGGCAGCGGAGGGGGAGAGGGAGAGAATCTCAAGCAGACTCTAAGCTGAGTGTGGAGCCTGATGCAGGGCTCCGTCTCAGCCCCTGAGATCATGACCTGAGCAGACACCAAGAGTCAGACGCTCAACAAACTGAGCCACCCAGGTGGCCCAATCATAATGTATATTAAGAAAATTTCCTATTTATGGGTGAACAGTCATGCAAACTCTAAATCACTTGAAAATATTTCAGCAAAAATGATAAATATGCAAAAATATTAATAATTATTAACATAACTACCCATCTAGGTAATGGGTATGTAGAGGGTTATTTTACTATTCTCTGCTTCTCTCTAGGTTACAGAAGTGCATAATAAAAAATTAAAATGTATTTGAGTGCCAACAATGTGCTAATCACTGGGCTAAGGCAAAATCTAATGTGCTTCTCGTCTACATGAACTAGAGTGTGGTAAGGGAGAGGTGAACAATCAGTTCATCTCACTAATGAATAAATAGTGACAAATGGATGAAAATGGTTTGAAGGAAGTTACATAGGTTTTGAGGGGGGCAGGTAAAGATGGAAGCTGACCCGGTCAGAATCTGAAGGAGTGGGAGAGGTTTTCTCTGAGGAAGGAACGATTCCGTGAAGCCCTGAATAGGAGCAGGTATTGGCCAGGTACAGGCGAAGGGAGGTGGGGGAAAAGTTTGCAGTTGGAAGGAACAGTATGTGCTAAGGGAGGGAGAGGGGGGAGCTTGTTGCTTTAGGCACAAGGGGATGCCTGGGGGGCTGCAGGGAGAGACAATGGCACAGGGGACGTGGGAGGTGGAAGGTGAGGGAACCCAGCCCCTCTCCCCAGGGGGACCTCTGGGTAGGGCTGTCAGACTCAGGTAACCCTGCCTGTGAGCCGAATGAATGATTTCACTCTGCATCCAGAAAGCAGTGGGAAGCCATGAAAAGGTTTGGAGCAAGGGGTAACACAATCCAATTTGTGGCTTAGAAAGAGAACTGGTGGCTATGCAGGGGGCATGGTGGGCTGTGGGGGTACTGCCAGGGCGGGCAGAAACAGACATGGCCACATGACTTGCCTTGGAGGTGCCAGGATGACCCCTGCATTTTTGGCTGTAAAAGTGGGTGGATAGAGGAGCCATCCCCCGGGAAACGATTCCCTGGAAGTAGAACGTGTGGCAGAGGAGGCCGGTTGCCGATGATCTGGGACAGGTTGATTTTGCTGAGCTTTTGGAATATCCGAGCTAGAGGCTGGGTGGGCAGTGAAGTGTCTTGGTCAGAGTGAGAGGAGAGGTGTCTTCTGACCATCACCCCCCGCCCGTGGATGGATGCTAATTGTGGAGTGGGAACAGAAGAAGGTCAAGAGAAAGAAGAGAGGAATTCTGGACAGAGCCTTGAGGACCCCTGAAGTTTGGGCTGAGGCGGGGAGAATGAGCCTGCGCCCATACCCCGAGGGAGCAACCAGTGAGGCAGGAGGGCACCAGGAAAGCGGTGCCCAGGAGGTGAAGGACTGTAGACGGTTCCTAGAAAGAGGAAGTGGCCAATCATGGGGGATGCTGTTGAGAGGTCAAGACGAGAGGACTGACAAGAGCCTGCCAGTTTTGATGAGATGGACGCCACTGGGACCTCAGCAAGAGCTATTTCGGTGGCGGGTGGGGGTGGAAGCAGATGGAAGTGGGTTGAGGAGCAAGTGGGAAGTGAGAAACGGAAGACAGTGTGTAGACAGCTCTTGGGGGGGGAAGTTTGGCTGTGAAGGGGAGGAGAGAGGGATGGGGACTAGAGCCTATGGGGTCAAGGGAAGATGGGGCTTTTAATGGGAGGGACACGCTGACGGAGTTGGCTGTGTGAGAGATAAGGGATGACTCAAGAGGGCGGATGTGCCGGGACCAACGCCAGGGCGCCCCCTCTACTTAACAGGAGAAAGAGATGTTGATGGCTGCTGGTTGGCAGCGCATGGGGCAGGCACTTGCTTTTCTCTGTTCCTTGCCCATACTGTTTCCTCAGTTGGAATTCTTCTCTCATGCTTCCTTTGGTATTCCTGTTCATCCTTTAGAACCTAAGTGGGAGATCACCTTCTCTGAAAAGATTTCCTTTCCGTATGGTTACCCTGACATTAATGTTGCAAGAACCATGGTCATCCCTCTGTTGCTCCTTCTCAAATTAGCCTAGAATGTCCATCTCCCCCCACCAGCTGTGTCCCCATCATCTCTGAGTACCCAGGGCCTTGTCTGGGGCTTGCTTCAAGGGTGGGGGGTGCCCAGTGACTGTGGGGTGAATAGAGGAATGAACTAACTATAGATATGTGGAGGAAGTAGAGCGGGAGGAGGACAAGCCTGGAATAATTCCCAGGGGGATGTGGAGCAGGGGTGGGGAAAAGGGAAGAAACAGAAGGGGGAAAGGCTAGACTATTGCCAAGAACACTCACATTTGTCAAGGGCTTCTAATGGACCAGGCATTAAATTTAGGGGTTTCTCATTTAATCCTCAGAATCCCCAGGAGGAGTACTATCTCCTCGTATGTTCCCTGGCTTCCCCTAGTTTACTAGAATGCAAGCTCTCTGAGGGCAGGGGGTTGTCTGTCTTGCTCACTGCTATGTCTCCAGCACTGGACAGGCACACTGATAGGGTTACCAGATGATAGGCACACAGGATGTCCGGTTAAGTTTGAATTGTTGAGAATAATTTTTCTAGTCTTAAGTATGTTCTGTATTTTTTGTGCTATATTTGGCAATCCTGTACATAGTAGATGTGTAGTAAATATTGTTGAATAAACGTTGCTTGATTGAATGACACAATGGGGATGCAATCAGTAAGTTCCAGACCATGGGAATTCTAGATGACGGTCTAGGATCTTCAATGAATGAACTGTAAGGAGAAAATAAAAAGAGTTAAAGGACAGGCGGGGATACTCACCACTATACTAACGAGGACGAGTCTTAGTTAAAGGAGGAATTTCTAGATTAAAAGAGAGGTAAGAGACATATTATCCCCTTGAAATCCTTCTTTGGATCCTAATTCAAATAAGCCAAATTATAAAGAAAATATATTATAAGATAATTAGAAATTTGAACACTGGCTGGTTATTTGATGATGTTAAAGGGTGAACATTAATTCTCTTTAGGTGTGATAATAGCATTGGGGTTATGTTTATTTCTAAAGAGCCCTGGGGCACCTGGGTGGCTTAGTTGGTTAAGCGTCTGCCTTTGGCTCGAGTCATGATACCAGGGTCCTGGGGTCATGATACCAGGGTCCAGGGATCGAGTCCCACATGGGGCTCCCTGCTCAGTGGGGAGCCTGCTTCTCCCTCTCCCTCTTCCATTCCCCCTGCTTGTGCTCTCTCTCTCTCAAATAAATTAAAAAAATCTTAAAAAAATAAAGAGTCCTCATGTTGTAGAAATATGTACTGAAATATTTAGGAAAGAAACTGTATGATGTCTGGGATTTGCTTCAAGATAATACAGATTATGTTCTATACCTTAATTGTGGTGGTTACATTCATTCATGAAAACTCTTTGAAGTGTGCACTTAAAATGTGCATTTATTGTATGTAAATCATACCTCAGTAAAGTTGATTTTTTAAAAATGGGAGTAGGGGAGGAAGCGGGTGGGAGTAAGGATGAAACAAGATTGGCTATGGGCTGATAAGTGTTGAAGCCGGATGTTGGGTACATGGAGGTTTATTGTACTCCTCTGTTTATTTT
Source organism: Phoca vitulina (assembly GCF_004348235.1). NCBI lineage: Eukaryota > Metazoa > Chordata > Mammalia > Carnivora > Phocidae > Phoca > Phoca vitulina. The sequence goes on from NW_022589743.1 coordinate 1,857,456, forward strand.
GTATGGGTTTGAAAATTTCCATAATAAAAGCATTTTTTAAATTGCATGAGGAAGATGCTATTTCTATTTTACAGATGAAGAAACTAAAGCAGAGGTTAAGTAACTTGCCCCCCGAATTACACAGCTGGTAAAATGATGAGTCAGGAATATGAACAGACCATCTGAGTCCAGAACTTCAGCTATTAATCATGGATACACATTCGCAGAGGAGGTAGAGCAAAGAGTCCTTGTGGCTGGGGGGGGGGGGTGTGCAGCCCTGCTGGGTGGGAACAGAGTCTGACTTAGGGCATCCTGGAAGTAAGATGGGCATAAATGGTGGTGGCTACATTGCGGTGGGCCAAGAAATGGGTCCCCTCATAGATTCGTTGTCGTGGGGGTAGACTTGTGGTTAGGAGCATGGTCTTGGGCTTGAGTTGTGGCTCTGACACTGGCTAGCAGTGTGACCTTGGGAAAGTCACTTAAAATCTCTGTCCCTTACTTTCTTTACTTATAACATGGATATTAACAGCAAAGTAAAATGGTGTGACCAGTTCGGAAAACAGTTTGGCAGTTTCTTAAAAAGTTAACATAAATTTACCATATGACCTGGCAATTCCACTCTTAACACGAAAATCTATGTCCTCACAAAGACTTGTATGCCAGTATCCATACAGTACTATTCATGAAAACTGAGCAGTGGAAACCCAAATGTGATTTGCTACACAAAATATGGTATGTCCACACCGTGGGATACTACTCAGTGAGAAAAAGGAATGGACGTGCGATAGCATGGATAAACCTCCAAAACATTATGCTTTCGTGAAGAAGTAGGATGCAAAGACCGCATATGCTATGATTCCATTTCTATGAAATGTCCAGAAAAGGCAGATCTATACGGATAGAAAGCAGATTAGTCACCCACTACCGGGGGTGGGAATGGGGAGTTACTGCAAGTGGAGATGAGGGATTTCTTAGGAAATGTTCTCGAATTGGATTCTGGTGATGGTTGTGTAACCCTGTACATTTAATAACAATCATTGACTTGGGTGCTTAAAATGGGTTATGTATGGTATGTAAAATAAAAAAAAAAAATAGTGCCTATCTCCTAGAATTGTTACGGGAATTACATAACACAAAGTTCCTAGACAGAGACTGGAATGCAGTCAGTGCTCTAGAAGTGACCGTACTGGGCTGGAACTCTGGGGCCACTTCTCTGCTATGCCTCCTTCCAGGGAAAAGGACAACTGAGCAGGTGTTGCTCCCAAATGCTTGAACAGGGGCCTTTGGGTGAGACTCAGATGGGCCACGGAGGTGGGGAGGGCTGGCTTCCAGGTCTCTCTAGGCCCTTCCTATCCCTTATTCCGGAGGTGTCAGATGGGACCCGGCATCCAGCCTTGTCCCTCTTTTGCTCCTTATGGGGAAGAGGGGCTCCTGAGAACGGTGTTGCCTCCTCATCTTGCCTGCTGAGGACGGGGTCGAGTGTCCTCTACCGTAGGCAATGGGAATTGCAACAACTGGGCCAGCCTGCTCACATCGTGTTTCCACCCTCCTGACTGTTGTGAAGAAGCTACTGTTGTCCCCTTTTCACTGAGAGGGACACTGAGACGCAGAGTACCTAGGTGACCTGCCCTGGGTTGCAAAGCAGGAACCCCCAGTCCAAGCCCTCTGAAAATGGAGGTTTGATGACTTCAGGTCCTTTCAGCTGGAGTGTTACTCACACTAACCCCTACTGTTGGTAAGGTGCTGCCATGCCCACAACGGGAGGGGGTGGTGGGGTTCCCATCTGGGCTGTATTCTGGGGTGCCTGATTAAGGGAAGGGGAAGAAGGGAAAGTGGAGGTGGAGGGAATTCCTTCTCCAGGGCAGGACTCCCAACAGTAATGATCTCCAATAAAGCCCCTAAACTCAGATCTGAAGTGGGAGAAAGAGGAGGCCATTGATCTGCATGGTTAGGTAAGATTCATTCATTTATTCATACTGAAGAATATCTTGAGTGTTCTCTCCTTATGTCAACACTGTGCTAGGCACAGGAATGCAAATATGAGTGAGACTGTAGGGGATAAGAGGAGTTTCCCATTTCAGGTTCCTGTAGGTGGGGACCAAGCTCCCGCCCCCTGCATCTCAGTGGCAAAGAGGCTGGAGTACAGTGGGGTTGAAGCAAATGCCCTCTGCCCCACAAGCCAAAGAAATCTGTCACTGCTGTCTCAGTGTAAGAGTTCTCAGCATTGTCCCCCAGAAGAGACAGCTGCAAAGATCATCATCCTTCCAGAACTTTCCTCCTGTGTGTGGCAGGGGGAAGGGAGTTGCAGAAGGTGGGGAGGGGAGCCGAGGCTTTTGGAGCACTCAGGAACCCTGAAGTGTAGACCTGGCAGGACCCCAGGATCTCCCCTCATGATAATTGCCCTGAAGACTTCTACAGAAGATGCTAGGGGGTGAGTGTTTGGAGCAATAGAACACCATACTCTCTAGTGCCTCAAACCCTGGCTCCACCCCAGGGCCTTTGTCTGTGGCCTCTGCAGAAGGGAGGTGGGGAGGCAGACCTTCCTGATCCCTTTCCTCCCAAATATGATTTCATGACGTGTAGAAAAACAATTCTGTTGTCACTGCCAGGAGGGCAGGGATGCAAGCTACATTATTTGCCCCCTTACAGAAACCCTGTCTTACTCCGGCCCCAGAATGAGATATTCTCTCTGTGATACTCTCCCCAACTTCTACATTCTTACTCCACGCTATCATACCAATCTCTTTATATCTCTGGGGATAGGAAGCAGCCATATTCCAATATCCTGATTTTTATCAAGAGAGAAATATTCCAGGGATTCATTCATTCACTCACAAATATTTATTGAGCACCTATTATGTCTGGGTACTGTTTTAGGCCGTAGGGATGCAGTAGTGATTAAGACAAAGTTCTCATAAGCTCCTTTCAGACTAATCAGAAACAGACAATAAAGAATAAATACATTCACAGACTTTCATATAACAGTAAGCTACACAGAAACTAAAGAAAGTTAAGGGGGACAGTATGTGCTGTGGGGAGGTGGTCCTTCATTATCAGGATTTTTTGGGGGGGGGTTTCACTTTTTCTTTGCTTCACTCTCCTTGGGAAAGATAAGACGATCTGGTTGTCCCCTCCTCTGGACTCCTCAGCCCATTTTGGCGGCTCAGCTTCAGAGGGCAGCGTCTTGGTATTTAAGGGGACTGAAGAGCCAGCCCCTAGGAATTTGGTCAAGGGGCCATTGGAAACTGCATTAGAGAAATGGAAACAAGTCTACTTATCGTCTTCCATGGGTGTAATAATACTCTCCAACCCCCGGCTCCGAATTTATTTTTTTCTTTGTTCATCTTGCACACACTTAATTCCCAACTACTTTTCAACATTTTTTGAATCCCGTGTGGGCCAGGTACTGTCCTAGGGCACCAGAACAGAGAGGTAGGAAACATTCTCTGCCCGCAGGAGTCCCTGCCGTGCAAAGCTTGTCAACAACCATTGCCTCATGTCATCTTTTCCCTCAACACTGTTTTTGTGATTCATCTGTTTATTCACGCAGCCCCAAGAGAGTGGTCAGGAACATTCCCATTTTACAGATGTGAAAACCGTGACTGCTAAGGGAAAAACGACTTGTTTTGCGACAACCCAATAGCCGGACGCCACCAGGCCACGTGCAGCGGCGCGTTTCGCCCCTCGCGATCCCACCCGCACACGTTCCCTCTTTTCCTCCCTCCCAGCCGCCGCCGCGCCGGGTCCACGTGTGTGTGTCTGTGTGCGGAATGGGGACGGGGGCGGTGCCGCCGGAGGGGTGGGGTCCGGCCTAACGTCACAGGCCGTGCTGCCCAATCAGCGGCGGGCTCGCGGCCCCGGCGCTGGTATTGGGGCAGCGAGGGGGCAGTTCTCTATAACGCGGTCTCCGGGAGCCAGCGGGGAAGAAAGAAGCCGAGCGGGCGGAAGGCGCCCTCCCCGCCGCCTGGGCCCGGGCACCGGGTGCCGGGCCCGGGGTCCTTCCCGCCTCCCGCGGCCGCCGGCCGCTTTGTTTCCCCAGCCTCTGCGCCCTGGGCTACTCGAGAGGGGCTCCCGCCGGGGCTGCGCAGGGAACGCGGCGGCAGGAAGGGCGGCCGACCGCGCCGGGACTCGCAGGGACCCAGGAGTCCGGCCGCCGGGAGGGCCGCGTGACGAGATCGAGGAGGGAGCCAGAGCTCGGCGGCCCAGGGTTGCGGGCCGGGGGCGCCCGTGAGCAGAGACCTCCCCGTCGAGGGGGGGCGATGTTCCCCTCGCCCGTGGGCTCTTCGGGCAGCCAGCGCACACCGCCGCTGGGACCAGGGCCCCCGCAGTGGGCACCCCCCCGGACGGTTCCATGGAAACTCTGTGCCCCGCTCCCCGCCTCGCAGTGCCGGCGTCCCCGCGAGGGTCGCCCTGCTCCCCGACACCCCGGAAGCCGCGTCGGGGGACCCAGGAGTTCTCTCCGCTGTGCCTGCGTGCCCTTGCCTTCTGCGCCCTTGCCAAACCTCGGGCGTCCTCTCTGGGCCTGGGGCCTGGGGAGCTGGCGCCGCGGGCCCCAGTGCTGTTGGGCCCTCGCGCCCCCCTGTGCACCGGCGGCTGGGCCGCGGATGGCCTGAAGCACCTCGCGGGACCAGCCGGGCGGTCCAGCGATCCGAACTCCCCGGCCGGTCAGGATGCCGACGCCGCAGTGTGCCGGGGCGGTGGCGAGGAGGAAGAGGGCGGAGGCAGTTTCCCGCACTTCGGCTCTCGCGCCGGCTTACCTCCCGGCCGCTGCCCGGCGCCCCTGCGCCCTCGGGAATCTCCGACCAGCTCCGCCTCGGCTCCGCCTCGGCCCGCCTCGGGTCTCGACTCCCAGCCGGGCCCCGCCGCCAGCCCCCATCAGGAGCCCAGTTCCCGGCCTCCGCCGCCACCTGCGGGCCTCTCCACCGAGCCCGCGGGTCCCGGGGCCGCGCCCGAGCCGCCCGCGGCGGGCCAGACGGCCGCAGTCGATGGAAACCCCCCGCAGGCCGCCCCCGAGGCACCAGCCGTTAGCCCCTCGACGGCCAGCGGAGCTCCGGCCGCACCCGGCGATCTCCGCCAGGAACATTTCGATCGTCTGATCCGCCGGTCGAAACTTTGGTGTTATGCGAAGGGCTTCGCTCTCGACACTCCGAGTTTGCGCCGGGGGCCCGAGCGGCCGCCAGCAAAAGGGCCCGCCCGGGGAACCGCCAAGAAACGCCGGCGGCCGCCGCCCCCCCATCGCAGCGCACAGCCCCGCCGCCCTGCACCGACGCTCCCCACCACGAGCACCTTCAGCCTCCTCGACGCCTTCCCCTGCCCCCCGGCCCTGGTGGTGGGGGAGGACGGAGACTTAGGGCCGGCATCTTCGCTTCGCCTCCAGGGAGACTCAAAGCCCCCGCCTGCTCACCCGCTGTGGAGGTGGCAGATAGGGGGTCCTGCTGTCCCTGAGCCCCCAGGCCTCAAATTCTGGGGGATCAACTTGGAGGAACTTTGAGCATGACACCTCTTCTGCCAAGGGGGAAAAGTTGGGGCCACGGCCAAACTTCGGGCTCGAGGACAGGGCCTCATTTCTCACATTTGCCTGTTCCCTTTACGTTTTACGGGCTGCGGTCAGAGGGACCTCAAATGACAGTGATCTTCAAGCACCTAACTGGTTGGGGTGACACCCCCTCCCCCTCATCCTTTGGAGCCGAACCAAGGGCTGGAGTCAGGAGAAGGCTTAACGGAAAAAGGCTTAATGACATAGATTCCAATCCCTCTCCTCTTCCATCTCGGATCTCTGGGGGCAGGGCCTTCACCCCAGGGGGAGCAAAGGAGGCTACCGCTCAAAGACAAGGAAAAAAAAAAAAAGAGGGAGAGAGACCTTGGTGATGGACAAACCGGTTGTTTCTGTGGGCGAGCCAGGGGGATGAGGGGGCTGTGGTGGGGGTGGGGAGGTGATTGGCAGCTCCCTGGGGGCATCCCCCACCCCCACCATCCAGGCCTTTAACCCTTCACTCCCCTCAGGCCTTCCCCAGCACTCCAAGCCCCAAGGGAGCCTTCATGGGGGAGGGGGCAGCTTGGGCAAGGGGGGGATCACCCCCTCCCTGTTCTTTTCCTAAGTCCCCTTTCCCCCCACCAAGGCAGGTGACCCCTAATTGGCGAGATCTTCAGTCTCAGCCGCGAGCCTTTCCCTTTTGTCCCGTTTTGGAGTTTCTCTCTTCAATTTTTCCTGTTTGCTTTCAGTTTATAAGGTCTGACTGGTGAAAGAGGACCTCCCCCTGGATCCATCAACCCCCTCCCCAGTTTGCTTCTCCTATTAGGAGGGGCAGGGCGAAGGGACCTCCTCCTCTCCCAAAGCGCAGACTTTGCCTGGGGGAAAGGGCCAGAGACTGTCCCAGGGAAAGTAATGGAAGGTGGAAGAAATCAATAAAATCAGACCAAACAAGTTGCCTTTCGAGGTCCTCTCCACCGATTTATGGATGGGAGGGGGTGGAGGTAGAGGGCAGGCCTGGGTCCATTCTTTGGACACCCAAACGCAGTCCCCTCAAAAGCTAGAGAGGAGGCTAGCCGCTCCTTATAGAGGGGGTAAATTACAGGGTTCTTGCCCTAATCTCAAGGGTCCCGCGGGGCTTGAAGGGGCAAAGTTTGGGTTTGAATGGGAGCTGGGCTGTGGCATCTTCAGCTTCCTCCCCTAACTTCAGGCATTTCGGGAGTTGTCAGGGACCTGATGGATCCGATGGGGGCTGGGCCAGGGGATTAGTTTTGAGGTCAGAGGTTCTGTTTTCCAGGGGGGAGGGGAGAGGTAGGCCTGGACCACACCCGGCAGCTGAGAGGATCCCCCAGAGTCAGAGAGGGGTGGAATCGCTTTCCCCTTCACGCAGGTGAGATCAGGGGAGCTTAGCTCTTAGGGAGACTCCAAGTTTAGGTGTGAGGGGAACCTGGGAGTGGTAGATCTGCCCGACAAATGAGGGACCCAGTGACCCTTCTGCCCACACTAGTGAATAGCACCCCCTTTTCCCCTAAAAACGGGGTGAGGGAGAAACAGTTCCCACGTTTGTTGCTGGGGAAGGACTTGTCTCCTTTTCTGTGAAAATGCTTTGTAAAAAGTTGTTATTGTTTGCATAGAGCAGATTCTTGAGAAAAACTGTTTTGCGCCACAAAAGTTTTGTTTGTTTTAAAAACTGTCTCTTTCCATTTTTTTCTCCGATGGGGGCGAGGGTGGGGGTGGGGTGGGTGGGCGTGGGTTGGGCTTTGCTCTCTTTCTCCTCAACATCTGGCCTTTATGAACCCTGCTGACCTCCCCTCCCCCCCTCCAGCTGTGTTGTGGGGAGGAGGGGGGAGGGCAAGGAGAGCGCCTCCCACTCCCGTGCTTCAGGGGTATTCCGCTTATTTTGCCCCCCAAGAATGGCGAAGGCAGAGGAAGAAGGCAGATGTGAGGGGTGGGAAGAGACTTGCTGTGAAGAGGGGGTCCTGTGTGTAAGGAGAAATTCAGAAAGGCAGGCTCCTGTTTTTAAAAAGCTCCCTGCTTTTAGTCATGTGGTTCGGGGCAGCTTTGGCCCTTTCGACCAGCCTGGGCGGGGTGGTGCGCGCTCTGGGAGAAGGAGAAAGGTGGGTGGTAGGATACCCTTTGCCGACTCTACTTCTCTGAGCAGTGGGATGTGATGCAGTTCATTTTGTCTTCCCTCCTTCCTCCTTAAATGAAAGCATTAAGCATTAAACCTGAGCCTGGAAGGAGGCTGGGCGGTGAGTTAAAAAACACACCTTTTGGCCAGACCGGGAACTCCCCTTGCTTGCTGACTGGTTTAATTTGGAGAACCTCGGGGCTGGGGGCTTATCTAGAAGCTTTCTAGTCATTCAGCACAACAGGGGACTGTATCTGTTTTCCCGCCTGCCGTAACAATTTACCACAAACTTGGTGCCTTAAAACAACGGAAATCTTTTCTCTCACAGTTCCGGAGGCCAGAAGTCCAAAATTAAGGTGTCAGGAGGGCCATGCTCTCTCTGAAGGCTCTAGGGGAGAATCCCCTCCCTGCCTCTTCCAGCTCCTGGAGGCTCCGGGTGCTCCTTGGGTTGTGGTCGCATCACTCCCGTCTGCCTCGGTCTACACGTGGCCCTCCCCTCTTCGGTCTCTTATAAGGACACTTAATGGATTTAGGGCCCACCCACATAATCCAGCATGATTTCATCTTGACAACTTTGCATGTAGTTACACCTGCAAAGACCCTTGTTGCAAAGAAGGTCACATTCACAAGTTCCAGAGGGAGGGGAGTTAGGACACAGCCAGATCTTTTTGGGTGCCACCATTCAGCCCACCCCAGAAATGGAGTTCCTGAAAGAAGGAACCGCCCAGATTTTCTGGGGAAAGGAAGCATGTGTTGCAGTGTGTGGGGTTGGTCTGGGGTGCTGCCCCTCTGGACGTGGGGCCGCAAGTCTCCCTGAATTGGAGCAGCTTGGTGAAGGGGTAGACTTGGTCTCCTTGCTTTTTCCAGGCTGACCCCAAGGATGCTAGGACTCTGCCCCCCCAACACTCACTGAGGGGGCGGGGAGGGCAGCTCAGTCTCCCCAGGAGGGTCCCCGGAGGCTCTCCCTTCCTCCTGTCCTGTTTCCTCGCCCTTCGGAGCTGCCCTTCGACCTCTGTGGGTATCTCCAGCCCCTGTTCCCAGATTGTCCCTCTGTGTCCTTCCTTCTACCTCTCCCCACCCAGACGTTGCGTCCTCTGAGGCTCTGCTAGTGGCCACCCTGGGTTTGGTGGGATGTGGAGATCAAGGGTCTTTCTTAGCTTCTACCTGGGTCTCTCTTACTGGGTTTTTTCCTTTCCTTTAGTCTCAGAGGGTCTCTGTCTGCGGGCCCCTACCTCTCAACAGCTCTGGGGCCCGTTGTCTGCCCCTCCACATCAGGACCGCCCGTGCGACCGTGAGAGTGAGGGCCTCCTTAAATTTTGTTCCCCAGGCCCCTCGCCTGCCTCACCCTAGTCCAGCCCTGCTCACCATCACCTCCCTCCTCCTGGGAGCCGCCCCCACACCCTCTGCTTCTTGCCTCTTAAATCTTTGCAGCTTGACTTCTGCTCCCTGAAATGGCTCTTTCCAGGGTCACTCACGGCGACCCCCCAAACACAAATCCAATGGTTGCCTCCTGGCCATCCTGACCCCTGTATCTCTTCATGACCTCCGCTGGATGTTCGCCAGGGTCTCCTATTCTGTCCTGTAAGAAGTCCCTGCTCTGTCTTCTGTGCCTCCTCTTCTTTCTCTGACCTCAGGAAGCTTTAAAATGCAGGGAGCCCCGTGATGTCCGGGTGGTGTCTACCCTCCGCCCCCATGTCCCCGCACGTGATGCGCTTCGTCTCTCCCTCTCAAGCCTTCGTCTGGCACATGCATAGGTATGGGAGTCGAAATTACTGTCCCAGCCTCCTCTTCCTCCAGCTCAGCCCCTCTCCTGAGCTGATCTCTGAGTGGTTGCTGGCAACTCATACTTTCCCTATTGAAAACTCAGCTCGGTATCTCCACCCACGGCCCACATCAGCCCCCCTGGTCAAGCCCACATTCTGGATATAGCTCTGCCTTTCTCCCCAAGGCTCAGCTCCTTGAATCCTCACTGGGTCCTCTCATTTGACTCACTGTTGTCTGTTTCTGAACCTCCGTCTCCCACTGGCCTCTCCAGGGCCTCTCCTCTCCTCTCCTCTCCATCAGGGTGCGGGGGGCGCAATGCCTGGTGTGGACCTTTGCAGTAGCCACCTAACTAGTTTCTGTATCTCTGGTTTTCCTCTGATCTCCTCACATCCAATTACCTTCTTATTCAGCAGGTCCCCTGATTTTATTAGATGCAGCCTCCTTGGCCTATCATTTGGGGCCTTCTAGGATTTGACCTTAACCCTCATGGCCCTGTTTCTTCACTTTATATACCATGTGGTCCATCACATTGGATTGCCCTTCCTTCCCGCAGCCACCCACCTCTTTCTCTACCTTCCTTCTCCAAAGCCCATTTGAAATGGTGTCTCCTCCACAAAAGTCTTTTTTGACACCCCCCCTCCCCCATTGGATGTCATCCATGCCACCTTTAAGACCCTCTTTACTCTTTTATGTCTGGGGCAGGGGCGGTGGAGTGTGGTGGAAGAATAAGGGCTTTGGAGCCAAATACTCCTGTTGCCCCTTTCCACAGAGAGCCTGGGAAGTTAAGTCAGGCCGTGGAGGGGAGAGGAGCTGGAAATCACCTTTCTGACCTAAGCTTTCAGTTTGTTGCTTTGGCCTTAACTGAGAGTTATTAACACAAAACGGACACTTCAAAATCACTCCTATAATTGTAGAAACTTCCCGAGAAGACACTATCCAGTGTGCCAAATCCCCCTACATGGTGTTTATGGTTTCTTTAATTAAAGATAAAAAAATTAAGATTATTGATGATAAGGTTGTAGTTGTGATTTTTTTCTTCATCTTTCTACAGTCATCTTGTATCTTTCTCTTCATTTTCTTTAGGTCCTGGATCTGTGTCCTGTACACCAGGCGCCTAATGAGTACTTGTCCAATGCAGAGTGCGTATTTTAAAAGGCTTATTTAAAGGACTGTGCAGCCGCGACTGGAGTGGCACTTAGCCAGGATGCAGTTCTAGAGCCGTCCACAAGATGCTGCTGTCTGCTAGCGCCAGAGGATGATGCCCGGCTGAGGAAGGGTGGGTCGGGGAAGAAAGTAAGTCTTCCACGCAATTGAGCACCTCCCAGTGCTGGGTCCTGGGGAGAGGGATGTGTTGGACATGGTCTCTGAATACAAGGAACTAAGTCAGGTGCTTTCATACATTATCTTGCTTTCATAACAGTAGATGGGTATTATTATCCCTGTTTAGTAGATGAGGAAATGGAAGCTCAGAGAGGTTAATGAATTTTCCTGAGGTCACACAGCCAGTGGAGGGGCAGTTTAACTCTGGTCTGTCTGATTGGGTTTTCCCCTAATAGCGATTGTTATAGCAAACATTTACATGGCACTTGCTTGGAGCCTGGCACTGTCCTAAGTGCTTTATGCCTAGTCACACATCTAATCCGCAGAACAACACTAACAGGTAGGTACTATTATTAGCCCCATTTTGCAGCTGGGTATAGAGAGGTATAGAGAGGTTAATCTGACACAGAATTGTGCTGTTAGAGTTTGTGCTCTTTTTAAAATTTTAAATTATTATTATTTTTTTTAAAGATGTATTTATTTATTCATGAGAAACAGAGAGAGGCAGAGGCAGAGGGAGCCCGATGGAGGACTCAATCCCAGGACCCTGGGATCATGACCTGACCGAAGGCAGATGCTTAACCAACTGAGCCTCCCGGGCTCCCCTGTGCTTTTTTTTTAATTTTTAAATTTTTTTTATATTTTCTTTTTTTTTTAAGATTTTATTTATTTATTTGACACAGAGAGAGAGAGCACAAGTAGGCAGAGCGGCAGGCAGAGAGAGAGGGAGAAGCAGGCTCTCCGCTGAACAGGGAGCCCGATGTGGGACTCGATCCCAGGACCCTGAGATCGTGACCCGAGCCGAAGGCAGATGCTCAACCGAATGAGCCACCAGGGCCCCTCTTTTTTTTTTTTTAAGAGTTTATTTATTTTTATTTAGAGAGAGAGGGAGTGTGCATGTGGTGGGGGGAGGGGCAGAGGGAGAGAGAGAATCTAAAGCAGATTCCATGCTGAGCTTGGAGCCTGATGTGGGACCCGATCCCACTACCCTAAGACCATGACCGGAGCCGAAACCAAGAGTTGGACGCTTAACCGACTGAGCCACCCAGGGGCCCCCGAGTTTGTGCGCTCACCAACCACACTGCTGCCATGTTTCAGCACCTCAGCCGCAACCAGCTACAGACCAGAGGTGGCCTCCCACCAATATTTGGAAGTCACAGAGCTCTGTGCCAGAGACGCAAAGACACAGAACCTGACCCTGAGGAGCCTAAAGCTGCATGGAAGAAGGAGGATATGCAGCCCCCTCCTTGGGGTGTGGGCTCTCCACAGACGTGCTGTCTACTCTAGCTGAGTGGTTTACGCTTTCTGGGCTTGGGGAGCGGGATGTGTCATATGACCACCTGAAACCAGGGGACTCTGTAGCAGGAAGTGACTCAGACACAGGAGGTTTGTGATCCATGATGATTGACTGCAAAATTATAGCACTTTAAAAAAATAGAGGGAAAGTTATCTACTTTAAAATGCATGAAAATCCGTCCTGATGAACGTTTTCATGTGTGCACACCCATGTGATCATTACCCATTTCTAGTCTCGCCCTCTGGGAAGCTCCGTCAGGCTCACTCCCAGCCGGTCCCCTGACCTGGACGTAACCCCCTTGCTGGCCTCTATCAGATTCATTTGGAATGGTTTTAACCTTCATCGAAGTGAAAGGTACTTTTTTGGTTCTGGCTTCTTTTGTATAACATTCGGGATTCATCGTGCTGTTTCACGTGGCAGTCATTTATTCTTTTCATTGCCATGTAGTATTTCTATTATATGAATATTCTATAATTTCTACATTCTGTTCATGGATCTTTGGGTCATTTCCCATTTTCAGCTTTGTGTATAAAGTTGTGTGGCCCAATTTTAAAGGAATTGGGAGGGGCAGCAGCAAAGAAGCGAAGGGCACTAACACTGACTCAAGCATTAACTGGACAATGGGCTAAGGGCTGGAGATAAGAAATAGCTAAAACCCTATATTTCTCTCCCCAAAGCTTTCAGCTTAGTACAGGAGAGAGACAAGTGAGCAAACGGCCACAGTGCAGCAGAACAAGATGGAGATTAGTGAGGCTGAAGGAACAATGGGGCTTGTAGGAACCCTGGGGGATCAGGGAGGACTTCCCAGATGAGGAGAAATCTGAGTTGTGTCTCAAAGGTAGATAGGAATTCATGAAGTGAAGAAGGCCAGGGAAGTGTTGAGGACAGAGCACAAAGTGGGCAGCTTGAGTGAATGGGACTCTTAAACAGATCATATTACCTGGAGCACAGGGTACAAATGACAAGAGATGAAGGAGACAGAGGTCAGATCACAAAAGATCTTGTGTATCAGGGTGAGGAGTTTATTCTGAAGGCAACAAAGAGCCCCTGAAGGATGGTCCAATCAGACTGTGGTGGCCATAAACTCTCCTTTACTTACTTTTTTTTTTTTTAAGATTTTATTTATTTATTTGACAGAGAGAGACATAGCGAGTGGGAACACAAGCAGGGGGAGTGGGAGAGGGAGAAGCAGGCTTCCCCGCAGTGCAGGGAGCCCGATGCGGGGCTCGATCCCAGGACCCCGGGATCACGACCTGAGCCGAAGGCAGACGCTTAACGACTGAGCCACCCAGGCGCCCCTCCTTTACTTACTTTTTGTTCCACAAATATTAATTGAGCCCTTACTTATGTGCGGGGCATTGTGCCAGGCATTGAGAGACAGTGTGAGCAAAACAGGCAGGGTCCTGGCTTTCTGGAGCTTGGCGGGTGGGGGACAGACAGATCATAGTCAACAATCACACAGCTGAGACAATTGCTGTGAAAGAGATGTGCATGGGGCCACGGGCTGTGCCGGGAGGGTCTGACCTAGTCCGGGAGAGCAGATGCATCTCTGGGGAAGCAGTGCTTGTGATGAGCTTGGAAAGATGACTGGGAGAGATGGCAGGGAGAGGAGAGGGAAGTGTTCCAGGTGGCAGGGACAGCTGGATCAAAGTCTTGGGGCTCGGGGAGCTAGGTGAGCTAAGTGCATCCAAGAATGGAGTATGGCCGGGGCCTAGAATAGGGGAGAGGCTGCACAGAGGCCTTTCTGTGCAGGGGCAGGGCTGGACCTTGCAGGGCCTTGTGGGCTGAGATAAAGAGTTTGCCTTGTTCTCGGAGCACTGGGGAGCCAGAGATGGGTGTAAGCAGGGCTGTGACAATCAGATTTGTGTTTGGAGAGGATCGCCATGTCCTCAGAGTGGACGATGGGAGCAAAGGCGGATGTGGGGAGGTTGCTGAGGAGACTGTTGTTGCAGTCCAGGCAAGAGGTGAGGGTGGGGATACAGGCATGAAGTGAGGCAGACGCATGTACCATTGGCCAGATGTGGGGAGGGTCAGATGGGGATGGGGAGAGGGCAGTGACCACAGCAAGTCTCAGGACTCTGGCCTTAGACACTGGGTTGACAATAAGACAGGGAACACTGTGCTGGAGTGGGATCTGGGGGAACATCCTGAGCTCGGATTTGAACACATAGAGTCCAAGATGCCTTTGAGACATCCAAGTGGTTGTTTGGGTCTGATGCTCAGGGAAGAGGGGAGGGCTAGAGATATACTCATGTGATCACGTGTGTGTCCGTGGGAATGGAGGTTGGGAGGCTGGATGTGGGGCTCAGGGAAAGACTGAAAAGGGAAAAGAGAAGAGGGCTTAGGGCCTTGGCGAATGCCCATGTTTCACTGGAGGATGGTGCGAAGTATTGGGGGGCGGGTGGAGGCAGGGAGACCAGCTTGGAAGCTGTGAGAAAGGAGAGGAGTCAGCAGGGAGGAGGAGAGTAGAGTCCTCACTGGAGAGGCCTTTATACAGTAGAATTGCCAGCACTGAGTGTGGGGTGAGGGAGAGGAGGAGTCTGGGAGTCTGGCTTGGATCCCAGATTTTGGCCTTTGGTGCCCAGGTGGGTCTGCTGCCCAAGAGGGAAACCTGAACTGGAGATGGAAATGTTTGGAGTCATCCGCATATGACTGGAAAACAAGAATGACCAACTAATGGGTGTCAAGAGAAGAGGGCTCCGAGAAGAGAACCCTGAGGGACATTAACGAAGGTGAGAGGGACAGCTGGGAGGTAGGACAGAGGCCAAGGAGGCTCTGGTGATCACGGTTGGGTGGCCACCAGAATGTGTGCTCAATGGCTGCCCAGCTGACTCGCCACCCAGCTTCCCTCAAGGTCAGGTGTGGCCGTGTGATTCCATTCCCTCCAGTGGGGTGCGAGGGGGAGGTAGTATGGGCGCTTCTCCACCTGGGCTTTAAGACCCTGGATACACTTTTCTACACTCCCTTTCCCCTTCCTGCCCCGGAGCCCAGCATGGCGGCCACCCAGCTCGTCTTGAGTCACCGATAATACCCTAGGGGGCAGTGCAGCAACACCGCAGAAGGAGCCTGGGTTTGGGAATGCCTGCCCAGTGGTTTCCCACTGCCCTGGAATGTTCCCTCTGAACATGAGAAGGAAGAAACTTTACATTTTTAAGCCACTGTCTTTTTTGGATCTCTTTGCTATAGGAGTTTAGCTGAACTAATACGACTTAGCCTAACCAAGCTACTACAATTTAAGCATAACTCAACTAATACCATTAATTAGCCTAATAAAGAATTAGCTAGGCTACTGTTTTATTATATTGCAATTTATTTTATTTTATTTTATTTTTTTAAAGACTTGATTTATTTGCCAGAGAGAGAGAGCAAGAATACAAGCAGGGGGAGCAGCAGGCAGAGGGAGAAGCAGGCTCCCCACTGAGCAGGGAGCCTGACTTGGGACTCGATCCCAGGACCCTGGGATCATGACCTGAGCCGAAGGCAGATGCTTAACCAACTGAGCCACCCAGGCGTCCCATATCACACTGCATTTTAATTTATATTGTGTTAGGCTACTAATACACTATAACTTTTTTTTTTTAAGATTTTATTTATTTATTTGATAGAGATAGACAGAGGGAGAGCACAAGCAGGTGGAGTGTCAAGCAGAGGGAGAGGGAGAAGCAGGCTCCCCGCTGAGGAAGGAGCCCGATGTGGGGCTCGATCCCAGGACCCTGGGATCATGACCTGAGCCGAAGGCAGCCGCTTAACCGACTGAGCCACCGAGGCGCCCCTACTAATACACTATAACTTATCCTAATACAAGAACCAAGGGAGGACAGTGCATCAAGAAAGAGAGAGGGAACAGTGTTGAATGTTGCACAACGATCAGATAAAAAGGACCGAAGAAGGTCCACTGGCCTTGGCAACGAGGAGGTCACTGATGACTCTCGTGAGCCCTTCCAGGGGCATGCTGGGGTGAAATGGGAGGTAAAGAAGTACATACAGCAAATGCAGTCTTCTCTCTGAGGAACTTGGATGTGAAGGCAAGAGATGGAGAAGGATCTAGAAGGGGACTCGTATCAAGCATGGTTACCGTGGGGCTGGGGGAGATTGGGGGGTTGAAAATGCTGGAAAAAGGATGAGCTCACTCAGGAGTGAGGCCTCTCTGGAGGGGCAGGGGCTGAGACCATGAGTTCAGGTGGATGGGAGGGAAATGTGTGTTCCCAGACGGGCTCAGACTCCTGCACATAGGCACACAGATACGCATGCACACGCAGGAGACAGAAGAGCGGACGAGCGTGAAGACAGGCAAGTTGACAGCTGTGGGAGCAGGGAGGCAAAAGAACTTTCTAGAGAGCTTCCATTTGCTCTGAGAAGTAGGAGAATAGGTTGAGGGGTGCTGTGGGGGAGGGGAGAGACTTGGGCAGAGCTCAGTTGAGAGAAGGAATCTGCTAACAAGGCAGAGATAGTTGGAAACCCAGAGTTGGTGGAGCCACCAAATTTCCTGGGGGTGGGGGCTGTTTCCAGCTGAGCTTAGCCTCTGGGGTCTAGGAGTGCAGCAAGCAGGTGGATAGGCCCAGGGTGGGAATTCTTCCCATTATAGGCACGAGAATGAGCGTCTGAAGTGATGGATCCAGGGGTTGGGCAGGGAAGGAATTTGAGCCAGGGGTGGGGGGCAAGAATTCAGCAGAAAATGGAGAAGCATGGAGGGTGTTGCGGAGGGCACAGAGCAGCTGCATGGAAAGAGGGAGGCCTGGAACGGGGGGTGGGGGTGGAGGTTGGCTAGTGGAGGCTGCTTACCTTTCCAGCTTTGCAGAGAGCCCCAAGGCCACGCTGGATGACAGCAGGACTTGGGTTGGAGAGGCATTCTGGGAGTTAAGAGCCAGAGTCTTTAAAATATGGGGGTGTGGGTGGGGCAGATAGTGGCAGGAGCCTTCCCTCTGCCCCTAGCCTGGCTTCCCTGGGCCTCAGTCCCCATTTCCTCCTGGGCTGAGTGACTTCCTGTAGCACAGGACAGGGCTGTTGGGAGGCAGATGTGGGAGATCCCCTCTGCCCCCACACAGACACTGACAGGCAGAATAAGTAATGACCTCTTACATTTATGTGGCAGAGCTTAGCCATTTACAAAGGCTTTCACATCCCCTACCTGTGCAATCAAGTCTTTGTTTTAGCAGAGGAACAACTGAGGGATTAAGATGCTCAAGGACCTATCGTTGTGGGGGGTCGCTTTGCCCCACATCACATCATGTGATGTCCATAGACCATGGCCTCTCGACCTTGATTTTGTTGCCATGGAAAAGGAAGGGAAGAGTCCCCAGCCCTTGACCCCTTTCATGGACGTACAGGTCTTGTCACGGGGAAATAAGGCACCTGCAGTTTCCCAGGGTGGGCACAGTGGAGGGAAGAGGGGACACTGGGGATCCATTCCTGGGTTTGGGGGGCATTCCGGAGGCAGCAGGGCCGGCATGGGGAGCCATGTGCCTCCTTTGGTGTTTTCCTGGCCTGGAGGATGAGGATCTATAAGCCGGAGCTGGAGAGGGAGTCGGGGAGCCCCCGTGGGGAATTGTGTCTAAGGCTTATGAGGGCCTGTATGTCTGTTCACTTGTGTCCCTTGGTCCTATGAACAAGGGAGCCTTGTGTATGTGTCCATGAAGTGGTCCTTGACATGTTCCTGAATTGGGCAGGTGTCTCCGGCCATGCACACACGTGTGCATGAGCCTGAGTGTGTCTGGAGAGGCACACCTGCATCTCTTGATCCCAAGCCCACTGAGCATGCGTCTGTCTCTTGGCTATGCCGGGCTCTGAGTCTAGGGACGTGTAAGGACGTGTCCCCTCTGCACTGAGGCAGAAACTAGGTCAGCGTGCGGGCGGGAGTGAAGTTAGGGATCGATTCTCCAGCAGTAACAGGCTGAATGTGGAAAGATGGCAGGGGTGGAGGAGGGGGAGGGCACAGCAAAAGGTATTCTTGGGATCCTGGGAACCCCCAGCCTTTTCCTGACACCTCCCCTGCCTGGGGGGAGGGGGACAAAGAAAGGAGCGGAAGTAGGGGAGAACCTTCCCACACAGGGACTGGGAATGGGGGACGGGGGAGAAAGGCAGAGGCCGAGATGTTGGGGGTGTCCTGACCTGGGGCTTGTGGGGTGGGGGAGCCAGATGTCGCATGAAATGGATGTCTGGTGCTTTGGTCAAGAAAAATGTCTCTTTTTCCCGTGGAAAAAATGTTGGCGTCCCTCTTGCCTGATACCACCAGACTTGCCACAGCAAGAATCCATAACGACACCCTTCCCTCCATCCCTTCCTGCTCTCCCTTCACCTGGAGGCGAAGAGAAGCTGCAAGTAGGCCCCGAATAGCCTCTTGCCTGGGTGGGGAAGAGGATCGAGGGCTTTCTGGTCAGATGGGGGGAGTGAGGGCTAGATTTAATTAAGAAAAAGATGGAGAGTGTCTGTGTCCAGATACTGATGGGGGGTCTTTGCCAGGGATCTGGGGAGGGGAAACCTCCAGTACTTCTTTTCTTGTCCCTGCGGAAAGATGCAACAGGGTCAGGGCACCCAGCCCAGGAACCTGGCTGCATGGGAAGGGTCTCCTATCCCAGGGAGTGAGAATCCTGACTCCTCTGGGCCCTAAGTCCCCCAACCAGAGAGACACTTGTTTGTCTCTCCCCCCCAGTGCTGGACACCCTTCAACCCAGGCCCCTAAGCCCTAACCCCACAACCCTGCATGTCCCTGTGTGAACTGGGAGCAGGGAATCAGATGCCAGGAGCCCCGGTTAGAGCAGGGGGCCCTCCCCAATGGCCAGGCCTCCCTGGATAGGACATGCTGTCCCTGTGCCAGGGCCCCGTGCCGCCCTGGCCCTGCCTCCACCTTCCTGCTTCCTCCTCCATCTGAGCTGATGGGGCGGCCGCAGCACCTTCTCTCTCAACACCTTCCCCCTGGGGCCTAGCCAAGTACCACTCAGCCCGAGGCCAGCAGGCTCTCGGCAGCAGCAGCAGCGCAGGCTCCTTGGCTCCTACCCCTCCCCTCCCCTCTGCCGCACCCCTCCCCTCCCTTCCTGTTTTCCGAGGCCCAGCAGTCCACCGAGAGCCCCTGCCCTGTCTGGGGCCCATGCTGCGGGCCTTTAAGTCAGGGGCTCTGTTTCAGGCACCCATCAGTCCAAACCCTTGTGTGCTCCATGTCACTCTGCGCCCATGTGGGTGTCAGCTTAGTCCTTTGTGGGCTCTAAGTCAGCCCAGACCCCGGTAGCCACGGCGGGCTCCACTTCAGTCTCGTTCCTCACGGGCTCCAGGATACTCCGAAGCCACGGGGGCCCTGTATTCACTAGCTCAAGCCCCCTTAGATGCCGTGTCACTCTCGGCCCTGTGAGCTCTGGTGGGTCTGGAGCCCTGTGGACTCCTCAGTGTGGGCTACTGTGGGCTCCCTGACACTCCGGGCTGGGAGTTCCAGGTCAGCTGAGGTCCAGGTCGTAATTCCTTGCCTACCGCTGGACACGGTGGATAGATCCCATCTGCCTCAGCACCCTGGACCCCTAGGGACTCCTGTGGGTTCTATGTCCATCTAAGTCACCTTCATGTGGTTCTAATTCCTTGCAGACCCCTGCCGCTCGATTGGAGTTTGAGGACCAGCAGCACTGGTATCACCTGGGACTTGGTAGAAACGCAGCATCTCAGGTCCCACCCAGACCTTCTGAATGGGAGGCTGCGTGGGTCACCGGACCACTATGATTCGTAGAGCGAATGATGAACAGCATCACTGTCAACCTCACGTCAGCTTGGATCAAGGTGGAATCACGCTGACCCAATGCCGTGGGAGCTCTGTGACGCCCAGACCGATGTGGGTGCCATACTACAGAGCCCCCAGGGCCCCCTGAGAGTTGAGGTGCTCTCCCTGTGACTCCTGGGTCTCCCGCCTTTCTCTTCTTCCCTCCTGAGGCCTCGCCTCTAACCAATTCCCTTCTCCAAAACCAAATGCCCGCTCCCCTGCCCTGCAGCTCTGGTCCCCTCTGCACAGAGTCCAAGCACAAAGGGCTTTTGTCATCCCCACTCTGAGCTCGGCTTTGGGGATCCTCCTGACCCTCCCTCCCCACCAGCCGACCTCAGGCCACCCCAGCTGGAGGCTGCTGTGGTAGTTTTCCACGCCTTCTGTTCTCTGCCTCATACACACGTCGCACAGATAGATCCAAAGTCTATATCTATATATACTTCTCACTCCCCCACCCCCGGACGGCGTGCGTCTCGTTTGCCAGGCTGTGGTCGTGCAGTCTGTCGCTCGTTAAGGCACTGTCTCAGATTTGCATGTTTAATATTTTATCCAGGAAGCGCTCCTGGCTGGGGCCCTGGGAGGTGGTGTGAAGCCGACAGAATGTCAGGCCCCGGAACGATGGCTCACGGGTGGTGGCGGTGGGATGAGTGTCTGGGGGACTGGAGAATGGTGACGCCAGTTCCTGGCTGCTTGTCTGGCTTCGGCGTGGGGGTGGGGTGGGGAGAACATCTCAGAGATCAGCACCCCAGGCCTGTGCAGGGAGCCTCCCTTCCTCCGGGCACTCAGCCGGTGGAAGGGTGAACTCCGATGTGAACTTGCTCTTTTAGCTTCAACAGCTCCTCCAGGTCATTTCAGTGTCTGGGGATTTTCCAGCAGGAAGCAGCCCTTTGGTTCCATGGAGAAGTGTCAAGTTGCCCCTGAGCCAGGGCAAACCATGGAGGCGGACAGAGTGGGTGGGAGGAGATAGGGGGGAGAGCATTGAGTGTGGCCAGTGCTGTGCGACCTTCGGGTGTCATTGAGCTCTCTGGGCTCCTGTGAGTGACAGGGGAGGACCATCAGCATCTTCACTCCCACCCGGGCATGTCGGAGACCTGAGTTAGTGGAAGGCAGTACAGGGTGTTGAGGGCGATCTCTTCTGTTCCCAGATATTTGTAAAGACCTGAGCGGGCAGGAGGGGGAGAGGCAGGGGAAGATGAGGCTGTACCCCAAGGGCAGATGGAAAGATCTGAAGATGGAAGGCGGGGGGAGGGGAGCACAGACAGACACAGGCCTTTCATTCTGACCCTTGGGAAGCATGAAATGCCTGATTGTGCCTGTGTCCAGAGGCTCAGTGGGGCCTGGAGGTTGGGAGGAGAAGGGAGAGCCTGCTCCATCCCCCAAGACCCTTGGGAACAAGATCCCCACACATTCTGCTGTAGTCTGGCAAGGCTCCTACAGAAAGGCCTTCTTAGAGAGGGCAGGATGGGGCCTGGCCCCAGACCCTGCTCACCATCCCCCTCCTCTGCCCGGGGCCCTGGAGGTTTATCAGTGCAGGGCTTAGCCCTGGTTGGCGGTAGGGGCCAGGAAGGGGTGTGTGGGGGAGGGTGTGTGTGATTAGCTCTCAGCCTGCCACTGGGACACCCTCCTGCCCCAGAGCTGCCCGCCCCACAGCTGTTCCCGTTGCTCCTCCCCCAGGTACCAAGTTGGGAAGTTCTTCCTGGTGTCTTGCCTCAGTTCTTTCTGCTGCCACTTCAGTGCAAAGACTCTCTGTTCTGCCACCTTCGAGGATTAGGGCCCCTCATGTCCTGGGGTTTGCTGCTACCGCCACCCAGGAAGAGGCATCGTGGTTTGATATGGAAGCTTGGAAGCCTGGTCTGCTTCTCTGGCCCATTGCTCTGCCCACACACATAGAGGGCTTGGCCTCTCTGTCAAGTGATACCCTCCTGTCTGCATCCCCACCATCCACCCGATGAGAAGGAGCTGGAGAGGAGGCTTCCAGGGCCTCCAAACAACCACAACGGACTCCACCAAGCCGCGACCAAAGCACAGACAGAGTACATGCTGGCGAGTGCTCTGCTCCTCATAATGCTCCCCATCTAGGTCAGTGGTTTGCAAAAGCCTTTACACTTGGGACTTTTTGTCCAAAGCGTATCATGCAGAAACAGAGAGAAACAAAGCCAGGAAAAGTCCAGCTGCTGTGATGGAACCGCTGGTGGGGAGCTGGTGAGGCCTGCCTGCTCTATACCTCCTGCCTCCTGGAAGCCTCTCCTGCCCCTCCCGCCACCCCCTAGGGGCTCCTGAGAGGCCTCCCGCAGGACTCCCAGTGCTTGGCAGGGCACAGCTAGAAAAACACTGATCTGCAAAATCTCATTTTTTAACTCTTGGAAGCTGCCAATCAAAAGGAATGGGGGCCGGCAGAGATAGGAGTGTGACAGTCCCACAGGTACAACTCGATGGCAAGGAAAGAAGAGGCAGAATGATGCTAAAAAGCAGACATGCAAACCTGAAGGGCTCAAGGCTGAGTTTGGGGGTGACCTTGAATGCTCCTCAAGAAACTCTGGGGGCTGGACTGAATAACAGCACCTGCTCAGAGTGGGGGCCTGGGGTGTTAAGGGAGGGTCATGTTTGGTGGAAAGGAATGAGATGCGAAATTTAAGACTGCCCTCTGCAATGGTTCAAGTACAAAAACATGGAACAAGCTGCGTCCTTGAAGGTGAACTCTAAGCTCACTGAATACGTCGACTCACCCAAGGAGCGCAAGACTTCAGCGTTTTGAGCAGTGGTTCTCAGCTGGTGGGATGGTCTTGGTCACCCCCACCCCCACTCCAGGGGACATTTGGCGATGTCCGGAGACATTTTTGGTTGTCACAACTGGGAGGGGGCTGCTACTGGCATCTAATGGATAGAGAGTGACCAGGGATGCTGCTGAGCATCCTGGGAGGCACAGGAAAAACCCCTTCAACAAAGAAGCCCAGCCCCAAATGTCCATATGCTAAGTTGAGAAGCCTTGGTCTAGACACTAGATGATACCGAGGTCTTTGCTGTATCTGTTTATTTCCCCCACTAGAGTATGTTCCTGTAAGTTAGAAATAATGAGTCTTCTACTTGTCTACAGCATCTGCCTCTGCACCCAGTAGGCACTTTACAGGTATTTGTCAGATGAATGTATGAACAAACAACTCACCTGGACAGGGCGGGCAGCCCTCTCCTTCAGGTCCAGAGCCCAGTTTGCCTTGGAGGAGGTGCCTACTAATTCTCCAGTTTAGTTCATAGACCCTGCAAGGGATCCTGACCCTGGACAACTCTGGGAGAAAGCTGGGGAGGGCTCACCCAAAAGTGCTTGAGCTGTTGATTCAAAAAGAACAGATGCTCATTCGAACATGTAATTTACATACATTTGCATATCACTTTGAATATCATTTGCATGCTGCTCCTTTAAAGTCAAAAGGCACGGATCTCCTGCCCTGTCCTGTCTTTCCCGTTTCTACAGAGGCCTCCTCACTTTCTTTGCACACTCTCTGGGGAACACCCACCTGTAGGGCTCACATTTGCTTAGGTTCCCCGGGGCCCAGCACAAAAAACTTAGGAAATTTGCAATGCGAGATGCCAAAAAAAAAAAAAAAAAAAAAAAAAAAAGGCAGACCCCTTGCGTTCTGCCCAAACCTTATGGTCAAGGTTGTGGCCTTTGGTATCCTACATGCTTGAGTTTCTATCTGGCCTCTGCCATTTCACAAACTGTGTGATCTTGAGCAAGTTATTTAACCTCTCTGCCCCTCAGTCCCTTCATCTGTGTAACGGGGGCAATAATATTCACCTCATAGACTTACGGTGACGATTCAACAGGAAAACCCATCGGAGTGCCAGGCATTTGGTAGACACTCCAGAGCTGGCAACTGCTGTGCTTGCTGTTAACGTCTGGTTTCTTTGAAGTCGCTGTCACCAGGGAGGAGCCGCTCTTCTGAACTTCTTGTTCTGCAGCCAGTCCCTTCTCTGGTCTCTCTTTCCTTCTTGTAACTCTCTCTTCTCTTGGCTTTGAGTTGCCACTGTCCGGATTTCCTCCCACCCTGCTGGCCTCTCCTTCGTCTGATTCCTTCTCCTCTGTCCTACCCCTAAAGTTTGGAGGGCCCCAGGGCTTGGTCCAGGACCCCTCATCTTTTCTCCTTGGGTGTCCCTGGCTTTACCCATGAGCCCCATGCCAGGGGCCCTCAATGATCTCTTCAGCCTGGAGACTAATAGTCAGCATCTACCTGATACCTCTACTCCCGATGTCTAAAAGACATTTCAAGAGCCACATCGTGATTCCTCGTCCTTTTCCTCTCCCAGGCTTCCCTACTTTCAGTCAACGGTACTGTCCTCTGCCCAGTTGCTCTAAGCCCCAAACCCAGAATAAGCCTTTGATTTCTCTCTCTCTCACCCCCTGTGTTAGTTAGTTATGTATTGCTGTGTAAGAGATGACTTTCCAAAACATAGAGGCTTAAAATAATAAGCATTTATTATCTCACACAACATATGCTTTTTTTGGGTCAGGAATCCGGAAGTGACTTAGCAGGGCTTCCGAGTCTCTCGTGAGGCTGCAGTCAAGATGCCAGTGAGCGTGTAGACATTTAGAAGGCTTGCCTGGGCTGGAGGATCTGCTTCCAGAGGGGCTCATTCACATGCCTGTTAAGTTAGTGCTGACGGTTGGCAGGAAACCTACGTTCCTTGTCATGTGGACGTTATAGCGCTCTTGAGTGTCCTTATAACATGGCAGCTGGTTTCCTCTGGAGTAAGTGATCTGAGAGAGAGAGAGAGAGAGAGAGAGAGCAAAGAGGAAGCCACAATGTCTTTTCAGATCTTGTGTCCAAAGTCATACACTGTTAATTCTGCTGTAGTCTGTTTGTTAGAATGAGTCACTGAGGCGAGCCTGCATTCGCCGGGGAGGAGAATGAAGTTCCATCTCGTGGAGGGAGGCATTGCAAAGAATTTGTGGATGTCTTTTAAAACCACTGTCTAGGGGTGCCTGGGTGGCTCAGTCGTTAAGCATCTGCCTTCGGCTCAGGTCATGATCCCAAGGTCCTGGGATCGAGCCCCACATTGGGCTCCCTGCTCTGCGGGAAGCCCGTTTCTCCCTCTCCCACTCCCCCTGCTTGTGTTCCCTCTCTGGCTGTCTCTCTGTGTGCCAAATAAATAAAATTTAAAAAAATAAATAAATAAAAATTAAAAAAAAAATAAAACCACTGTCTAAATATGTCTCGAATTATCTACTTCTCTTCATCTCCACAGCCCCCCATCCCAGGCCTACTCATGCTCATCGCTCACCTCTGCTGTGGCAATGGCCTCCTGACGGACGGACATTCTTGCTTCCGGTCCATCTACAGTCCCTTCTCCGCGAAGCAGCCAAGAGAGCAGTGGGGCAATGTAAGTCAGATGTGGGGGCTTCTTGTGAACGGTGATGAATTGTACCCCCTTTCCCTTTTAAAGGCTCACTCAAATGGTAGTGAAGAAAGAGGGAAGACATAAATCCACAAGGACAGAGAAAATGATATCTCAGCAGATAGAGGATTTCAGCAAAGTCGTGGATGCTTTCAAGAGGGTTGAGGAAGAGTCACAGATGTAGCGACCAGGACAGAGGGAGACAGAAGATGAGAGGGGAAAGGGGCTCTGGAGGCCCCAGCCTGCACAGAGGGGCAAAGGTGGAAGAACCATTGACCCCCTCCACCGCTGCCCTGCACAGAAAGGCAGAAACAAGGTTCCCACGTTCAGACAGAATACCAGAAGTTTGTTATCTGGAGAAATGGAAGGCTCTAGAGAAAAATTCCCTATACTAACATTTGGAGCGTTCCTGGTGAAATGGCTGGCTCTTTGCCCAATCACTAAAAAGCAAAATCACCAGTAAAAAAAAAACCTCACTCGTGCCCATGGAACGTCCAGTTTGATTTTTAGTGCTCTTCCCTTAAATACACATCGCTGAACAAGGATCATCTGACAAATGAAGAAAACTCCTGTGTTAGTTCGGGTCCTCGGGGAAACAGACACCAAATAGAGTTAGAAGTGCATGGGATTTACCGAGATTTACTGAGATTTACGGGGCACAATGCTTGTGGAGAGCACAGAGAAGAGGGAGCAGAAGTCAACGGGGAAAGTTTTCAGACTGCGATGCAGGACTGGCATGCGAGAAAGAGAGGGAAGGAAGGAGGACTGGGGAGAGAGAGAGTTTCAGCCCGTGGTGCAGCAGAGCTCCAGAGCAAAGACAGCCCACTAGAGGAGCCCGCTGGGCAGAACCACCTCAGTGCTTTTACCCCCATCATGCTCAGCAATTGGCTGGAGTTGCCTGAGGGCAGTGTGTCCTCAGTTCAAATGCTGCAGTTCATCCACAAGTTGTCCCAGCCAAAGTTTGTCAGTTGACGGCACTCCTCATGGCAAATGCTCTCTTGGAGTGAGAGCTTGGTGGTGCATTTCCATCCCTGCTCCGCTCCCACCATGAAAGAGAAAGACAAAATGAAAAAAAGAAAAAGGAAAGCTAAGAAAAGAGAAAAACAAAACCAACCAACCGACCAATTTAGGGGCGCCTGGCTGGCTCAGTGAGAAGTGCATGTGACTCTTGATCTTGGGGTTGTGAGTTCAAGCCCCACGTTGGGTGTAGAGATTATTTAAGTAAGTTTAAAAAAATTCTTTAAAAAAAACAAAACCCCAAACCAATTTAAACACACACTTCCCGATAATTAATATCTTGTAGTAGTTATTTAAAAAAAAGAATATAATGCAGTGAAAAAAGGGAGCCATAGAGAATACAAAAAGTTTCTTGGAAATTAAATATACAGTAGAGGGTTGGAAAGGTAAAACAAAAATAGTCATTCAGTGAGTAGCACAAAAAGAGAAAGAGATGAAATTTGTTGAGCACCTATTATATGTTGCTCTAGTGTCTGATGAAAAGCTGCAGACAAAATTCACAAAGCCTTTGCTCCTAAGGGTCTCCCAAAAAGAGAAATATGTGGGTGGACCAGTCCGGTAGGCACAACCTTTGACTAAAAGGAGTTCCAGAAAGAGAAAACAGCAACGAAGAGGACAGAAAATTGACAAAAAATTAATACAAGAAACTTTTACAGGATTGAGGAGGATGCATCTCCAAAATAAATGATCTGAACTTCTACTTTGGCCCAAGATGGAGTAACAGGGAATGGGTTTACCCTCCCACCTGAAACAACTGAAAAACCAGACAAAACAGGAGACAGTGGGGTTCGGACTTTGGAAATCAGGCAGCAGAGGACGGTGATCCCTGAGAGAAGAGAAGTATAGCTGGAAGTTCTACAGTTGTCCCCACCTACTGCCTGGAATGAGTTTCCAGGCCACAGCAAAAGGAGCGATAACTGGGGCAGAGCCTGGTGGTCTACCGGAGTTTTAGGAAATTTATACAGTTGTGGCAACCAAGATGGTAGACTTAAACCCAACCACATCAATAATCATGATCAATATACATTGTCTAGACAACCCAATTAAAAGGCAGATAAAAAAGGATGACCCAACTATATGCTGTCTACAGGAAACCCACTTTATTTTTTATTTATATTTTTTAATTTAAATTCAATTAGCCAACATATAGTACATACTTAGTTTCAGATGTAGTGTTCAATAATTTATCAGTTGCGTATAACACCCAGTGCTCATCGAATCACGTGCCCTCCTTAATGCCCGTCATCTAGTTAGTTACCCCATCCCCCCACCCACCTGGAAACCCACTTTAAAAACGAAGACACAAGTAGGTGAAAAGTAAAAAATACACCATGCTAACACTAATCAAAATGGTGCTGGAGTGGCTATATTAATATAGGGTATGCCATACAGACACTAATTGAAAAGTCTATATTAAGGGGCGCCTGGGTAGTTCAGTGGGTTAATCGTCCGCCTTCGGCTCAGGTCATGATCTCAGGGTCCTGGGATTGAATCCCCTGCAGCATCCGGGCTCCCTGCTCAGCGGGGAGCCTGCTCCTCCCCTCCCTCTGCCCCTCCCTCCCACTTGTGCTCTCTCTCAAATAAATAAAATCTTTAAAAAACAATAAGAATAATCTATAATAATATTGGACAAAATCTGTGATAGAGCAAAGATTGTAACCAAACAATGAAGAAGGCCATTTCCTAATAAGAAGGTCATTTCCACAAGAGGACACAATTCTAAAGGCCTATTCATCTAGCAACAAAGCTTCAAAATAGGGGCACCTGGGTGGCTCAGTCGTCAAGCGTCTGCCTTCGGCTCAGGTCATGATCTCGGGGTCCTGGGATCAAGCCCCACATCGGGCTCCTTTCTCAGAGGGAAGCCTGCTTCTCCCTCTCCCACTCCTCCTGCTTGTGTTCCTGCTTTCACTGTGTCTCTCTCTGTCAAATAAATAAATAAAACCTTAAAAAAAAAAAAAGCTTCAAAATACATAAACCTGATAGAACTCTAAGGAGAAATAGACATTTTCTCAAGTATAGTCAGAAATTTTAATGCCCCCCCCCATAACTGTTAAAACAAATAGAAAATCAGTAAGAATATAGAAGATTTCACCAATACTGTTAACTAATTTAGAATTCATATTTGTATCATATATATTTTTCCACATATGCTGGTATATTGTGTGTGAAAAACAATGATTATATCTTCCTTTTTAATTCTTGTAGAATTTTCTAGCACAGCGTTGCAGAGGGCAATAGAGACATCCATGTCTTGTTTCCTATCTCAGAGGAATGCTTCTGATATTTTGGCATTTATCAGATTAAGGAAATTTTCTTCTCACTTCGCTAAGAGTTTTCTTCTTTAAAAAAATCATGTTGAATTTTTTCAAATTCTTCTGCCTCTATTGAGATAATCATATGGGTTTTGCATGTTATTTTGGTAAGGAGATGAACAACATTGGTTTCTAATATTAAATCAAACTTGCATTCCTAGAATAAACCCAATTGGTAGTTATGTATTATTCTTTTTATATATTACTGTATTAGGTTTGCTGATACGCTGTTTAGATTTTTTCCCATTTCTGCTCGTGAGAAAGGCTGACCTATAATTTTCTTTTCTTTGTAATATCTTTATGACATTTCAAAGTCAAGGTTACAGTGGCCTCATAAGTGAATTGGGAAGTTCTTTTCTTTCTAATCATGGAAGAGTTTGTTGTCAGTTTTATATCTCTTCCTTAAACATTTAGAAGAATTCGCTGGCGAAGCCATCTGGGCCTGGAGCTTAATTTGTGACTAGGCTTTCAATTACTGATTAAATTTTCTTGATGGCTATGGGACTAGTCAGATTTTTTATTTATTTTTGTTTCAGTTTTTATAAGCTGTGCTTTTTAAAGAATATTCCCACTTCTAAATTTACAAATTTGGTACCATATAGTAATTAATAACATTTTACTATTACCTTTTTTTAAAAAAAGATTTTATTTATTTATTTGAGAGAGAGACAGAGAGAGCACAAGCAGGGGGAAGGGGCAGAGGGAGAGGGAGAAGCAGGCTCCTCGCTGAGCAGGGAGCCCCACGTGGTGCTCCATCCCAGGACCCCGAGACCATGACCTGAGCCAAAGACAGACACTTAACCAACTGAGCCACCTAGGCGCCCCCTTACTACTACCTTTTAAAAACTTTTATTTTAAAAAATTAAAAAAAAAAGAAGATTTTATTTAGGGGCATCTGGGTGGCTCAGTTGGTTAAGGGACTGCCTTAGGCTCGGGTCATGATCCCAGGGTCCTAGGGTCGAGTTCCCATTGGGCTCCCTGCTCTTCTGGGAGCCTGCTTCTACCTCTCCCACTCCCCCTGCTTGTGCTCTCTCTCTGTCAAATAAATAAATAAAATCTTTAAATATTTATTTGACAGAGAGAGAGAGAGCGAGCACAAGTGTGGGGGAGCGGCAGGCAGAGGGAGAAGCAGGCTCCCTGCTGAGCAAGGAGCCCGATGGGGACTCCATCTCAAGACCCTGGGATCATGACCCGATCCGAAGGCAGACGCTTAACCGACTGAGCCACCCAGGTGTCCCTAAAAACTTTTTTTTTTCTCTCTCTTTTTTTAAAGATTTTATTTATTTATTTGATAGAGAGATAGAGAGAGAGAGCACAAGTAGGCAGAGTGGCAGGGAGAAGCAGGCTCTCTGCTGAGCAGGGAGCCGGACGTGGGGCTCGATCCCAGGACCCCAGGATCATGACCTGAGCCGAAGGCAGCCGCTTAACCGACTGAGCCACCCAGGAGCCCCTCCCTAAAAACTTTTAAATGGAGGTATAACACGCACACAGTAAAGTGGACACATCTTACAGTAATTGAATCAGTAATTGATGTTTTTTTCCACAGGTATGTGGTGTAATCAATCCCATATCCAGATACTGACCATTTCAAATCCCAGAAGAAGCATCCTCCAGAGGCTCCTCTTCACATGTAGCCATGTTTCTGATTTTTATTACCATAGATTTGTCTCTTTTTGGGGAGCCTACTATTGAACTTCATATGAATGGAATTATATGTCCATATTCTTTTTTTTTTTTTTTTTAGTAATCTCTATACCCAGCGTGGGGCTCGAACCCACAACCCCGAGATCAAGAGTCGCTCGCTCTTCCGACTGAGCCAGGCAGGTGCCCCTGGTCCATATTCTTTTGTGTCTGTTTCTTTCACTCAACATTACGTCTGTGAGATGCACCCACACTGTTGTAGTAACAGTATTTCATTCATTTTCTTTTTTTTTTTTTTAAAGATTTGTTTGTTTGTTTTTTAACAGCGAGAGAGGGAACACAAGCAGGGAGAATGGGAGAGGGAGAAGCAGGCTTCCCGCCAAGCAGGGAGCCCGATGTGGGACTCGATCCCAGGACCCTGGGTTCATGACCTGAGCCGAAGGCAGACGCTTAACGACTGAGCCACCCAGGCACCCTATTTCATTCATTTTCATGCATAGAATGCCACCATATAACTCTAACACAATTTAGCTGTTCCACTATTGATGGATATCTGGTTTGTTCCCATTTTGGGCTGTTCTGTTTTGTTTTGTTTTGTTTTGTTTTTTGCTGAAAATAAGCATTCATATTTCTTGTCTATGTACCTAGGAGTTGAGTTGCTAGATCATAAGATAGGCTGTCTTTCCTGCATAGAAGCTGTCGAAGAGTTTTCCAGAGTGATTACACCAATTTACACCCCATCATAAATTTTCAGTTTTTAAAATGTTATCCATACTTAGAGATGTGCCCTGGTATCTCACTGTGGTTATAATTTGCATTTTCCTGATGCCTAGCAATTCGAGCACTTTTTCATATGTGTATTCATTTGTATTCACCCATTTGTAATTGCTGGATATTTGGATATCCTTTTTTGGGAAGTGGTTTCCAGTGTTTGGTGTATTTTTAAAAACTTGGATTGTGTGATTTTTTTATTAATTAGTAGGCGTATTTTTATTATTCTTTGTTTTGCTTATTAAACTTCCTTTTTTTATTAAGTTTTTAAATTTTTTTTTTTTAATTTTATTTATTTATTTGACAGAGAGAGACACAGCGAGAGAGGGAACACAAGCAGGGGGAGTGGAAGAGAGAGAAGCAGGCTTCCTGCCGAGCAGGGAGCCCGATGCGGGGCTCGATCCCACGACCCTGGGATCATGACCTGAGCCAAAGGCAGACGCTTAACGACTGATCCACCCAGGCGCCCCAAGTTTTTAAATTTTAATTCCAGTTAGCACACAGTGTTATATTAGTTTCAGGTGTACGATATTGTGATTCAACACTTTCATACATCACCTGGTGCACATCGTGACAAGTGCACTCCTTACTCTCCATTACCCATTTAACCCAAGCCCCCGACCACCTCCCCTCTGGTAACCATCAGTTTGTTCTCTATAGTTAAGAGTCTGTTTCTTGGTTTGCCTCTCTTTTTCCCCCCCATGTTCATTTGTTTCTTAAATTCCACATATGGGGGTGCCTGGGTGGCTCAGTCGTTAAGCGTCTGCCTTCAGCTCAGGTCATGATCCCAGGGTCCTGGGATGGAGCCCCGCATCAGGCTCCCTGCTCAGCGGGAAGCCTGCTTCTCCCTCTCACACTCCCCCTGCCTGTGTTCCCTCTCTCTGTCTCTCTGTCAAAATAAATAAATAAAATCTTTAAAAAAAAATTCCACATATGAGTGACATCATATGGTATTGGTCTTTCTCTGACTGACTTATTTCACTTAGCATAATACTTTTCTTGCTCCATCCACGTCATTGCAAATAGCAAGATTTCATTCTTTTTTATGGCCTAATAATATTCCATTGTGTGTGTGTATCACATCTTCTTTATCAACTTTCTTTATAGTGCCTTTTGATGAACAGAGTTTTCTAATTTTAATAAGTCAAATACATTAATCCTTTATGTTTAGCAGTTATTATGTCCTGATTAAGACATCTTTGTCTACTCCAAGGCCATGAAAATATCCATGATTTTTTTTTCTATAAGCTTTATTGCTTTTATTTTTCCCACTTAAGTCTATGATCCATCTCAAATGACTTTTGGGAGTATGTTTGAGACAGGAGCCAAGATTCCCTTTTTTCTATGTGGCTATCCAATTACTCTAGCACCATTTATTGAAAAGCACCATCATTTCTCCACTGATTTGTAGTTTGATCTTTGTTGTAAATTAGGTGATGATATATGTATAAGTCTGTTTCTTTTTTTTTTTTTTTAAGATTTTATTTATTTATGTGACAGAGGGAGAGAGAGAGACAGCAAGAGAGGGAACACAAGCAAGGGGAGTGGAAGAAACAGGCTTCCCACTGAGCAGGGAGCCTGATGCGGGCCTCAATCCTAGGACCCTGGGATCATGACCCGAGCCGAACAACTGAGCCACCCAGGCGCCCCTAAGTCTGTTTCTGTTTAATTACTAATGAACATGTTTTCCAAAGTGGTTGTACTATTTTACCTGTAGGAATGTTCTTGTTGCCCACATGTTGCCAGTGTGTAATATTTTCAAACTTCGATTGTAGTCATTCTGTTGTGCATTCTGTTGTGGTTTTAATTTGAATTTCACTGGTGACTGATGATGTTGAACATCTTTTCATTTGCTTATTTCCTTTTTTTTGGTAAAGATTTTATTTTTTTTTTTTAAGTAATCTCTACACCCAACGTGGGGCTCGAACCCACAGCCCTGAGATCAAGAGTCGCATGCTCTACTGACTAAGCCAGCCAGGTGCCCCTCATTTACTTATTTCTATTCCATTCCATTTGCTTATTTCCATTCCAATATCTTTTGTCTCTTCAAGTCTTCTGCCTATTAAAAAATTGGATTGTTTGTCTATTATTGGATTATAGAAGTTATTCACTTATTCTGTGTATAGGTTCTGTATCAGGTGTAGTTTACTTTTTCATCTTGTAAGGGTATTATTTGATGTGCAGAAATTTGTAATATTAATTAAGTCCACTTTATCACTTTTTTCTTGTATGGCTAGTACTTTTTTGTCCTAATATATTTTTGCCTACCCCAAGGCTGCAAGGATATTTGTGCCTAATATAGGGGGAAAGCACTCGATATTGCAATATTAAATATGATGTAAACTAAAAGTTTTTGATTTTTAAGAGAGAGAGAGAGATGGGGGAAGGGGCAGAGGGAGAGTGAGAGAATCTTAAGCAGGCTCCATGCCCAGTATGGAGGCCAGTGTGGGACTGGATCTCATGACCCTGAAATCATGACCTGAGCTGAAATCAAGAGTCAGAGGCTTAACTGAGCTATCCAGGCATCCCAACTGTAAAGTTTTTTTTGAGAGATCCTTTATCAAATTCCCTTTTATTCTAGTTTTCTCATGAATGGGTATTCAATTTTATCAAAAGCTTTTTCTGTATCTATTAAAATGGTCATATAGTTTGTCTACTTAATTTTGTTAATGTGGGTAGTTACATTGGTTGATTTTGGAACATTAAATCAACCTTCATTGCTGGACAAAACTGCATCTGGTCTTTACTATGAATTGCCTTTTAAAAAATTACTAAATTTGATTTGGCATTTTTGTGTTGGATTTTGCATCTATGTTTATGAGAGATATTGGCTGTAATTCTCCTTTCTTGTAATATCCTTGCCAGGTTTTGGTATCAAGGTTAGTCAAGTCTCATAAAATGAGTTGGAAAATGTTCTTTTTTTCCCCTCTATTTGTTGAATTTGTGTAAAATGGTATTATTTCTTCTTTAAATGTTTGGAAGAATTCCCCAGTGAAGCCATCTGGGTCTGGAGTTTTCTTTGTAGAAGATTTTAAATTAAAGATTCAATTTCTTTTAACAGATACATAGGCCTATTGTGATCTCAAAAATCAGAATATTTTTATGACATTTTTGGGTGTTCCTGTGACATTTTTCGTGAGTTGTGCTTTTAAAGGAATTTCTCACATTATCTAAATCTTCAAATGTTGACATGAAGTTGTTTGTAATACCCTCTTATTATCTTTTTAACATCTATAGGATCTGTAGTAATGCTTCCATTTGTATTCCTAATAGTAGTTATATGTTTTCTCTCTCTCTCTCATCTTTCTTGCTACATTTTTTTAAATCAATTTTAGTGGTCTTTCCAAAGAACCAATTTTTGGCTTTGTAGATTTTATTGAACATTTGTTTTCCATTTCTTTGGTCCTCATCTTCTCAGTTGTGTGCTTTTCTCTAGTGATACTCAGAAGCCAGGACGCAGGCACACTGAAAGCAGAATTGGATTAATTAATTTTTTAAAAGATATTATTTATTTATTTGAGAGGTAGAGAGAAAGAGCATGAGCAGGGGGAGGAGCAGAGGGAGAGGGAGAAGTAGACTCCCCGCTGAGCAGGGAGCCCAATGCGGGCTGGATCCCAGGACCCTGAGATCAGGACCTGAGCTGAAGGCAGATGCTTAACTGACTGAGCCACCCAGACACCCCTGGATTAATTAATTTTTAAGATAATTAAAAAAAAAATAATGATGCCTTGGGTACCTGGGTGGCTCAGTCGGTTAAGCGTCTGTCTGTCTTTGGCTCAAGTCATGATCCCAAGGTCCTGGGATCGAGCCCCTCATCTGGGTCCCTGCTCAGCGGGGAGTCTACTTCTCCCTTTCCCTCTGCTCCTGCCCCTGCTCATGCTCTTTCTCTCTACATCTCAAATAAATAAGGAAAATCTTAAAAAAATAATGATGCCTCTCCCTACCAGAAAAGCAAGGGTTTTATTTGTTTTATTTAATGCTATGCCCCCAGCCTAGAACAGTCAGAAAAGGTACTTAATAAATATTTGTTGATTGAATGATTCAATGCTCTTTGGAAAAATTCAAATCATAAAGCTCATGTGTAGGGTTAAAATTGCATTTCCTTGGCCTCCATTGCCACTCCCTTAGGGATTAAGACTGCTAATAGTGTGTGTGTGTGTGTGTGTGTGTGTGTATGTGTCCTTCCAGACCTTTTTATATGCATAGACACATATTTTAAAATTAAAAACAGAATAGGAGCACCTGGCAGGTTCAGTCAGTAGAGCATATGACTCTTGATCTCAGGGTCATGAGTTCAAGCCCCACATTGGGTGTGGAGCCTACTTAAAATTAAAAAAAAAATTAAAAACAGAATAACATTTATATATAGTTTTCTGAAAATTTTTTCCCCTGAACAACAGTTGAGTAAATATTTTTAAGGATAGATTAAATATTAGAATTGCTCTGGTTTGCAAGGGACAGAAATAAAACTCAAATTGGCTTTGGTGAAAAAAGAAGGCAGGACAGCTTTATTGGCTCACATAACTAAATTCCTAGGGGCAGCTCACCTTAGGCACAGCTAGGTCCAGGTGCCCAGACTTTGTCTTCATAAATCTTTCAGCAGTACATGGCTTTGATTTCCTTTGTTTTGGTTTTATTCTCAGATAAGCTCTTCCGTATGAAGTCAAGATGGTCATAGAAGGGGAGCCTGGGTGGCTCAGTTGTTAAGTGTCTGCCTTCAGCTCAGGTCATGGTCCCAGGGTCCTGGTCCCAGGGTCCAGGGATCGAGCCCCACATCGGGCTCCCTGCTCTGCGGGAAGCCTGCTTCTCCCTCTCCTACTCCCCCTGCTTGTGTTCCCTCTCTGGCTGTGTCTCTCTCTGTCAAAGAAATAAATAAAATCTTAAAAAAAAAAAAAGGTGGCCATAGAAATTCCAGACACACTCCATTGCTCTTCTTTTCTGAGAGATTAGAAAAGTCATAGTGTGGTCTTTAATTTGACCCTCATTTAGATCACACACCCTGCCCTAAACCAATCAATTTGCTTGAGGGAGGATGGAATACACTGACTGGTCAAGCCTAGGTCATATGCCTCATCCAGGAACTGGGAGGCGGGCCAGCCCCATCAAACCACATGCCATAGAGTAGGCGAGGAGTGGTTCTCCAGGGGATATGGGCTGGGGGAGGATGGTTGCTAGAAGAAAGGATAATGGATAATGGATAATGGGGATAGTAATTAACCTCATCTATGTCTTAAATGTTGCAAATACTCCCCATCTAGCATTCAGTTTTTAACTTTGTGGTGCTTCTTACTATAACCAAATCTGTTGCTGTTTTTCTTTGTGGTTTATGACTTCCATGTCTTATAAAAAGTCCTTCCCATCCCTAAATTATAAAGAGCGTCCTTGTCTATTTCTTTCAAGTGTTTTCTTTTTTCTTTTCTTTTCTTTTCTTTTCCTTTCCTTTCTTTCTTTAAGTAAACTCTACACAAAATATGGGGCTTGAATTCACAACCCTGAGATCAAGAGTCTCATGCTCCACCAACTTAGCCAGCCAGGTGCCCCTTTCTTTCATGTATTTTATAGTTTAACTCTTTATACTTAGATATTTAATCCATCTGGAATTCATTTTTATATATGGATTTAACTTAAGTATTTCTTTTCCATAGATAGCCACTTGTTCCAGCACTGTGTCCCTTCCTTGCTGTTTTTATCATGTGCTAAATTCCTCTGTGGTGGGAGGTGGAGACCGATATCTTAGAAAGTAAAACTGAATGAGAGCGTGAGGGGGAGAAAGGGATCCAGGGTGACCACTCTTTCTATTTGAGTGATTTGGCAGAACTGTGAAGTAGGAAGAGGAGCAGGAATAGAGATAGGGAGCTTGGAGAGGGAGGAAATGTGGTTAGGTCAATCTAGGGCATGTTGACTTTGAGGTGCTCATGGACATCAAGGACATATTTAATAGAGATATATGATAAAGGTTTACAATTATAATATTCACTATATAAAAAAGGGTTTTGATACTGCTTCTGGACTATTTGTTCTATTGATCTGTTAGCTTATTGATTTACTTGATCATTTTACAAATGTTTGTGAAGTACCTACTATGCGTGAAGACAAATCCTATTCTTACTATAATACCTACTATTTTATGGTACATTTGGATTAGTGGTAATGCAAGCAATTCCCACTCAGCCCATTTTCCTTACCTTTTTTTTTTCTCTTGGTACTCATTTACCCTTCCAGATGAATTTTAGAATTATCTTTTCTAGTTTCAGTTAAGGAATTCTATTGGAATTTCAAACTCAAGTTGCATTGGATTTATAGAGTAATTTTGAGAAAACTAACAGACTTACCAAAGTATTCTTCCATTGTGAGAAAATGACATATATCTCTCCATTTACTCGTCTTCTAGTTTGTCCCTGGTAAAATTTATTCCTATATATTTCATAGATGTAATTGCTGTTATGAATAAAATCATTTTTTAAACATTTTAAAATTGGTTTTTGTTGGTAAAAAAGAAAATTATTGATTTTTCTATATTTTTCTTTTAACTGGCCATTTTACTGAACTTGCTGATAAGATTTATAAGGCTTCAGTGGACTCTTTGACTTTTCTAAGTAGATAATAATATAATCTGCATGTAGAGATGATTTTGCTTTTTCCCAATATCTATACCTCATTTCTTTTTTTTTTTTTTTTGGATTAACTCTTTTGTTTTATCTGATTATTGCTTCTTTTTATTTACCCTTTTATAGCTCTATTGAAGAATAATTGACAATACAATAAACTACGCATATTTAAAAGGTACTGTTTAAGTTTTCACATATGAGTACACCTGTGAAATCATCACTAAGTCAAGATAATGAACATACCCATATCACCCCCAAAAGTTTCCCTGTG
Source organism: Phoca vitulina (assembly GCF_004348235.1). Classification (NCBI taxonomy): domain Eukaryota; kingdom Metazoa; phylum Chordata; class Mammalia; order Carnivora; family Phocidae; genus Phoca; species Phoca vitulina. The sequence goes on from NW_022589743.1 coordinate 1,895,166, forward strand.
TCCCTTTTTAATCTGTTACTCCCACCCCTCTCCACCCCCTCCCCTCATCTCTAGACAACCACTGATGTGTTTATCTGTCACTATAGATTAGTTAGTTTACATTTTCTAGATTTGATATCTCTATGGAATCAAACAGTGTAAATATACTCTTTTTTGTCTGTCTCCTTTGACTTAGCATAATCACTTTGGGATTCATCTATGTTATTATGTGTATCAGTTGTTCATTGCTTTTTATTGTTAGGTAATATTCCTTTGTATGAACATGTTCTTTTTTTTAAAAGATTTTATTTATTCACTTTAGAGATAGATGGAAAGAGAGAGCGAGAGAGAGAGAGAGAACATGAGCAGGGGGAGGAGCAGAGGGACAGGGGGCAAGCAGACTCTGTGCTGAGCAAGGAGCCCCACATGGGGCTCTATCCCAGGACCCTGCGATCGTGACCTGAGCTGAAACCAAGAGTCGGACGCTTAACTGACTGAACCATCCAGGCACCCCATGTATGAACATGTTCTAATTTGTTTATTCATTCACTTAAAAAAAAATAAAACTTATTTATTTATTTTTTAGTAATCTCTACACCCAACATAGGGCTCCAACTCATGACCCCAAGATCAAGAGTCACATGTTCTGACTGAGCCAGCCGGGTGCCCTTATTCATTCATTTTTTTGATGGACATTTGGGTTTCCATCTCTTGGCTATTACAAATAAATCTTGCGACATACAAATCTTTGTATGATTATATGCTTTCATATCTCTTGGGTAAATAGTTTGTGGAGTACAATAGCTGGTCATAGGGTAATGTCTGTTTAACATTTTAAGATCTTGGCAAACTGATTTCCAAAGTGGTTGTACCATTTTACCTTTCCCTGGCAGTGTAGGAGAGCTCCACTTGCTCCACAGTCTCACCAACACTTAGTATTGTCATCAAAGAAAAAAATTTTTAACTATTCTAATAGTGATACCTCATTGTAGGTTTTTTTTTTTTTTTAAGATTTTATTTATTTGACAGAGAGAGACACAGCGAGAGAGGAAACACAAGCAGGGGGAGTGGGAGAGGGAGAAGCAGGCTCCCCACCAAGCAGGGAGCTCGATGCGGGGCTCGATCCCAGGACCCTGGGATCATGACCCGAGCCAAAGGCAGACGCCTAACGACTGAGCCACCCGGGTGCCCCTCTCATTGTAGTTTTAAGTTGCATTTCCCTAATGACTGATAATGAGCATCTTCCTGTATGCTTGTTTACCATGTGTAAATCTCCTTGTTGAAGTGTCTATTCAAACCTTTCGCCCATTTAAAATATTGGGTTGTGTGTTTTCTTATTGAGTTTTTTTTTTTTAAGATTTTTTAAAATTTATTTGACAGAGAGAGACACAAGGAGAGAGGGAACACAAGCAGGGGGAGTGGGAGAGGGAGAAGCAGGTTTCCCACGGAGCAGGGAGCCCAGTGCGGGGCCTGATCCCAGGACCCTGGGATCATGACCTGAGCCGAAGGCAGACGCTTAACGACTGAGCCACCCAGGTGCCCCTCTTATTGAGTTTTGAGAGTTCTTTATATATTCTCGGTAAAAGTCTTTTGTTGATATATATGCTTCGCAAATACTCTCTCCCTATCTGTAGCTTTTCTTTTTGTTCCTTTAACGGTATCTTTGACATAGCAAAAGTCCTTAGTTCTGATGAAGTCCAATTTTTCAAAAAATTTTTTTTAAAGATTTTATTTATTTATTTGACAGAGAGAGACACAGCGAGAGAGGGAACACAAGCAGGGGGAGTAGGAAAGAGAGAAGCAGGCTTCCCGCGGAGCAGGGAGCCCGATGCGGGGCCGATCCCAGGACCCTGGGATCATGACCTGAGCCGAAGGCAGACGCCCAAAAACTGAGCCACCCAGGCGCCCCTCAATTTTTTTTTTATTTTATGGTGTTCTTATCTAAGAAATTTTTGCCTAACCCAAGATCTCTAAGATTTTCTCCTATGTTTTCTTCTAGAAGTTTTATACTTTCAGGCTTATGTTTAGGTCTAGGATCCACTATGTGTTAATTTTTGTATACAGTGTGAGTTATTTTATTTTGAACATAGACATTCATTTACTCCAGGATATTTGTTGAAAGGACTATCCTTATCCCACTAGACTGCCTTTGCATCTTTGTTGAAAATCAATTGCCCATATATGCATGGGTCTATTTATAGACCTTCTATTCTCTTCCCCTTGGTCTATTTGTCTATCTTGATGCCAACAAGATACTTACTACCTTGATTACTGTAGCTTTCTAATAATCTTGAAATTAAGTAGTGTAAGTTCTTCAACTTGTTTTTTCTTCCACAAATGAAGCAACCCATCATTTGTTCTAATGCTTCTTGTTGGCAGTCACCATCTGTCCAGAAATTCTGTCCAGACCTCTGTCCCTGAGGTGTCAGTTTGTGGCCCCCATCTTGGTTCTTGTCTGTAACTTTCCTCCAGGGCTTGGAGGACCCTGTGTGGCACATTCTTGGAGCCTTGACTGAAGTGGCTAGGCATGACGCTGTTTCTCTGATGTCTCCCATAGATCCTGGTCATGGAGCCAACCTGGTACAGCCCGAGAGATACAGGCACTGCTCTGTGGAAGTGGCTCATCTGTAGAACCAGTTCTCATCGCAGAGAACAAGCTCTTTATGCTCGGGCAGCTTGACTGTGTTCACCCATTTAGGAAACTTCAGCTTCCCAAGCTTTTTGAGGAAGGCTGCCTGAGCTCTGATGAACCCCTGCTGGTTCACATTTTTTTACAGTAACTCCAGCCATGGGTGGCCTCAGCGCTGCCAGCCAGGGGAAAGTGCCCTTCAACTCCCCCCACCTTCTTTTTCAAAGTTGTTTTGGCTATCCTAAATCCATTATATTTCCCTAAGAATTTTAGAATCAACTTTTCAATTTCTATAAAAAAAGGCTGCTGGGTATTTGACTGGGATTGTGTTGAATTTATACATCAGTTTGGGAAGAACTGACATCTTGACAAGTATTGAGTCTTCTGATCCATGAGCATAGTATAGCTTCTCATTTACTGAGGTCTCTGAGCAAAGTTTTATAGTTTCTAGTGTGTAGGTCTTGAATATTCTTTATCAGTCTTTTCCCTAAGTACTTAATATTTTCTGATGCTACTGTACATGATATTATTTTTTTATTTTTTATTTTTTATTTTTTTTTATTTATTTGAGACAGAGAGAATGAGAGAGAGAGAGCACATGAGAGGGGGGAGGGTCAGAGCGAGAAGCAGGCTCCCCACCGAGCAGGGAGCCCGATGCGGGACTCGATCCAGGGACTCCAGGATCATGACCTGAGCCGAAGGCAGTCGCTTAACCAACTGAGCCACCCAGGCGCCCGATATTATTTTTTTAAATTTCTATTTCCAGTTGTTCATTGCTAGTATATAGAAATACAATTGATTTGGGGGCACCTGGGTGGCTCAGTTGTTAAGTGTCTGCCTTTGGCTCGGGTCATGATCCCAGGGTTCTGGGATCAAGGCCTGTGTTGGGCTCCCTGTTCAGCGGAGAGCCTGCTTCTCCCTTTCCCACTCCCCCTGCTTGTGTTCTCTCTCTCTCTGTCAAATAAATAAATAAAATCTTAAAAAAAAAGAAATACAATTGATTTTATATGTTGATCTTATACTTAAAATCTTGCTAAACACACATATTAGTTCCAACAGCTATGTTTTAGATTCCACCAGATTTTCCACATGGAAATTCATGCCATCTTGGAAACAGTTTTACTTCTTCGTTTCAATTCTGGATGCCCTTTGACTGTTGCCTTAGAACACTGGCCAGAACCTCAGCACAATGTTGAACAGGGATGATGAGAGTGACATGCTTGCCTTGTTCCTGACATTAGCAGGAAATCTAGGGTTCTTTTATGGAAGATTCACACTTTTAGTGACTTCCTCTATGGGATCATGGATTCCTCTTCTCTGTTGGGTTTTGCCATTAGTATAGTCTAATCTGCTTTAAAACTCTAGTATATTTTTTCTCTGTCATTTTTTTTTAAAGATTTCATTTATTTATTTGACACAGAGAGAAAGGGAGCACGAGCAGGAACACATGCAGGGGGAGTGGGAGAGGGAGAAGCAGGCTTCCCGCTGAGCGGAGAGCCCGATGCGGGGCTCGATCCCAGGACCCTGGGATCATGACCTGAGCCAAAGGCAGATGCTTAACGACTGAGCCACCCAGGCGCCCCTTCTCTGTCATTTTTTTTTAAAGATTTTATTTATTTATTTGAGAGAGAGAGAATGAGAGAGAGCACATGAGAGGGGGGAGGGGCAGAGGGAGAAGCAGACTCCCCGCCAAGCAGGGAGCCCGATGCGGGACTCGATCCCGGGACTCCAGGATCATGACCTGAGCCGAAGGCAGTCGCCTAACCAACTGAGCCACCCAGGCGCCCCTTCTCTGTCATTTTAAAAGGATTTTTGAGTGGTAAACATATGTGCTAAGGTAGCCTTCTTTTTTTTTTTTTTTTAAGATTTTATTTATTTATTTGAGGGAGAGAGAGCAGAGCAAGAGAAAGCACAAGGAAGGGAGGGGCAAAAGGAGAGCGAGTAGCAGGCTTGATTTGGGGGTTCGATGATGTGGGGCTTGATGCAGGGCACGACGTGGGGCTGGATCCCAGGACCCTGAGATCATGACCTGAGCCGAAGGTGGACGCTTAACCAACTGAGCCACCCAGGCACCCCTTAAGATAGCCTTCTTGCATCAGAGGTCCAGGGTTAGGGTTTTGCCAGGCAAGTGTAACCACAAAAGACAGAAGGTAAGAAGTTAAAATGATCTGATAAAGCAGAGACTCTGGGCTGAAAAAGGGAAGAGAATGAAGACACAAGGGGGCTGACAGGTGGGAAAAACATCTCAGGGTCAGTTGACTGGGGATTGAAGAACAGTTGTGTGAGGAAGAGTTTAACAAAGGGAGCGGAAGACAAGTTCGGAAAGGATGATGCGAGCCCTTAGGGGTGGTGATGGTGTCCAAGATGGGCACAAGGATTCAGGCAGAGGAGAATGAGAGTTGACATGTGAAGGTTGTAGAATGGAGGGAGACGCTGGGACTTTCAGAGTTGCCCAGTGTGCACTAAGAATTGGGATGCCAAAAGGCCTCAACAAGTGAGAGGCAGTGCTGGGAGGTCAGTGGACAGCACTCATGAAGGGGGGGAGGGCGGCACAAGTGGATGGAGCAGGGGCTTTTGCAAAAAAGTGGCAGAGTGATGTTCTGGAAGCAGCAATGGGGAGCTAGGAAGGACCTGACCCCATCTCCTGACACGTTGGCACTGCCCCAAGGAGGGGTGACAAAAGCAGCAATGACCCAGGAGAGGTGCAAGAAAGAGTCTCCTCCCTCAATTCCTCTGCGTCTGGTTACACTTGGGGCTGGCGGTCCAGCCCTGGCTTACAGCCCAGCAACTGTAGGTAGAGAAGAGGAGGGGCTCTGGATTCCTTGGACAAGTTACTTGGCTTTTCTGAGCCTCAGTTTTATCAACTCTAAAATGGGATTTTATACACACAGAGGATTAAATTAAATAAAATAATGTCCTCACTGCTTAAGAAAGGCTCCAACTGGGATTATTTTGTATTCGTAGAGTTAGAACCTGATTTTCCTGTCCCTCTGTGAGGAACTCCCTGATTTTGACCAGAAGCCCACCCACTCCTGAGAAGCAAATCTGTCCCTCCTTTTGAAAGTGAAGAGCTGGGGCTTTACCCCTCAGGGCTGCATCACGGCCTCCAAACCATTCCCTGAACCTCAGGCTCTTATGACCCCCGAGATTCTTGCATCAGATTCAGGGCTGTACTGGGAAGGGAGGCTAGGCAGCTGTCAGTTGGCAACTGAACAAGGAGCGCGGGCTGTAGGTCCTGGGAAGAGAGGGAACAGGAAGCGAAGTGTGTGCCCATCCCCATCGGCAGGCGGCAGGGGCGGGGGGCGGGGGGTGGGGAAGGCGCTGCGTTGCTGTCAGGGGAGAGGGAGCAGGGCTGCTCACCTGCGAGGGGGGCCTCTCTGTGAGGCAGCTCCCCTCTGGGTTCTTCCCGTTTTCTAGATCCAGGTGCAGAGAGCACCAGAACCCAAGCTCCTACAACCCGTAGGTAGGACTTAAGTGGGTGCGACTGTGGAGCGCTTTCTCTGTTACTCTAGCCCATTCTCCTCCTAACCCTCGGCTCAGTATCCACTTCGGGAGCAGGGGCTGGTTTCTGTTACCTGTTGCCTCCCAAAGGCTGGAAGAGGCTGGCTGTTCCTAGTAGGTGCTCAGCAAATATTTATTGAAGGTTGAATGAGTGTTGGCTACTGTGCCAAGTGGCTTTTATCTGTGCATTCTCTCGCTAATCCTCCTCCCCAGGGCCGGCTTTACAGATGAGGAAACTGGAGAAGAAAGAAGCTAAGTGCTCAGGGAGGAATAAGGCAGAGTGATTAGGTGGGAGGAGGTATCTGGATCTGAATCCCACCTCTGTCACTAATTAGCTTTGTGTCCTTGGCAAGTCACTTAACTTCTCTGAGGCTCCGTTTGCTCATCTGAGTGTGGCTTTCTCGCGGGGTTGCTGTGGGGCCCTGGAGGCCTGGTCCAGGCTGGAGACTGAGAGAGGGGTGAGGGTTAAGCCTGAGTTATTTCTTTGGGAAGGAGCCTTGGCTCTTATCTGGGAGGTGGTGAGAGAAGAAGGGGATGGGCTTTGGGGACAGACTGACCTGGATTCTTACCCCACTTATAAGCTGTGGGACCTTAGGGGAGGGACTTATACTTCCCTTTGCTTCTTGACTCCTGAAACCTCAGCTTCAGTTTCCACACTGATAAAAAGGCGGAAAGCATACCTACTCTTGGCTTGTTGTAAGGGTTAAGTGAGGCAGTGTTGCAAAGTGCCCATAGTAGGTGCTTAGTAAACACAGTGTCCGGGTGTCTCCTCTACCAGCCTTTCCAGGAGAATCGCTTGATATGTAATCCCCACCCCGACCTTGGCCCCTTTGAGCTAGCAGATCTCTAACTTCTGCAAGGAATTCATTTCTCACATTGGTCTCCTCTCTCCCAATCAGGAGCCGTGCCCCTGCCAGCAAACCCGAGAATGACTTGGTCAAGGTGGCTAGTGGCTCAGAGAGAACTCTCACTCCTTTGTTCCCTGCACCTCTGCCCCTCCCACTGTGACTCCTCCCTGCCCACAGTTGCATGTTTTTTCTGAATCCTGTTAACTTAAAAGCCTCCATGGGCAACTGCAGGTGTACCCGAAGCTTCCTCGCTGGGCATTCACCATAACAGCTCCTTCTCCAGGGCCACCCCACCCCTGCCCAGTCTCTCTTGCTGCACCTCCCTGGTCAGTCCTCTCCCCCCAAGCTACAGTGGCTGCAGAACACCCCAAGCACACCCCTTGGCCGGGAACACCCTCTGCATCTTCTCCTTCTTCTTCTTCTTTTCCTTCTTCTTCTTCTTCTTCTTCTTCTTCTTCTTCTTCTTCTTCTTTTAACATTTTATTCATTTATTTGAGATAGAGATAGAGAGAGAGAGAGAGAGAGAGTGCACAAGCTGGGGGGAGGGGCAGAGGGAGAGGGAGAAACAGGCTCCCCACTGAGCAAGGAGCCCGATGCGGGGCTCGATCCCAGGACTCTGGGATCATGACCTGAGCTGAAGGCAGATGCTTAATGACTGAACCACCCAGGCACCCCAACCCTCCGCATCTTCACCCAGCAAAGTTTTGCTCCCCTTTCAAGGCCCAACTCAAGCATCAGTCACCTCTCCCCTAAAGATTTCCCAGTCCCCTTTCCCTGCAGGACTCATGGCTCCCTCCTCAGTGCTCCACCCCCAGGCTAGCCAGGCACACGGGCTCACAGGGCAGCTGGATAGTGTCCACAGATCGCACAGCTGTTCAGCTTCTGCTGCTGTGGGAAGGGCGCAGATATGGCTGGTCTTTCGTCCCGCCCTGTCCAGGCTGCTGGACAGGTGCGCAGTGCCCTTCGGGGTCCCCTGTGCATGGTCGCAGCCCCTATCTGGGCTCTGAGCCCCACAGGTAGCAGGTGTACCCCTCATCCAGCACGGAGGTTCTGGCTCCGCCCCACTTGGCTGTATGCAAAGCTATAGTACAGATGGGGATGTCGAAAATATCTGTGACATATTCCAAACTGGCCTACTTTCCTATCACGAGAGAGTCTGGGACTGAGACGGGCGAGGACACGTGAGATGGGAGTTTGGGACCTGTTCCCACCTCTGTCTTCCTCTCTCAGCTCGGTTGTTAGACAGGAGAGGGATTTGCAGCCTCGCCCAGCAGTCCCCACCCTGCCCTGCAACTGCGTGGTTGGGGTGTTGGTGGGGAGGGTGGCATGCAGGAGTGAGGGTGCAAAGGGCCTGGGGAATTTGGTGGAGGAATCAAGGCCAGAGACTGGGGCCTATCTTGGGAAGCTTCCAGCCCCAGGAAGGCAGTGGGAGGCCGTGTCATTGGACTTGGGGGCGGAAAGCTTGGGTTCAAGTCCTGGTTCACCTGTGAAGCCTTGGGCAAGTGTCTTAGCCTCTCTGGGCTTTGGTTTTCTCATCAGCAAAGTGGGCTCCTCATCACGCTTGCTTGCCCTCCTTGGAGGCTTGATTACAGGATGGCTGTGAAGGGACCCTGCCGTACTAATCCAGTTCCCACGCTGTTTACCTTGGCTAAGCCGTGCCCTTGCACGGCAGCTTAAATGGTCACCTGCTCCAGCCCTCTGCCTCCCAGCAGCCTTGGCCCGGCCACCACCCTTAATCCTGGCTTAATGCTCTCTGAGTAAGGAGTCCCCACAGTCCTTGGTGGTGCCAGGCCCTCAGCACCCCTCCTGCACTGACAGGAAGTTTACCCTGGGGGCTAATCGCAGTCTCTCTTGCTGACATGGAACCCCTTCAGTGTTCCGGCTTAGCTCTTCGTTCACACGAAAAGTGATCATTATCTTAGTTTCTCCCTTTTCAGGCTAGGCATCTCATCCTTCCCTCTGCTTCTCAAGGTGCACAGGACCCTTGGGACATTTCCTACCTCTGATGAAGCTGGATTTCTTTTTTTTTTTTAAGATTTTATTTATTTATTTGACAGAGAGACACAGCGAGAGAGGGAACTCAAGCAGGGGGAGTGGGAGAGGGAGAAGCAGGCTTCCCATGGAGCAGGGAGCCTGATGCGGGGCTCGATCCCAGGACCCTGGGATCATGATCTGAGCCGAAGGCAGACGATTAATGACTGAGCCACCCAGGAGCCCTGAAGCTGGATTTCTTTCTGCTTTCAGGTCCCTTGCCCAATTTGGGATTCTATGGGAGTGTATATGGGGGGGGGGGAAGAGTATCTGCCTCAGTTTCCCCAGCAGTCACACAACTAGAGAAATAAGTGGCCAAATTGGAAAAGATTGGTTGCTATGGATCCACACATCAGGGCAAAAACAGGAATAATGGTTCATATCTAAAACACTTATGCACATACCCTTTATCCAGCTATTCCACTTCTAGGAATTTATTCTACAGATATGCTGGCATTGTGAACTAAAGTAATTACCAGGATATCTCTTGCCCTAGACATGGTCTAAATATCCATCCACGGGGCACCTTTATTTTATTTTTTAAAAGACTTTATTTTTAAATAATCTCTACACCCAATGCAGGGCTCGAACTTACAGCCCCGAAGTCAAGAGAGAATGCTCTACAGACTGAGCCAGCCGGGCACCCCAGCAGGTTACCTTTATGTGTGCTGATGCAGACCAATGTCCGGTTTATAGCTGTTGAGTGTGTATCCTATGCTGCTGTTTGGGTAAGAGAACACAAAGGAGATGCTCGTGAGCACACAGGCAAGCCCTGAAAGGCCAAAGAAACTGGGGATGGTGTTTGCTTCTGGTGCTGGACCCTGGTGGCTGGGGCAGAGACAGTGGTGGGTGAACTGACTTTCCACTGTACTCCCCTTTTGCCCCTTTTGAATTTTTATCACTTGCAAATAGGATTTCCTATTCAAAAAATAGGTCAAATTCACTTTTTTCCAGTCCTGGAAATCTTGGATGTCACTGATTTTTGGCCCCCATCATATACCAGTGGTTATTGCTGCGGGCCGACCCCGGAGAAGGAGGGTGAAGCCAGGGGTGGGACGGGGAGTGGTATGGAGGCCAGGGGCCTGTCTTGGGAAGGAGCTCGAGGCTCAGAAGGCCCAGCATGGAACCAGTGGAGAGGGGAGAGCAGCAACAGGAGAGACCCAGGAGGATCAGGGCAGCAGAATTCCCAGAATCCACACAGCATGGACACTCTGGATGGTGGAGAAGACAGAGGGGACCAAGGGGACCAAAGCTCTGCCCTGTGAGGAGGAGACGGACAGCCACAAAGAAAGCTAAGTGGGTGTTACAAAAGCCCAGGGGAGAGGGAATTGCAGCTAGAATGTGTTTGCGTGTGCGGAGGGCAGGGATAGAGTCTGGGAAGGCTTTATATTGAGGAAATGGGATTTGAGCCGCTCCTGGAATTGGGAGTCAGGTGTCAACAGGCGCAGAGGAAGGAAAGAATAACCCTATGGTGGGGGAACAGAATCGGCAAAGGCTGAAGTGTGAAGGGAAGATACAGAGCAAGCATGCACACAAGCAGGCACGTGTGTGTGTGTGTGTGTGTGTGTGTGTGTGTGTGTAGTATGTGGTATTGCAGGAGGTGGCCAGGGATAAGGCTGGAAAGATTTAGGGGACAGATCTTGGAGGGCCTTGAATGCCAGGCTAAGAAATTTATTGAAATTCTCAGGTATGAGAATGAATGGAAGTGAATGGATGCTTAGGGCAGTGCTTCTCAAACTCTCTGGGGTGAGACACAATTTTATTGTTGTTAAATTTCCCATTGACTGTGAACCCACATTTTTTTTTAAAGATTATTTATTTATTTATTTGAAAGAGAGAGAGATAGCGAGCAGGAACACAAGCAGGGGGAGTGGGAGAGGGAGAAGCAGGCTTCCCGCTGAGCAGAGAGCCCAATGTGGGGCTCGATTCCACGACCCTGGGACCATGACCTGAGCCGAAGGCAGACGCTTAACGGCTGAGCCACCCAGGTGCCCCTATTTGCTTCAGATTTTTAAAAAAATAAATAAAACATGGGGCGCCTGAGTGGCTCAGTTGTTAAGCGTCTGCCTTCGGCTCAGGTCATGATCCCAGGGTCGTGGGATCGAGCCCCACATCGGGCTCCCTGCTCGGCAAGAAGCCTGCTTCTCCCTCTCCCACTCCCCCTGCTTGTGTTCCCTCTCTCGCTGTGTCTCTCTCTGTCAAATAAACAAATAAATAAAATCTTTAAAAATATATATATATATAGTAAAAATGATCATGTGCTCGGACGCTGTGGCAATGGCAGATCCCCGTAAAGGTTGCTTAATGCTTACTCTCTCTCTCTTTTTTTTTTTTTAAGATTTTTATTTATTTATTTGAGAGAGAGAATGAGATAGAGCATGAGATGGGGGAGGGTCAGAGGGAGAAGCAGACTCCCCGCTGAGCAAGGAGCCCGATGCGGGACTCGATCCTGGGACTCCAGGATCATGACCTGAGCCGAAGGCAGTCGCTTAACCAACTGAGCCCCCCAGGTGCCCTGACTCTCTCTGTACTCATCTGTGAACCAGTGGCTGTGCTGGTCTGTGGTTTGAGTAACCCTGCCCCAGGGGTCCTTGGAGGGGCTGCAGAGGTCGGGAAGGGCCACAGGGTTGTTGTTGTTGTTGTTGTTTTGTGGTGGGCGTGGATGCTCATTTATGTAGAGAGAGGGTGCAGAACTTTTGTCAGGACCTCAAAGGGTGAAGGGTCCTCAAAGGACACAATCACCTGTGTAGGGAGTAGTCACTGAAGGTCTTCGAATGGAAGGATCTAGTGGCGGCTTTAGAGCAGTGGGAGCAGCAGACGTGCCTGATTCATCCTGGGACCCCGCCCTGCCTCAGCTGCACCCAGAGCAGCCCGTCCAGGGCCTAGCCGTGGAAAGGGGATTGGGAAGAGTGAGAGGTTCTAGAGAGCAGGGGGCCCATTTAGAGGGTGACTAAATCATCTATGGAAAAGAAAACCAGAGGGACTTTAAAGCTAGCTTTGGGGCGCCTGGGTGGCTCAGTTGGTTAAGCGACTGCCTTCGGCTCAGGTCATGATCCTGGAGTCCCCGGATCAAGTCCCGCATCGGGCTCCCTGCTCAGCGGGGAGCCTGCTTCGCCCTCTGACCCTCCCCCCTCTCATGCTCTCTCTGTCTATCTCATTCTCTCTCTCAAATAAATAAATAAAATCTTTAAAAAATAAATAAATAAAGCTAGCTTTGGAGCAAGAAGATCAGGGAGGGATGGGTCTGCCTCTGGGACGGATGGCACAATGTTAGCTGAAGACAGGGGAAGCTAGCTCCTCAGCCCCAACCCAGCCATCCTGCATCTGCTGCTTGCTTGGGAAGCGAGGTGAAAGGGAGCCTCTCTCGGGGTGTGAGCCAGGCAGGGGAGGCTTCAGGGATGCAGTGTGGGGCCAGAAAACAGCATGCTGGGGGGGCCCGCAAGCATCTTCTGAGTCTTCCGAGCAGATGCCTGGGGCCCCAGGGCATCAGAAAGGCTGTGACTCATGTGGGCACACACTCCTGTTCCCAGGTAGGCTCTGCAGATGGATCGATTTCATGATCTCCCTGGAAAACTCCTACATTCATTGCTACTTTTTCTTTTTTGAGGTGAAATTCAGATAACATAAAATTAAAGTGAACAACTCGGTAGCATTTAGTGCATTCACCATGTTGTGCAAACCACCACCTCCACTAAGCTCTGAAGCATTTCATCACCCCGGAAGGAAACCTCATACTCCTTAAGCGGTTGCTCTCCATTTTCTTCCTCCTCCTCCTAGGCAGATCTCCATGGATTTGCCTATTCTGAATATTTCACATACACAGATTCATACAACATGTGACCTTCTATGTCTGGCTTCTTTCACTTAGCACGTGTTGAAGGTTCATCCGTGTTGGAGTGAGTATTAATTAGTACCTGGATCCTTTCTAGGGACAGATAATATTCCATTATATGCAGAGATCACCACTTGTTTATCCATTCACCTGCTGAAGGACATTTAGGCTATTGGGTCATGTGGTATTTCTGCGTTTAGCTTTTTGAGGAATTGCCAAACTGTTTTCCATAGTTGCTGAGCCATTTTTCATTCCCACCAGCAAAGTGTGAGAGGGTTCCACCTGCTTTCCTTATTCAACAGGTAATTGCTGTCACCTGGGAAGGCAAGGCGATGGTTACCACCAGGTGCTAGCATGGGTAAAATATGTCAGGATGATTTCCTGCTCCATTTGCCCTACCACCCACCATAGGCTTCTAAGGCTACTTGGCAGGCCTGGGAGGCTGCTGGCTGGCGTGGGGGCGTGGGAGGGTGCCTTTCCCTTTTTTACCAAGGCATGTAGGTCGGATGGTGAAATCTACAGCCTCAAAGCCAGGCTGGGTGTGGTCCTTCAGGAGTTGGGCTTGTGGTCCACCTGGACCCTGTGGCTCAAAATATGTCCTCTCAAGGATAGATACAGACCCCGTTCCTCCTCCTCCTCCCTGCTCTAGTCTCTCGTCATCTTTCTTCTCTCTTTCCTTTGCCTTTCCTGAGCTTCTCACCTCCCTCACTCTCTCTCTTCTACCTCCCCTCTCTGCTCGCTCCCCTCTTCTCTTCTCTGTTTTTGTCTATCATTTTCTCTTCACCCCACTTCCGTCTGCCTTCCTCTTCCATCCTTACATTCCTGCTCTAATCTCCTCCTCCTCCCCCCACCCCCAACCTGCAATTCTTATGCCTCAGGGACTGAGTGGGAAGAAAGGGGGTGGGGAGCCGCATGCACGTTCCTGCCATCGGACTGTATCCATGAGCCCTTCTCCCCACTTAGGCCCTGGTAAGTCTCCCCAAAGTGAGATTCGGTGCTGGGAAGCCTCTCTTTCATCTTTATTCCTTCCTCCCCCTCCCAGGAGACCCACTGGCATCCGCGGCCCAGAGCATGGTGGCCTGCAGCTGGGGATCAAGAGATCCAGTTCTGGTCATCTCTGTCCCTCAGTACCAAAGGTCATGGTCTGGGGAGAAAGGAGTCTCCAGGGCTGCTTATGTGGCAGGAATTGGCCTTGGTTTGAGGGCAGGTGGTTTGGGAGGAGAAGAGCCATCATCCCTGCCACAAAGTTCTCCTGGACACTCCCCGGGGGCCAGGCCCTGTGGAGACCTGCCAGTCAACCTGCGTCAGCAGGCAAAGCCCTAAGCTGGGAAAACAAGAAAACCCTCTGCCCCCCACTCGTTCTCAAAGTGGGGCCCAGAGCAGCAGCGTTTAGAACCTTGTTAGAAATGCACATTCCCAGGCCCTTCTTCAAACTTAGAAGCTTCAGGAGAGGGCCCCAGCAACCCATGTTCTGACAGGCCCTCCAGTGATTCTGATCCTCACTCTAGTGTAAGAACCATTGCATGACCCTGAGAGGGAGCCCTAATTAATGAGGGAGGCTAAGCGCTCCCAGTCTGATGGCGGAGGTGGGACCCCTGCTTGCCATCTGACAGGGAAGACGGAGACTTGTGCTCAGAAAACTGCCAATCAGAGGGACATCTAGGCTTCTCGCTGAAAGTCCCTCAACCCGGGGTCTCTCACTGCTGGAAGCACCAGGATGTATTTCTTTGGCTGGAGGTGGCTACATTCAGGACCCCAGAGAACCCCCCCCTCCCGCATTCTCTCTCCATTCTTCAGAAAGTGGGTTTGATGTGCTAATGAGGGCATCAATTATGAAGCATCATTAGCATTCATTACAATAAGAAGCAGGAGCGGGAGGACCGCAGGGAATGAGGGACGGTCTTTTGAAACTCACGGCTATTCACTCCTCTCCTATAGGGTGGGAGGGGGAATGGGAGGGCCAGGAATGCAGGAGGGGACCTGGGAGGGGCTCTGGGGCGCTAGTCTGTGGTCAGAAGGAAGAACCTCCTCCTCCTCACCTCCCCCACCCCTGCCAGTTTCTGCCCCAGATGCCAGGTCAGTGCCCCTGGTCATTCTCTCTCCAGAACAGGGCCGAATTGCAGCCCCTTCGCTGCCTGCGGGCCACCCTTGATGGAGTGTGGATGGTCCTAAGGGGGCTCATGAAATGCGCTGGCTGGACAATAGCCCCGCTGGCAGGGGGCTTTCTCTAGGATCTGGGGGGGTGGTTCCCACCACGGCAGAGTGAGCAGTTCAGCATATCCCACCCATCATTTCCGCGTCATCCTTTTTCCTGTGCCTTTCCCTAGAGGCCCCCGTGCCTCTCTCTGCCCACCCCTGGCCCCACGTCCCTCTTCCTGCCCAGATGTTTGTCCAGGTGCGCTCCCTGTTCTGACTGTACCTTGGGGAAGGAGAGGCTGAGAATTCTCACCTCTAGCGTGCTCCCCCATAACCTCCCAACTGCAGGTGCCCAGGAACAGGCCAGGGGGCGGGGGGGGGCAGTGTGTGAGAAGCTCAGTTAAGCATTGTTGATCCCTCAAACAAGCCAGCTGCCCCCTCCCCACCAAGAGCAACGCTCCAGAGAGGCCGGGGAGGAGGGCCGGAGGGAAGTTACCTGTTGAGGAATGAGAGTGGGGGTGGGGCGGCACCTGAGGCATTTCAGGGGGAGGCAGCTGGAACACTGGTTGTGCCAGGGCACCAGGCCAGCTTCCAGGAGCAATTCTCTCGTCTCTGAGCTGGAGAATTAATACCTGCGTTGCTTTGCCCCTGATCCGTGGCGATGGCTTCCCAGCCTTTTCCCTACCCCGGGAGACTCTGCTTTGGGCCTGGAACCTATCTTCCCTGGGGGGTGGGCCAGAGGATCTCGTGGGGTCAATGTCACCCACCCTCTGGCTCACTGAAGGGTCTCAGTGTTTTGTTTCTGTTCCGAAGCTGTATCTCTTCTCACCCCTGGGTTGGGTGGGTGTGAAGTAGTTGAGGGGAATAGGGGGTCAAATGAAATCGCGGCTATGCAAATGATGAGAAATGTTAAGGGTTCATCTTCAGGAAGTGAGCGACAGCGGCGCCTGGGTGGCTCAGTGGTTAAGCGTCTGCCTTCGGCTCAGGTCAGGATCCTGGAGCCCTCCTGATGCAGGAGGTCACCTCAGGGTGGGGAAAGATGAGTGCATTGTCCTGCTGACACCTTTGGAACTGTTCCCAGTTTCTGGGGGCTGATTCACAGCACCTGTCCCCCCAGTCTCCGAACCAGTGGCTTCTTGGCATTTATCATAAGGGCAGAAATATCTCCATGTGACTGGGCAAGCATCTTTCCTGTCATCATCCAGGGCTAATGCCCAGTTCCTTAACCTTGACATAACCGTATGTCTTAACGCTCAGCCCTGTTCCTGAGCCCAGCTCTCTTCTATCCACAGAGGCTGGCCCTAGCTTCTGGCAGTGCACAGGGTTAAGAGGTGCTGCTGGTGATAGGAAAGAGGCTGGGAGCTCTGCAGTCAGGCAGATCTGGGTTTGAATTTCAGCTGTGCTCCTCTTAGAGTGGGCACATGGCTATTCCTGTCCGAGCCTCAACTCTTTATCCCTGAAATGGGACCAAGGATGCCCATTCTGCAGGATTGTTGAGAGGGTTAAATGAGAGAATACGAGTAAAACACTTGCTGATTCCCTTCTCCTTAGGTGGACACAAAGTGGGGCAGGAAAGAGACCCCGTCTTAGGGGGACCCTGACAGGGAGAGGAAGGGGCAGAGTCTGTGTAGTTGAGTCAGCCTTCTGAATGGAGGAGCAGAAGCTTGAGTCCCCAGCCTGTAGGCTGTGAGAGGCGTGGGAGGTGGTGTCCAAGCAGCTGGGGGGAAGCCGCCCCTCCCTGCACCACCCCCTCCCCTACACAGGGCCTGCTGCCTCCCATGCCCATCCTGGGCAGACAGCCAGGCAGGGAGCTGGAAGAGTGCCCGCTGTGCGCTCAGAGGCCAAAAGATGGGCACCGTCCAGTTGGCAGAGGGAGAGGAAGCTGGCCCAGGACTGGAGAAGTCAGGGTGCCGATTGCTGGGGTCGTGTGCCCAGACGGTGTGTCAGAGACACAGCTCTTGGCTGCCCTCCGGAGCTATCCTGCTGGAGCTGGGAAGGGCCACCCCCGCCCTCCTGCCCTGGCCCTACCACCTAAGTTACTGCAACTGGAGATTAATCTCGAGGGGCATCTGGGACTTGCCCCCAGCCAGGCATGTGGCTGGCTCAGGGGCAGGCCTGAGAGCGGGCAGGAAAATGGGAGAGCCTAGATTAAGGTTGCAACCTGGTAGACTAGGAAGTGGGGAAACCGGTTTGTCACTTGGGCACTTGGGGTGGGGTCTTCTCTCCTGCCTTGCTGCCTGCCTGCCACTCTGCCTGGTGTCCTTTATTGAAGAGAGGTCCTGTGCCCCTTTCCTGCTCCATCTAAAGTGGCTTTGGGGATGCCAGGAGTAAAGAAAAGAGGCAGGGGACTCAGTCCACCTTCTCCTCCCCAAGAGCAGCTTGGGAGAGGAGAGACAGGACAGAGAACGGAAGGGAGAGAGGAAGCAAGCAACCAGCACAGGAGGAGGGGTCGTGGTCAGTGCTGGTCAGAGCCGGAGAAGTCTGTGGAGCCAACAGGTAGACCAGGGTGGGACAGGGAGGGGGTGGGAAGAAAGCGGGGGCGGGGCAGAGCTGGCGCTCCGCATGCTGCCTTGGAGGTGGCCGGGCAGAGCCAAGCGAGGTGTGAGAAGGGGCTGGAGCGCGCCCCTTTGGGGGTCCTCCCTGACGGCGGAGCTGACTCCCCTCACTCCTAGCGCGGGCCTCTGCAGTTCCAGCAGACGCCTGCAGGAGGGGCCGCAACCGGAGCTGGGGGCAAGGAGACAGCCCAGCAGGGGGCGCCGGGGGACTGGATCTCTGCGGCTGAGCCGAGTCTAAGGAGCGGGGGAGGGGGGCGTCCCGGCAGAGCCAGAGGAGGGTCTGGACTCTCCCTGCATAGGGCGGCTGTGGCTTTCGGAGGTCACCTTGGCTGAAAAGTGGCCCCCCGGTCCCGCCGCTCCGCTTGCCTCCCTGCCCGGTTCCTCCCCGAACGCTTCCCCATCCCCTGGCGCGCCAGGGCTTGGAGACCGAGAAGTCCCCCACCCTCGAGGTGCACCCCCTCCTCCGAGGCCGGTCCCGGGCCTTAGGTATTTGTCTCGGTGGCGGTGGTGGTGCTCCGACGATTGCTCGGGGTGGGAGAAGCAGGTGGAGTCGGGAGGGGAGCGGGAGCGCGCCCCGCACCCCTGGCCCGGCCGCGCGCCGCGGGATCCCGCCGTGCAGCTGGAGGGCGCGAGGCGCAGCGCCCCCTCCCCTCCTCCGCTCCCCGCCGCCCCGGGCGGCCCTTTGTACGTTCCGGCCACACGCGGGTGCCCGCGCCGCGCGCGCTCCCGCCCGCAGTGACACACCCGCGCCGGCCCGCGCGCGCGCCCCCCCACACACATACACACACACACACACACATAGACACACACACTCGCTCTCGCACACTCGGTGACACGCCCGCGCGCGCGCGCACCCACACGCCCGGCCGCCGGCGCCCTCCCAGCTGGTCCACCCCGGCGGGGCCCGCGCCCCCGGCCCGCCCGCCTGGCACCGCGCCCCGGGGCTGGGGCCGAGCGAGGAGCCCGCGAGGCGGCGAGAGGGCGAGCGCCAGGCAGGCCGGCCCGGGGCCCCCGCCCCCCGCGCCCCCGCCCGATGGGGAACGCTCCGTCCCAAGGCATGTCCCTGTCTCTCTCCTCCCTAATGTGCCTCCATGCTTAAGTGGAAGGTATTTCTGTTTTCTTTGTGTGTTTTCCCCTCGGCCGGGGGCGGGGGCGGCGGCCGGGCCGGGGAGGCGGCGGCCGGTGGGGCGAGGGATGCTCAGGGCGCAGGTGTTGGGGGGGACAGGGGACCGCTGCGTGCAGGCTTGGGAGAAGGACCCGGGCGACAGGAGTCCTGGGACCAGAGGGGGTCAGGGATTGGCGAGGCTGGAAACCGAGCGGGGAGGGCCTCGTGATGCCCGGGGGGAGGGGGCCCGAGGGGTGAAAATTTAAAGGGGTACGCGTGGAGGGAGGAGGGGTGGGGAGAAGAGGAAGGGGGATGGATGGTGAGGGGAGTGGGGGAGGGGAGTGGTCCATCCGTGGTGGAGGAAGAGGAGGATGCGGGGGTGGGGGAGGGAGGCGACGGGGATGAAGTGTGTGTGGGGGGGAGCCTCAAAGGCCTCTCTTTCCCCCAGGTCCCAGAATGGGGTGAACGCACTTGGACGGTGGTGGTAGGCGCTTTGCGCCAGCCCCCCAGGGAAGGAAGGGGATGAGTGCCTTCTGGGGTTGGCTGTGTTGCCAGGATACGAGCTTGTATTCACCCCCCCGCCCCCCTCACCTCGAGGCCTTAGCCCTGGAGACCTCAGAGCCTAGGCAGCAGTTGCAGAAACTGGGGACCAGCTCCCCGCTCAGCTGGCGGGTAGGGAGGGGCCATAAGAGGGAGGGGCTGGGGGAGGGGCTATTTGATCTTAAGCCCTCCCCCCTGCGGAGGCAGGAGGGCAGGGGAGGGCGCCCCCAGCTGGGGAGAACATCCAGGGTGAGTGAGGAGGTAGGGACCGCAGGAGGCTGAGGGGCAGAGGGCGGGGCTGGGGAGGGGACGCGCCATAGCCCCCCCTCCCCTCCCACGCACCCCCCTGCTACGTCAGAAGCTCCGGGGCCAGCTCCGAGTCCTGTCGGTGGGGGCAGCAGGATGCTGGTGGAAGCAGAGGGGGCCGGCCGGGTGCCTCCGCAGCTCGGCTGGCAGGGCCCGGCGGGGCGTGTGCTGCTGCTGGTGCTGACCCCCCCGCCCCACCCCTCCCCATGCAGCCCTGGCAGTGCCTCCGGCGCTTTGCCCTGGCCTGGTGGGAGAGGACAGCGGAGGGCAGCGCCCGAGCTCCTAGGGAGGAGGCTGGACCGAGGGACCCCGGGGGCCGAGGGGAGCCAGGTGAGCAGGCACAAGGATTGTGCCAGGAGGAGATCCCGGACTGTTTTTCCCTCTCTCCAAATACTGTGGAAACAGGAGGTCCTGCAGCCCCCAACTTTAGGGGAAGTGTTTTCCCCCCTGGTGGCGCTGGTGGAGGGCTCCTGGATGAAGCCTTCTCAGGAGATGTCGGAGCTACTGTTGTTTTGGGGGAAGGGGAAACAGATGAGGACTGGGAGTGCGGGATAGCTGACCAGCCTTCGGACTTGTAGGTCTGGACGTTCCCTGGTGCGGGGTTTGAGCACTTTGTGTGGGGAGGTTGGATACCTTCTTCCCGACTCTGGATATCTTGGTCTGGGTGACCTTGAGCCAACTGCTTTGCTGTCTAACTTCATGCCTCAGTTTCTCTCATTCCCTTCCCTATCCCTCTTGCTGGTTTTAAAGAACTGATGATGCATTTGATGGAGACTGTCACTATGAAAACGTGAAGCTCTGTCATTCTTAGTGGCAGCTGTTGTGGTGGTTTCTCTGGTGTGGTTGTGCGTGTGTATGTATGTGGGGGACAGTTTGGGTTTATGCATGAGGGCTTTTACTGGTTCTGACTGGTGTTGGGGTCACAGCGAGCAAGTGTCAGGGCCCGGCATTCACACAGGAAGGAGGGCTCCAGGCGAGCTAAGAGTTGTCGGGGCAGAGACTTAGCTGGTGGCCTGCTGTAGAAGCAAGGCTTGGGGGTGAGGGCTCGGGGTGTAAGGGGAGGGGGTTACAAGAATAAGATCCCCCCCCACCCTCCACCCAGATTGCCTGGCACCCCGGCACCATTGGCAGCGAGTGCAAAGGCTTTGCCCTGGCTTCTTGCCACCATGCCTTGGGGACAAGAGGGTCTTTGTCCAGTGCCCCCCCACCGCCACCCTGTTCCTTCCGCCCTTACCATGATGGCCGATTCTCTATGATGACCCTGAGGGCTGGGATGGAGATATGGGTCCCCCATGTGCTCTGGGGATCTGGAAGATGCAACTGTGGTCCTCAGGCAGGGCTGAGTGGAGAGGGGGAACTCTCCTAGGGGAAGGATCCCTGGGAATGAGCCATCAGGAGGCCTGTCCCCCCACCCCAAGCCTTCTGCTTGCCTCCTTGTCTAATGGGGGGGGGTGTCTGGGGTCTTTGTGGCCTGATTCCTGCTGAGCTCTAGGTTTTTTAAAGATGTACAGGGTACAGCGTTGGGTGCTGGGATGCAGAGCCTCAGACGCTCTCTCTTTCTCTCTCTCTGGCCAGGGACCCACCCTGGAAAAAGGGTTTAATTAGAACCATTGATTTCTTCTTTGGCTGCGGGCATCGATCTCAACGGTGTGGTCAGAGCTGGGGGGCGGGGGTGGCATGGCGACTGTCTGCACAGTGCCAACCTTGGCTTTCTCTGACAAAACCCAAGCTTAGGAGGGAGGGAGCTGGGCTCTTTAAAGTACCAGGTCTGTTTGAGCCCCACCCCCACTCCAGGTCAGGTCTTGGGGAAAGAAGGAAGTGGGAGTTGAGGATCTGGATGGAGGGAGGGGTGTTTGGGGTTCAGGATCATACTGAATGGTGGGCCTGGGGCTCTGGAATGGAGGGGCAGCTGTGGTTGGGTGGGGTCCTGCGAAGGGGAGTCAGGAGGCAGCAGAGGGGGCCTGTGGGTGTGGGGCAGGCCGAGAGTTCAGGGGAAAGACCTAGGGCTTGCCATAAAAGCTTCCCTTTCGAGGAATCCCAGGCACTTTATCTCCTCCAGCCCTGGCAAGGAGATCCAATTTCTTCCTTTGCTTGTGTCCTCAAGGCCCAGAGAGGGACAGAGACTACCTCAGAGGCCCAGCAGGCCTGGGTGTGGCCTCTGAGCCTGGCCGCCCGAGCCAGTGGCTGCTACCTAGGCACAGAGAGCTGAGGGTGAGGCTCCTGGCAGCCTGGAATCTGGCTTCTGGGCTTGGTGGGAGGTGGGGGACAGCTTGTGCCCCCCAAGCCCCGACTGCCTGTCGTGGGTGGGCTGGTGCAGGTGCAGGTTTCAATGAGCCACTCAGATGCTCTTTGAAGAATCCCTTGCTGGCTTCCTAGGGCCCATTCGAGCAAAGATAATAAAAATCTGGCCGTCAGCGTGTTTGAGGGCTGCACTCGCTTCCCCTTCTTTCATTCCCAGCTCTGAAAAGCAGAGATGCAGGCTTTGGATTTGGCTGCTGCCCCAAGGGAGAGAGGGAGGGAGGGAGGCAGAGGAGGAGGGACCGATTTCCTGGCAGCCCGGGAATTGCTGGGGAGGTGGGCCGAGGGGCAGGGGCTTGGTCCCCAACTCCTTCCAGACAGTCTCGAGGCCTCGACGGGGCTCCTGTGCCTGATACCCAGGCTCCAGCTTTCCTTCAGTCCCAGAGGCCGGCAGCCCTCTCTCTCTGCTCCGCTGCTCCCACCGTCCGCGCCCCCCCATGCCACCATCTCCCTCCCCTTGCTGCCCCCCCAGCTTCTTCCCCTGGTCTCCCCTCTCTCTGCCCCTCAGTTTCTCCTGCTCTGCACTTCATTCTCTCTCTCTCTTTCTCCCCCCACCTTTTCTCCCCTTTTCTCACTCTGTCTGCCCTCCTCCCATCTGTCTGTCTTCCTCCCCCCAGCATTGGTCCTGCTTTCTAGGACTGTCTGGAAGGTGGAGAAGCCACGTTGGGGGGTGGAGGGCAGCCGTAAGCACTGAAGGGACAGGTCTGGGTTGACTATTCTGGTCTGTCAGGTGCCATAGTTATCAGAGGCCAAGCGGAAGGGGGCTGCTGAGCACTTGGAGAGGTGTAGTGAGGGCCCCATCCCCCTCCCCACACCACGGCAGGCACCTTGCCCTGACCTCGGGCTTTGACACTCCAGTTCTCCTGCCTCCTTCTGCTGCTTGGCTGCCGGAAACCAGAGCCTCTGGCCTCGGCCCGTCCGCCCCTCTGGTCACCCACAGTCCCGGGCGCCGCTGCCACCCTGTCCACTCTCCCTCTCACCCCCACACCATTTCCAGATCGGAGCTGGGGAGGGAGGGCCCCCGTCCCGCCCCTCACCCCCGGTCTCAGGTAGGCCTTCCTGGAGCCCCATCCAGGCCCTGTGCCCTCTTTGCCATCTTGTCCACTTCCCATATAAAAGACAGGACCATCGTGGAAAGAGCACTAGACTCCGAGTAAAGGGACCTCGTTCCCATTCTTCCTCAACACCCAAATGTCCGAGTGACCTTGAGCAAGTCCCTGTCTGATGCGGGCCTCTTTCCTCACCTGTGAAATGAGGGGGCGTGGGCTGGATCATCTCCAAGGTCTCTTCTGACATTCCCTGGATGTTGTGTCTCTCTCCTGGGTGATTTGCATATGCTTTGCATATATTAATGGTGCCTGCTTGAAGGGGGAAGGTGCCACCCACAAGGACCAGAGTCCCACCCACCGTTCCGACTTCCCTTGCCCATTGGCCCATGCTTTCACTGCTAGAATCTCCTAGGGGGGTGGAAGCTGAGGCCGGAGCGTTTCCTGGGGAGGTGGGTCTGGCCCCTGGGTTCCAGACGTGCTGGAGGCAGGATGCGGGGTAGCCCCAGGAAGCCAAGTGCTGTGTGAATTTACTGAGGTTGGCTGTGGCTACCATGGGGTGTAGGAAACCCTGCCGAGGCTGGCTTGGGGGTTTCCCTCCTCCATTCCCAGGGCCTGAGCACCCTCTAGATGCCAAGGAGCTTAGCCAGGTAAAAGAGTCCCTCCTTTGGGGTCAGCTCCACCCACATAGCCCAGGGCAGGTCACGCTGTCTTGTAGCCCTGCCCACTTCTGCTCAGGCCCCTGGGCTCTGGGTATTTGTGAGTTGCAACTCGGACCTGAGAGCTGGTCACAGGACTGGACTAGGTCATTGCGTCTCTGGGCCCTGCCGCTGAAGGTGAAGCCCCATGCTCCCTGCAAGGGTCACAGACATCATCAGGGAGAGAGGATCTGCTGCCCCTGGTTCTGTCCCCACCTCCATCAGCCCAGCCTGTCTCGGCGGGACTGCCCCCAGAGCCTCCTCCCCAGCCTCCTGGCCTGAGCTCTGTCTGGCACTGGCCAGTGTCATGGATCCCAGCCCCGAGTCCTGCCTCTGTTGCTTTCACCCCTATAAAGCCCATCACTTGGGGCAAGGCTGGGATAAAGGTTGGCAGCCTGGAGAAGATGACGTGGGGCCACTGAGTCATGGCGAGAATATCTGAAGACAGAAGCAGAGATGGCCTCCACTACCAAGGAGGACTGGGCCAGAGGAAATGGAGCAAGAGGGATCAAGTTTAGATTTAGTCTTAGAAAGGGACCATCCCAGGGGGCAGATTCATTTCTGACCATGGGACTGCTGTGAAGATGAAATGCAATCATAGATGAAAATGTCCAGCACATGGCTTGATATATATTAAACACTCAATAAATGGTGTGGCAGAGAGAACAGATGTCTCTGAAACCGGAAAAGACCCTCCCCTAACCTCGAGACTTAGGATTTTGCAGGGAATGAGAAGCTGGAGGGACAGTTCCCAGAAGAGCTGTTTCTCCCAGTTTCTCCCACACTCAGGCTGCCGCTCCCCCAGCGCACTCCTCATGCCTCCTGCACGCACTGGGCTCAGGGCCCAGCCACCCGGGGACACCCTGCCCTCATCCGCTCCGTTGCGGGTGGGCAGACGGAAGGGTTTGGGGGTGAGAAAATATTCTCCTCCCCTCCCCCCTATCTTTGCCCAGGACAGCTTGGAAGGAAACGGGCCCACGCCGCAGTAGGAGGAATAGAGGTTAGATAGGAAAGAAAGCCTCGCAGGGTGTGTGTGTGTGTGTGTGTGTGTGTGTGTGTGTGTGTGTGTGTGAAACACTCCAAGGTGGGGAGCTCTGGTGGTCTTTGACCTCAGTGATAGGTGTGTGTGAGCACGAGTAGGCTGGTGTTGTACCTAAGGGCAGGGGACTGGTTGGCATGACCTTTGAGATGACCTTTGGGCCATCCTGAGGAGCTTGATAGATCCACTTTCACTCTTTGTGGCTGTTGTAGTAGGCTGAGTACAAGGTACCAGGGTCCATGAGACAGAGGAGTCGCCCTGCTGGGGAGGAGAAGGGGCCTGGGGAGTCACCCTTCGATCCCCCAGGGCAGAGAGGTGGAGTGCAATGGGAAGAGCAAGCACTGGACTAGGATCAGGTGTCCTGCCTTCCCTCCTGCTGTGTGACCTTGGGCAAGTTAGTTGCCCACTCTGGTCTTCAGTGTCCTTGGTATGAGAAAAGAGGGTGGAACTTGAGAATCTCTAAGGTCTCTTCCAGCTGTCACAACTTCTACCTCCTTCCTCTCCCCTGAGATAAAACATGCCTTGCCACAGAGAGGGTGGGAAGAATATTTCCAAGCTCCAGCTAAACCTGGAAAAATGGAGATTTGGCCCAAGAGAATATTGACACGTGTGCGAGGGCAGGCGCGCTTGCACGCGTGCACACACACACACACACCCCTTACAAACAGTCCAAAGGCACGTTTTGCCTAAGCCTACCCTCTCAGCCCAGAGGATGGATAAGCGAGTGGCCAGGGGATTCAGCTGTCTGAATCATAAACTCGCTGTTTTCCTCCCCTCCCGGCAGAGCTGGCGTTGCTACATTCCATTCCACTCAGGGACTAGAATCCAGTCCGTATTTTCTTCCTCGGAGGCACTGCCCGAGGGTGGCTTCCTCTCCCCCACAACCCTTTTCTGGTTCCCGGTAGCCTCCGCCACCTGGCCCAGTTGACTGCACGTCCCGGCGTGGAGTCCCGTAAGACTGGGAAGGAGCTGGGTTTTTCACAAGCCTGCCTTCCCCACCTTGGCAAACGTCACCATCCCAGCACACTGGCTTCTCTTCCATCCCAGCCACAGAGCTTGCCGGAGACCCCAGACCCAGGGGTCCACAGGGAACCCTCAGACCCAGAGACCCCATAGAGCAGCCCAAGCGCGGAGACCGCTCTGGAGAGGCCTAGCTAGAGATGTTTCTGCAGAGCCTGGGAGGTGGTTGTGGGAGGTTCTCCTGCAGGCTCCCCGCACCCCCAGGGCATGTGGTAATTGCAGACACGGTGGGCTCTGCGGCGTCACCCAAGGCACCAGCATCTGCCTCATTGGGAAGAATGAACGATTCCATCTCTTCGGGAAGGCATTCCATGGCTCACCGAAACCCTTTCAGAGAAAGACTCGGCCCTTCTGCCCGCTCTCCTGGGCTGCCCCCGGCCCACTCCGCCCCCACCCGGTGGCTGGGCTGGCTCCATGTGTCCCAGCCGCTTTCTAAGAGAGAAGGCTCTGAGGAAGAGTGAGGCCTGTTAGGACTGGCACGGACTCTCACTTTGCTGGACCCTGACTTTTAAGACTCTCCCTAGCCTGGGTGCTCAGGGATTTCTGGAAGTTAAAAGGAGAAGGGGACTGCTGAGTGGCTTCCTGGAGGAGGTGGGAGAGCAGGAAAGCAGCCCCCAGAGGGGCCAGACCTCAAAGATAAAGCTCAGGAGATCCTAGTCCGGCTCCTCCTGAACCCAACGGCTCATCCCCTCCCCTGGTCCCTGGTCCCTCCGCAGCCCAGAGTTAGAATCTTCTGCCTCCCACCCCTAGGATGAGGCAGAAGGAGACAGAAGCAAAGCCTTCCCTTCCACTTATTGTCCTTCAGAAATTACGTATCCTGGAGCACGGGCTGAAAAGAGGGGAGACAGCCAAGGCCTGGGGAGGCTAGATGGGAGGCAGCTTAGCTCAGGGGTCAAGAGCTTGGGCTCTGGAGTCAGAGGTGTGTGGTTTGGGGCAAGTCACTTCGCCTCTGAAGCTCATTTTCCTCATCTGTAAATTGGGGCCAATAACAGTGTTTTCCTCGAAGGGTGGGGTACTGGGATTAAATGAGGTAATTTAGGTAGAGGTCCTAGCTCACTGGAAACCTTCAAGAAATAGTAATTTCTTTGTCTTTGTCCTACTCACTGTCCAAGGAATGACCGAACGGGGGAAGCTGTTTTGTCTTCCTGGAGGAAGGGGCATACATGAGAAAACCTCTTCAGTTTTTTTTTTAAACCCAGATCCTCACCTCAGTTTATTTGGGGCTGGGTCCCTTGAGCTGCCACTGAAGGCTGGTGGTGGGAAGGAAGGTAGGCCTCCTGAGTCTTCACTCCCCTGGACTCTGGGTCCCTGTCCATCTGCCCCTTCCACGCCCCACCCCAAACAGCACTGCCTTGTCCGGGAAGCCCTCTAGGGCTAGATCTGTCAGTGAGCGTTCTTGATTTCTTCCCTCAGTCAATGTCCCCACATCTGGGTACAACAGCTGCTTCTCCCTGGGACGCCTGCATCTTGGGTAATCGGTGGGAAAATTGGAACCATGAGATTGGCAGGGGGTTCTGAGAACTCTTGCAGCCAGACGTGATGTGGGTATGGATGGGTCTGAGCCAGCCAAGTGAAGGAGAGGGGGGTCCGAGAGGGTCCTGGCCACACTGTCTCCGGGCGGGAAGGGGCTTCCTGCGCCTTCCCCAGGATGAAAGGCAGTAGACCACACTGCAGCAGGAGGGGGAAAGCATACAGTTAGGAGGACTTCCCTGCAGGGGAGGGAGGGCGGCAGGCAGCCGTGAGGGACAGCTGAGAGGGGCTCTGCCCTGGTGCTTGTTGGGTGTGAAATGCCCCTGTTTCCTCCGTTACAGGCGGTGGGGGGGCCTTCCTCAGGGTTAGGGGGTGAGTGGAGCAGATGGGGGTCTCGGGCTGGGAGAGGACTGTTAGCAGAGCAATGATGGCAGGCAACCTCTGACTCCGACCCCACCAGCCTTCCAATGTGGGGTGACCTTGGTTGTGCGACGCTGATGGACCCTCCAAGGTGCTATCATTTGGGATCTTATGTGAGCACTCCAGTAAAGGGCCTGCCCCCGTTTCTGGGAGGAGAATCAGGCCTGGCTTGTTGGCTGTCTGTCCTAGGGACCTCATTCTGGGGATCCCATGTTTTCTGTGTCGTCCTGCTGTCTGTCCTCCTGTCTGTCTCCCACCAGTGTCTCTGCCCCTTCAGCCCCTGCTCTTCCCCCAACACCCAGTCTCTATCCCTCCTGCGCCCCCAGCCCCCCAGTGACCCCTAAAGGGACGGCTCCTAAGGCTCTGCCTTGCCGTGTCCCTGCCCCCCTCCAACCCCATGGCCCAAGGCCCCTGCTGGGGGCCCATCCCACTTTGGGAGCCCCACCCTGGACCCCTTGCTCTCTCCAACTCCTCTCCTCTGGCTCTGGGCATTCATTCACGACTTTCCTCCTTTCCTGTCCCTCACCCAGGGCTCCAGCGTGCAGCGGGAGGGAAGGCTCCAGGACTCTGTTCCCTCTGTTTAAAGTCTCCAGGTTAGTAAGCCAGGAGGGAGGCCTCCCCCCCTCACCCTGCCTCGCACTGCTCTTTAGCCAAATGCCTCTCCCCAGCCTAGAGGGCCAGAAGTGGGGGAGGGGGGCTATCCCTGGTGGGCCCAGGCCTTTGCCAGGGGAGGGGACAGCAGAGACTTGACTCTGGGGAGGGCAACTTGCCTGGCCGAGAACGTGTCTATGTGTGCATGTGAGTTCGTGTGTGCGTGCATGTACATAGGAGTGCTGGCTGCAAAGCCTCCATGCAGTTGGGGCTGGGAAGCAGGGGAGGAGGCAGGGGCCCTCTGCTGAGGGGCCTGCGGGCCTGGGGAGAGGGGATCAGGAGCAGGGGGCCCTTCTTACGGAGGGAAACCCGTGTTCCCGTGGAGGCCAGAGGGTGGGGGGTGGGACGTGGGACCACATCCCACCTCAGTATAGCTCTGTTTAGTTTATAGGCACTTGCAAACCTGTGATCTTATTTCATTTATTCAATGACTCAATCATTCGTTCATTCATTTGTCCGTCCGTTCATTCATTCAATAAAGATTTATTGAATACCCTCTCTGTGCCAGGCCCTGGGCTGAGGTCTGAGTCCAACAGTGACCAAGACAGATAGGAGTTCTTCCACTGTTTAAGTGCTGAGCAGATAGAGGGCAAGAGCTGGCTGAATTCCCCGGCTGTGGGGCCCGGACTGTGGCTCGGCCAGCTGACTGTGACTCTGTGTCCCCAGCCGCCCTGTCCGCCCCTGCTCCCCTACCGGCCACTGCTCTGTACTTCATGTCCCTGTAGAGTGTCCCTTGACCTGAAGGTGCCCTTCACACAGTGTGCCCCCACCAAGTAAGCGGCGATCGAGGCCTCAAGTCCCTGGGGACTTGGGCAGCATTGTTGGACCAGTGCTAAGGACTCTTCAGAGGGCTTCAGGGAGCCGACCCCCTACTTCTGGGCCCGGGATCAGCAGCCTGGGGCACTGGACTTGAGAGGCAGCCTGACCTGGGTTCAAATCTTCACTTAAGCCATTTCCTAGCTCTGTGGGCCTGGATAAGCCACTTTTCCTCTCTGAGCCTCGGTGTTCCTGCCTGTAAAATGGCAGGGTTGGCAGGCGCCTGGCTGGCTCAGTCAGTAGAGCATGTGATTCTTGATCTTGGGGTCATGACTTCGGGCCCCACGTTGGGTGTGGAGCTTACTTAAAAAAAAAAAAAAAAGAGGGTAAGTTAAAAAAAAAAAACCTGGCAGGGTAGATGAGAAGAGCACAGGAAAAGCAGCAGCTGGTCCAGAGCCTGGCCTACAGCAAGGACGGTCCCACTGCTGGTTCCCTTTCTGCCCACGCCGCCTCCCATCCTGGGCAGCCTGAGCCCCAGTAGTGTCTGCTTGCTGCTCTGTCCCCCCCCCCACCCAGGGGAGCGGGGCTGCGGGATCTGGGTCTTGGCTGTCTGCAGACTGACGTCCTCCGGTCCTTCATCTCTCTGAAGGATGCTGCGGCCCCAATCTGGGCGGGCAGCTGGGGGAGGCGGCCCTCCTTGCCTCTGTGGCTGCTGCCGACGCCTTGATGGCTTTTTAATAACTTTGCTCTGAGACAATCTGCAGAGCGCTCGTTTGTCTGCCTCTTAATTAAAATTACCGTTTTCCTAAAAGAGCAACGAGGCTGCTCCCCTCCCTCCCCCACCCGTGGCTGCTGCTGGAAGGGGGAGGCAGAAGCACTTGAGACTGCAACTCTTCCCCTCCGCCCAACGCCACCCCCCCACCCCAGTCCCAGTCCCAGGGGCCACCAAGCCCCTTTCCCCACACCCACAGCAGAGGGGCCGAGGCTCAGCCTCCCCAGTGGGCTTGGGGGGCAGGGAACCAGGAGGAGGGCCTGAATGCTCTCCTCTCTCACCCACCCTTTTCTGGAATACCCCCAGAAGCAGGGAGCTCAGTACCTTCCAAGATTTCCTACATCTGTAAAGAGAGGAGCTGCCTACCCTCCCGGAGCGGAATAAGATGTGGATGGGTTTTGGAAAAGTGTTGTGAAGGATTATTAGGGGTGGGGATGGGTGGGGGCTGTCCACGGAGGTGGACACAGTAGGGTCAGGGCCTCACCATTGACTCTGGTTTGGTTACAAGAGACCTCCGAGCTCCCTTTGTGGACTCCGAGTCAGGCCACCTCAGGAGTGGGGTGGGCCTGGCGAGGTGGGGGGCTCATTTAGTCCTTGCTGAGTTTGGGGGCAAAAATCATCCCCAGTAATAATGAAAATACTAATGACCAATATTTATTGAATGTTTACTTGATAATACATGAGCCATACGCTGGGTTAAGCTCTATTCGTTTTATCCTCACAACCCACCAGCCTGTGGCCTCAGTGCTGTTCTATGTTGTACGGGGGTGGAGACAGACCAGAAAGGTTAAATAACATGCCCAAGGTCACACAGATGATCCATTGTGGCATCCTCAGCCCCACTCCCCTTCTGCCTAAAGCGCTCTAGCCTCTTAGGTCTAGCCTCAGTGTCTCATGCTGTACGCGGAGCGGTTCATCTCTGCCTCTCTCTGCTGTCCTTCGAGCAAGGTTCCTCCAGAGTTCATGCCACTGAGAATTGACTCTGAGGTTCATCTGCACCTTCCTCCCCCAACCCCATTCCTGGTTCCACCCCTGGGGCGCCCCAGGGGCTCCGGACCCTGGAGTGGGCGGAGCTGGAGGAGGGGGACTGGAGGTTAGGGGGTTCCCATTTCCAGACCTCCTTTCGTTTGGGGCAGAGTTCCTCTCCACCTGGGGAAAAGAGCCCGGGGCCAGGGAAGTGACTCGGTGACTTGATTGTGACGGCAGCTGCTGCTTGGTTGTGAGCGGGTCTTACATCGAGGCTTCATCGCTGAGGCCCGCCTGACAAACCATTCTGGAGGAGGTGGCCATGTCTGGGGCCTCGAGATCCAGCATCAGGGAGGATCCTTAGATGTCTTGTGTCTCCAGCAGCTCCCACTGCGCCTGGCCTGTCTCCACTGTGAACCTTTGCTTCCGTGACTCCTCTTCCAGGAGGCCCCCTCCCCTTCAGGGAGATGACCACCTCCGTTTCTGTTCCTCCCTGAAGTGACTCTCCCCGACCACCTCCAGGCTTGCCCCTCTGAACTCCCGTGGCATTGTCAAATCTTTTACGGTCATTGGCTCTGGATCCAGTAGAACCTCCTAGTCCACTTTTGCTCTCGGGGACAGCAAATGCAATGCCTTCAGGGGCAGGAAATGAGCGAAGCCGAGGACCATAGGAACGGCGGGAACTGTGGTGAGGGACAGTGCATGTGCTCCTTAAAAACAGGAAAACAGGACACCACCAGCCAGACAAAATACCTGTGCCCCAGTGTGGCCCCAGTGTGATCCTTGCCAAGCTGTGATTCATTTATCATGGTGACTCACCAAGTAGGTGTGTGCTGTTTGTTGAGTGAATATATGATCTCACATGGGCTAAGCATGGTGCTAGACACTTTATGTGTTTGATTCTTCCCATCTTCCCAAGGCAGGCACTGTTTCCCCACTTTGTCATTGTGGAAACTGACAGCCAAAGAAGTAAAATGACTCCGTCAAGATCACACCTGTGTGAAAGGGCCTCGGCAAGATTTGAGCCTTGGCTTGCTGTGTCATTCCTGCTGTCTGGTCGGGGGCACGTGGACACATGCGTTCGGTCCCTGCCCTGGGCGGCCAGTGGCCACCTGGTCGACACGCGCCGCATGCCCTGTGAGGAGGCAGGACTGAAGGAGGTGAGGGCTGCAGAGGCTGGGAGGGAGCAGATGCCCCTCACCCCAGCACACCCCTCCTCCCTCAGCTTCCGGTCCCATCCCAGCAGCCTGGGGATGGTGGCGTGGTGACAGGTGCCGAGCTGCAGAGATGATAGCACTGCTGATTCCCCCATAATTACTGTCTGATGAGATGCCAGAATTAGCCACCACACGAGCATGGGATGCAGATATGGGGCACGGTGCGGGGAAGCAGCTGGGGGTGAGGGGGCCTCTCCTTCTGAGCCTGGGACCCTCCGGCAGTAGGGCAGGGTCAGCACTGGGGAGGAGGAAGTAGAATAGAAAGGAGGAAGCACTGTGTGGTTAATATGCATCAGATATTATCATGTGGGCTGTGGTTTTCCAGTCCTCAAAGTTAGGCGTGCCCCTGAGATGGCTGGCTGCCGGACGGGGCATCAGGGGCCTCAGGCCACTAACCGGAGACTCAGGCAGAGCAGGCTGCCCAGGCAGACTCCCAAGTACACCCTTTGGTGCCTAGACCTTGGCTCTTCCTCGCTGGGGCCGTGGGGGATATAGTTGCAGGGAAGGGCTGAGCCCAGAGCAGACTCCCACATTAGCAAGGCCAGGCACCAGAGGACAGATGGAAGTGCCTGGAAGGAGTGGGCCGGTTCAGCTGACCTTGCCAGAAGAGTCATCCAGCCCAGGCAGGAGGAGTCAAGTTGGTCCCCGAAGTTTGAGGTCAGGGAGGCCTGAGAGTTAGCAGCAGGAGATAAGGGAGGTGCGTTCTGGTCCCAGAGCAGGGCTGGGTATGTCCTGGACACTTGTTACCCCGGCACACATGCTGGGGGCAGGGGGAGGGCTGGTGAAGGCAGAAGCAGAGAGGGGTTGTTTGGGCTGCTCAGACCTCATCACACCATCAGAGCAGTTTTGAAGGCCACCGACTAGGAAGAGTGGTGACAACATGGGGCTCACCCAACAGAAGGTAGCGCAGATGGCTGGGGGGGCTAAAACCAGGCCACAGAAGGAAGGATCTGAAATGTTGGGCTCAGAAGAGGAGATTCAGGTTCTGAAGCCCCCGTCCTGCTCTGAAGGGAGAGGTCGTGACCTGCCCCTGGGTCCCTCTGAGGGCTGTGGGCATAGACGCTGGCTCATTTTAGGGAAGGAGGAACCCCACATGATGATTGATGACTTTGGAGGTAATGAGTTCTCCATTCCTGGAGGTATCCAAGCCCTGGCTGGATGGCGTTCCTGAGGTCGGGAGGGTTTCCAGTTCCCCATGGCAGGCATTGGGAGGACTCTGTACCCAGCTGAAGTGTGAGAAGGTAGGGCCCCTGGAGGTTCTTTCAGGACTGTGGGACCCCTTGCCAGCCTGGGCGTCTGTGGCGCCCGAGCAGCTCTGCTCCCTGCCCCTCCTCCCTCCCTCCCTGCCCCGCCCTGGGGAAGAGCCCCCGTAGATGTAGATCTTCAGCTGGGAGGCCTCCCCTGGGGAGGATTGTGCCGAGGGGCTCTGTGCCTCATCCAGGCGGAGGGCTGCTCCAGTATTACCCTCTCAGGGACTTGGGGAGCACAAAAGAGGCTCTGGCCCACGGACTCAGGGATGCCTTGGTGGCAGGGTCAGCATCCCCCTTGGGGCAGTGGGTGTACAGAAATGAAGGGGACCTGGGCTGAGAACCCCCACCGTCGAGATGAGGTTCCTCCACTTCTCAGCTCTGACCCCGGACAAGGTACTCTTCCCGAACCTCCTGTTCCTTGCCTGTAAAGCGAGAGAGAGCAGCCTCCCAAGGGGACCCTGAGCACTGAGTGAGCACCAGCCGCAGAGCCCTTGCAGACTATCTTGAGTGTCCATGGTTATGGGGGTGGGGGGTCACTCAGGCGGCTCCGTGTCTCCCACAGCACCAAGTGGGCCTGGTGCTGAGCTTACCCCTCATCACTTCAGAGGGATGGGCCGTTTACTTGAGAAGAGAAGGTTGGAGTCTTCGAGTCTTGCAGATGGAAGGGGAGACTGTTGATTGCTTCCTTCCAGCCTGTGGTCCACCTTCCTGGATCTGCTCTGGTGGGGGGTTCGGGTAAGGCAACAGGGAAAACTTCCGAAAGATGCCCCTGGTATCTGATCTGGCTTCCCAGGTCAGGCAGGGAATCTGCTGAGTCTCCCGCCTTCTCCGGACCTCCACCCTCCCGAGTCTCTTGGGCCCTAACCTGGTGTCCCCAGGGTGGGGGAGGGATGGGATGCAGATTTGACTGTTTGTTCTCTGTTGGTTTGCAAGGCAGTGGAGTAATTAACCCATGAGGTGAGGGCTGAGCCTTGGAGCCCAGTGGCCCAGGCTTCACCTTGGGCAGCAGGTGGAAGTGGGTCAAAGGCACACAGGCCCCTCCCCTTGGTGGAGGGGGCTGAGCACCTGCAGAGGTAGAGCAAAGGCAGAGGCTGCCCTGTCCTTGTCCTTGGCGTTGCCTTGTTGGTTCAACAACGGTCCGAGTGGAGCGGTCTTGAGGTTCTGGACCCATCCCTCTATTATGTGAACACTTTAGCAAGGAAGCCCTGAACTTGGCAAAGCAGGAGACGGGCCAAGCAAGTCGCTTCCCTGAGGCGTAGCTGGATCCAGGATAGGCAAATGTCTTGCACTCCAGGCTGGAGATGGATTGACCTGGCAGTTGAGCGAGCCTCCGGATGCGCTGCGGTCTCTCCGGGGGTCTTAAATGTACTGTGTGCACACGGCACGGGGTGCTGCCTGTCCATACGGCGTCTGGGATGGCAGACGGGGCGGTCAGGGTGGTGTCTGTGTGCGGACCCCAGTCCTGCCCGGGCCTGGGTGTGCCCCTCTGCATGTGCTTGCCTGTGGGGGGCGCAGGTGAGGCAGGTTGTGACTGGGCCCATGTTGGTGAGCAGGTGCTGGGCGCCTGGGCGTGCACCGGGGTGCACAGGTATGAGGCCGGAGAGCAGAATTGTGTCCCTGAGCAGCTGAGCGTGAGCTTGGCATCTGGAGGTACCAGGACCCCGGTTGCTCTGGTGGCTGAGGGAGCTGTCTGGGTGCTGGCAGAGAAAGGGCCTTCTAGGGGGAGCCTGACCCCAAGAAGGATGGTGTCTCTGAGGAGGATCTGGAAGGATCTGGCCAGTCTGGGGCTCCTGCCCAACATTGATGAGGCGCTCACTGAACACTGGCTACTGACAGCTTCTGTGGGAAGATGGGAGTGATGGATGGGGCTTCTGCCCCTCACCTCCAACGGATTGGGGTCTCTCCCCCCGGGAACAGGAGGTCCCCCTCTGGGCATGCTTTCGGCCGGAGGCGACTTCAGGGGCGTGGTGCCTTTGTCCATGCTCGCGGCCCTGGCCACAGCGCCCCGAGGCCCGAGCCCCCCTTGGGAGAGCAGGAGCTCTGGCAGCCACTTCAGAGCGGCAGGGGAGCTGGGGGACAGGTGCCTGCCTCCCTCCGTTCCCACCCTCCCGTGTTCGCTCCTTCTCTTCCTCTCAACCTGTGTTCCTCTCGGCTGCCTCTCCAAGGAGATGCAGAGCTGACAGGACACCTTCCCTGCGCGCGTGATGGTGGAGCCGCCTCGCAGGAGTTAGCGTGTTCCCGCGGTGCCATGTGGGCCCACGCCAGGGCCGGTCCCAGCTTTTCCAGCAACAGCTTCAGACTGAGGGGGACACACTCCCTTCTGCATCTACGCCCCCTCCCTTCCCAGGGAAGTCAATTAGCCAGATCTTCATTAGTAGCTAAAAATCAAAACCGTACAATGCTGGGTCTGATACAACTCTGACAGTGGAATAAAAGGAAATCAGGCGATCGGGCAGATCAGGAGGGAACTGTCCCCCGTTTGCCCCCTAGGCTGGTGCCTTTGTTCAGTGCACAACCTGCATGCCTGTCTACTGGGTGTTATTAGGTTTTTTTTTTTTTTTTTTTAAACAAATGAGAGGACTGAGACTCAGGGAGGCTGCTAACCTGCTCAAGGTCACCCAACTAGTCAGTGGCAGAGCTAGGTTTGAACAGAGCTTTCTCATTTTCTCCTCCCCAAATTCAGTGATTTTTGGTAATGTCATAGCTTTGCCTGCTTGCGGTGGGGGGTGGTACAGGGAAAAGAGGGCAAGCAGCTGGCTTGTGGCCCTTTTGCAGGGAGAGAGTCTTGTTTGAGGAGTGTGGTCAGGGTGCCATGTGGGGCCCCTGATTTCTTTGTGGTGAGCATCCCCCGGGGCTGGGGTGGGTGCCTGGGGGTGTGGCCCGCCATGACCCTCAGCTCTTCTCTCTGGGGCTCAGGGTGCTAGGCCATGTTTTCCACCTTGCTGCTGATTCCTCCTAAGGAGATGGTTAGTCTGTGTCCTCCTGGGGCCTGCGGGCGCCCCCCTGGCAATTGCTTTCTGGGAAGTGGCATAGTGGAATGGAAAAATCCTTGTCCCTGGGGGCCAGGAGGCCTGGGTTCCACTTCTGGTTCTGTTCCCAGCTCCCGTATGACTGGGTCAGGTCCACTCTCTGGGCCTTGGTTTCCTTCCTATGAGAGGCATTTGGCTGGAGGAAGAGCAGAGAGTGGCTTTCAAGATGCAGGCAGGGGTACACAGAAGAGTCTGGAGATGTCACTCCTGCCCGCTATGGGGAGGGGACTCCACAACCACACAGAGCCAAGGCATGAGTCAGTCACAGGCGCTGAGTGAGACCAAGCCTGGTGTTTTTGATGGCCCCCGGGCCCCCCCCCCACTGCTGAGGTGGCCTGAGGGTCTTCCCCAACCCCATCTGAAGGGAGTGGTTGCTCTACCACCGAGGAAGCCTCCAGTCTGAGGGAGGAAGCAAAGGCCTTGCACCGAGGCTTCTTCCAACCTAATGAGGCAAACAGGGCCCTACACTTAGTGCCCCCCCCACCCCGGGCGAGGAGGGGCAGCCTGTGCCCCGAGCCTGAGAAGCAGCAGAATCAGCAGGAAAGGGTCTAGAGAGGGCTGGGTGAGAAGGAAGAGCCGGCAGGGGAAGCATCTGGCTGGGGCGGCGCCTTCAGGGAGCCCAACACCCGTCCTCTCGCAAATTCTCTCTCCCTGGGGAATGCCCCAGAAGCTCTGCTGGGAGCACCCCGGACCCAGGCTCCCACGCAACGGCTCCTCCTAGGCAGGTGAGCTCTCCTTCCCCCAGCCCCGAGGAAGTCCTTTCATTCGATTCCTACTCGTTTACCAACTGAGTAGCCTTCAGTGGGTTTTAAATCTACGCAGATTGGTTTGTGTTTTTCTGCCGGCCTGACGCTGTGACTGGCAGTGCCCAGCACCCTCCCCTGCCGCCCGGCTCCCTCCGGAGCTCCCTTGTTCCCTGCCCCACACCCCTCCTGAGTCTCCATGCCCAGCTTCCCTAGGGGCTGGGGTAGCAGAGCTCCCTGCGCGTGGGGGTGGAAGGGCCCTGTGGGCACGGGCATGGGCCACAGTCTTAGTCCCCCTCTTCCCTACCCCCCTGCCCCCGCCCCAGCGCAGGGGAAGGGAGTCCGCCTGGTGACTCCGGTGAAATCACTCAACCTCCCTAATCCTCAGTTTCCCTGGCTGGACTGCAAGGAGAATCAACCTGCCCCAGGCCCTTCCCCATGTGGCTCTGGAGATCAGTGCTGGGGGTTGGGGAGGAGGCATCAGCCAAGGGCTGCCCTGCCTCTGACATGCTCTTGCCTTGCCCACCTTCTCTGCACTACGGCAGTGTCCAAGCGGTGGTCCATCTAGGGGGGATGGGCTCCACCTGGCCTCCTCCCACTTCTCTGTCCTCCCTCTGACACCTGGCAGTGGGGGTGGGGAGGAGAGCCCACCTTCCCCAGGGACCCGGGGATGACAGCTTGCCTGGCCTTGCCCCTGCCTCCCTAGTGCCCCTGCTCCTAGGCACCAGGAAGTCACCTTTATTTTTTTTTTAAGATTTTATTTATTTCACAGAGAGACACAGCGAGAGAGGGAACACAAGCAGGGGGAGTGGGAGAGGGAGAAGCAGGCCTCCCGCCGAGCAGGGAGCCCAACGCAGGGCTCGATCCCAGGACCCTGGGACCATGACCTGAGCCGAAGGCAGACGCTTAACAACTGAGCCACCCAGGCACCCCAGGAAGTCACCTTTATTGTCTTACCATCTGCTCCATGCTTTCCAGATGGCTCCCTTCCCTCCCAGGCCTCCTTCTCATGGGTTTCCCGCCCCCATCCTCTCTGACCAGAGAGGCTGTCCTGAGGTGTGGGGTTCCTGGCCCCCACTCTGGGCCAGGAACTGGACATGAAGCCCTGTCCCTCAACCTTAGTCCAGCTCCCTCTTCCCCTCCAATCACCCTTCTTCCCGTGGCTGCCCCCACCTCCGAGGCTCTGGTTGGAGTGACAAGGAGACTCAACAGGGCGCTGGGCATTAGCAATTTGGGGGGATATTACACAGGAATGTTTACAGAAAGGCAATTGCCTGGAAAATGACCTTGGTTGTTGTGGTATGGGGCGGAAAAGATGGTTTTGGAAAACAGACACAGATGGGCTTCTGCTCCAGGGACCTACAGACAGACAGCGGGGGCTGAGGGCCACGGGCATGCGAGGAGCACAGAGCCAGGGGCGCCCAAAGACA
The DNA here is from genome assembly GCF_004348235.1 of Phoca vitulina. NCBI lineage: Eukaryota > Metazoa > Chordata > Mammalia > Carnivora > Phocidae > Phoca > Phoca vitulina. Next base: position 1,933,433 of record NW_022589743.1, read on the forward strand.
GAGAGGCCGCCTCCTTCGGGGGGGGGGGGGCAAGTGATGATCACCTCACCTGCGCCAGGTTCCTGGACCCTCTGCCAAGCTTGACCTTTGTCCTCTGGCCTCTGACCTCCCAGCACAGTGTTCTTCTTGACTGCGGCAGGCACCCAGCAGGATGGAGCTGCCAGGCACAATTGAGGGTGGCAGCCGCCTCGGGGCTCCTCCTGGGTGACTTGGACTCCTCTTGTTTGGCTGCAGATGGGGGCGGGGATGTGGGGCGGCAGGGGGAGCCTCGAGCTGCATGTGCGTGTGTGTGTGTGTGTGTGTGTGTGTGTGTAAAGCACTTTAGGGTCTGAGCCAGGCCCTCCACTCTTCCAGCAATCTCCGTGCACCCCTTCTCTTGCCTTTTGCCTGCGGGCCTCACGGGATCTAGCCCCGGGGATCTGTGAGCTCCCTGAGCTGGTGCCCAGCCCCCATCTCAGCCCAGGCGATGGATGGGGCACACTGGGAGCCTTCTCAGGCCTCATCCAACCTCCTGATCTCTGTGGGGACAGGGAGACAGGGACCTAAACTCTGGGTCTTGAGCTGGGGGTCCTCACAGACGGGGCCCCAGAGAGAGACCTCTCTTTTCTGGATCTTGTAGCTTCCTTTTTCTTCCGTCCACTTCCTCCCCTTCCTTGCTCTTCTTCCCTCTCCCCCCCCTTTCCTCTTCTCCACATTCCCTTCCTCTGAAGATGATGTCATGTGTGAATGTTGCCCAGTGGCAGCCAGAGGACAGAATAGTGACATCTGGGGTAAAGACACGAGGTGGGGTGGGCTTGGTGGCTAATGAGATGGTGTCACTAAAACTTGGGGATCTTCATTCTCATCATGAGTTACAGTGATCTCATGTAAAAAAATGCAGAGGAGGATAAAAATAAATCAGGCTCATAAATAAAGGTGGAATTTGGAACTGGCGGAACATTGTCGCTGTCTTCCCAAGCGCCTGCGCCTTTATCCTCGGCCGGCCACTGGGGGGCGCCCACCTCCTCCTGTCACCCCAGCCTCAGGTGTGTGTCCCTTCGCCCGGGGCCCAGGCTGGGAAGGTTGAGCTGAGGGTGACAGAACCCCCTTTCCCCACTTTTCCGCCCCCCTCATTCTGAGCTGGATTGCACCAGTCTCGGGCATCTTCTCTGGGGCTTGGATCTCCGACAAGACAGTTATGATTGGCCTTGCACACCTGGGTGACCTTGGACAGATGGTAACTCCTCTGACCCCAACCTCTCTCTCCGGCTCCCCCAGCCTCCATCTCTCAGGGGCCTTCAGTGCCAACCTCCCTTCCCCAGTGTACCCCAGCTCGGTTCCTCCTCCGCGGCCTCCCCACCCCTTCCCCTTCCCTCAGAGCCACCTGCCCTTCTTTTCACCTTCAATTCCCACGTCCCTGCTTACCCCCTCAAGGCCTCTCTGTCCCATCTGTCCCCTCTGCCACCCCCTCAAGACCCCTGCCCATATGGACGCCTCACCGTCCCTGCCACTGAACGGGAAGCGTTGGTCTGCTCAGGGCCAGGGTGTCCAGAGCCTGGTCTTGCTAGATTGGAATCGATCTCTGGCACTTTTCCCTGGGCTGCTCAGTCTGGGGAGGGTCAGGGCCGCTCTGGGGACTCAGTGGTGGCTGGAAGCCTGTCTTGCTGGGGCCCAGGAGCCGATGTGCCAGGAGTGCCTTTAATTCAAAACAACACACTTTCTCCTCCGTCGTCTTGCCAGCTTCTCAAGGCCTGCGAGACAGGGGCAGGGTTTAGAGGGGAACATCCCCATTTTACAGATTAGTGCCCTCAGGCTCCGAGAGGGAAGAGATTTGTTGACTGAATGAGTAACTAAATGAAAGGCTAATCCAGGGTCCCTCAGGGAAGGAGCTGACTTGAAACCCAGGGTGTCTCTGGCCTGGGGTTCTTTTCCTCCCAGTGCACTGACCTCGAGTGCCTGTGACTCAAAGACAGAAGCTCATGCCTGAGTCCTCTGAGCCCCACGGGCCTCCTTCTCCTAAGGGTAATAGGATGGCCCTGCAGCCCAGAAGCCCAGGTCAGTCCTCCCAGTCCCCTGGGGCCCTGCAGAAAGGAGTGAAATAAGCACAGAGCAGGAGCCTCACCTCTTCCCCCCTACCCACCCCCACCCAGCTAGTTTCTGTCTTTGTTAAATAAAGCTGAGGATCTCAAAGGTTCTTAAAGAGATGCTAGAGCTTTGCAAATCCAAGCCCCTCCTTCCTACCACCCCTCAGAGTTAGCAGATTGTCTCTCCTGCCCCTCCTGCCCCTCTCTCTGCCACCCTCCAGAATCCAGCTCCTGCCTCACCCCTGCCTCCTCCCTCCACCCATGCCTGGGCACCTGAGGGCTGAGCCCTGACCCCAAGAAGGCAGGGACAGTCCTGGCTTTACTCTCCCCCACTCCCAGCGCCGCGCCCGCAGTGGGATTTATGAGACTGCAGTCATAAATAGGGCTGCAAGAACCCGTCCACGGTCCCCTCCACTGAGCGCTCTAGCAGCCCGGACCCCTCCTTGCCAGCCTCGCCTTGCCGCTTGAACCAACATGACCCCTGGATCTCCCCCAGTCCCTGCTGCTCTCTGCCCCAGCCCAAACTTGCTGAGATCTCCCACTAGGAACCAGGGAAGGAGGTGCCAGCACGGAGGGTGGGGATGGGGATGAGCAGCTCTTCTGGCTCCCAGAGGGCAGAAGGGCGGGGGGGGGGGGTGCGAGATGAGAATTGGAGACCTGTCCCCTGCACCTGTGTGTGTCCAGAGCCCTTAGAGGGCACTGTGAGCCTGGCTGTCGGGCACAAGGAAGGAGATCCCTCTGGCTCCGGCTGGGCTGGGCCAGACTCTAGACCTGGGGTTACAGCAGCAAAGCAGGCGGGCAGAATCCGCTCCTGCCTGGGCAAAGAGGGGTCTCCTCCTGTTCAGTTGTACCTAATGCAAATCTCCACAGGTGCTGAGAGTAAGTGGAAGAGAGAGGTTAAGGGTCATGGGAGGCAGCCCCCTGACTCTGGTTGGGGCTATTTCTCCGGTGCCTAGAGCACCCCCATCTTAGCCTCTCCTCCTGGATGATTATTCAGGTGACTCCTTTCCAGCCACATTCACTGGGACCCTGGACTGCCACCAAGCTCCTCAAGGGCAGGGACTAGGCCTTCAAGACAATGGTCCCAGGGTTCCCAGCCCCACTCAATCAAGGGCCATCTTTGAGAATTTCCTCCAGGTCAGGGACCCTCTGCACCATATTAACTCAATGTTTTTCCTTAACTCCCTTTGAACCTAAATAAATTTACTTAAAAGGAAACCTTATCTCTTTACCTTCCCAAGAAATGATATCCATGAAATCAGTGGTTGGATCTTCTATTTGGGGTTTTCCTAATCCTTATGAAAATAAAGGTATAAGTATTAAACTGTGAAACAGTGTCCCTCCCAAGGTCCATTCTTGTGTATCTGGACCTCACTTTGGGAAGCATGCCGGAGGATGATGACTGCAGCGAGAAGGACAGATGCCTGGGGGGGGGGGGGGGCAGGAGGGACCTGAGACCCAGTGCCAGGCTGGAGAGGGGGCAGATGAACAGAGACGAACACCTAGTGCCCTGTGGTGATGCCATTGTTCTGTCAATAGACGTTGGTGAGAAAGTGTGGTGGGAGGGGATGAGGCCAACCTAATAAATATTGGGGTCAAATCTAGCCTTTACCACTCACTGTGGCTTTGGGCATGTCACTGGACTTCCCTAACCTCGGCAGCCCCATCTCTGAAATGGGGCCACAATGATAACCCTCCCCGCCCCCCAAAAGGGTATTGATGGCCATGATGATGGCGGTCAGTCAGGCCTTTGGAAGCCATGGAACTCGGTGTCTGTGGAAGCGATTCTTCCCTTAGTTTTGGTGGGAGGTGCTGGGTCCTCAAAGGCTGTCCCCCAGATCTACATGCCTCAGCCACAGGCTCAGGAGGCGTGTGTGTGTGTGTGTGTGTGTGTGTGTGTGTGTTGGGTGAGGGGTGGCTTTTCCTGAAATGTGGCTGAATCTCTTCTTTCCCCCTGTGGCTCACAGGAGGTGACTGAGGCCTGGCAGCAGGCCTAATGCACGGTGGATGTGTGGAGGAAGGGGACCAATGAGGCATGGCAACTGGATGGAACATGGCTGGGTCCCAGAATCCCCAGCCTCCTCTTTGCCCCACTTGGCCCTGCGAGTCAGCCCCTGTGTGGGGGTGCATTTGTCTGCTGCAGTGCCCGACGGCCCTGGACCTAGGCTATACTTGGGGGGTGCGGCTTTGAGACTGGTGGATGGTGGGGCTGGGGGTATGCTGGGGAGACTGTGTTTGTCTCCCAATGGGGAGACACCTGGCACCTGCTGTGGGTGACACCATGCCTGGCATGGGTGGCACTCTGGAACCCTGTCCCCTACTGGGCTGTGGAAAAGTCAACTTTGAGGCTGGAGGGTGGGAGACAGCAGGGCTGGGCCTGGTGAGGTTAGGAGCTCAGGGATGGTGGGCATATGGGAAAAGGATTCAGAATTCTGCATGGGGACCTCAACCCCCGGCCTTCTCTTTTTTTCTGCTTCTGTACTGTCCTTTGTCCCCTGTGCGTCCCTTAAAGGTCTTGAACTTGTGTGTGTGTGTGTGTGTGTGTGTGTGTTGGGAGGGGAGACTGAGGAAAAGGAGGGCAGGGGGAGGGGAGGGTTCCGGGGGGAGGGCTTGAGCTGTTCTGTCTGCTTTCTTTCTCCTTTGAGTTTGTCCCAAATCCATCTCTCTCTCACTGTCCTCTCTGTGCCCAGCCTCCCCTGTCTGTCCATCTGTCTGTCTCTGGGGAGGGAGGGAAAAGGGAGGGTCCCATGCCCCAGACCTTGGGCCTCCATCTCCTTGCCATCATTACTCCTGCCTCCGGTATCCTAGTCCTGGCCCCTTTCCAAGCCAGTCCCAGCCTTTAGGACAAGTGTGTCCTGGACATTCTAGTCTGAGGGGGGAGGCTTGGGTCTCCCCCTGCCCCCAACACGCACACACACCTCTCCTTAGAGGATGCTCATGAAAGGAAGACTGGGCAGGCTCCTTTCCACATCTTTCAGGAACCATCTAAAGGAAACGCCCCTTCCCTCACCTGTTCACACCAGCCGTAGGAAGGAGGAAGGGGATGCATGGCTAGAGATGTTCAGGACCCCTGCTTCCAACCTCTCCTTGGCCTCAAAAAACAGCACCTCACCTGCAGTCATTACCCTTCCAAACGAAGAAGAGCACGAAGCCAGAGCACGAAGCCGGACCCTGCCCTTGCCCCCCAACTTCCTTGGAGCCCCTCCCCCTGCTGCCTCTTCGGTCCCCTAGTTGGGGGGTGGACAGCCCCTCTCATCTCAGCCTGGCGCCTCTTGCCCCGAGTTAGGCCTGCCCGTCCCCCGCTCCCCCCCGTCCCCCCGCAGTGACCCCCGGTGAGGGCTGGGCAGCCCCAGGCCGGGCGCCCCGTGACCCCGCCGTGCCCCCTCTCCCCTCTCGCAGATCCGGAGCGGAGCAGCCCCCCCATGCTGTCTGCGGACGATGCGGAGTACCCGCGGGAGTACCGGACCCTGGGGGGCGGGGGCGGCGCGGGCGGCGGGGGCCGGCGCTTCTCCAACGTGGGGCTGGTGCACACGTCGGAGCGCAGGCACACGGTGATCGCCGCCCAGAGCCTGGAGGCGCTCAGCGGGCTCCAGAAGGCGGACGCCGACCGCAAGCGCGATGCCTTCATGGACCACCTGAAGAACAAGTACCCCCAGCACGCCCTGGCCCTGCGGGGCCAGCAGGACAGGATGCGTGAGCAGGTGAGTGGGGGCCGGCTGTGGGCTGGGGAGGGGTCTGCCCCGTGCTCCCCTGCCCCCGGGGCCCTGATTCGGTGGGGCGTCTGAGGAGAGAGCCCGACAGAGGGGGAGTCAGGGAGTCGCCCTGGTTGGCCTTTTCTGGAGTCTGGGGAGGAAGGGAATGGGGGCTCAGCTTCCTGACCTCTGCCTGCAGTCCCGGAGTTGGGAGCACTGGATGGAGCAAAGAGGCAGAGGGGCGGTTGGACTGGGCTGACGGGCAGGAAAGTTGTCCTGGAGGCCAAAGAAGTGGTGGGGAGGAGGAGGGGACCGTCTTGGGGACTGACTGTTCCCAGCCTGAAGGTCCGTCCCGCCTGGAGCTGAGACTCCCGGGGTGGCCCCTCTGTGACACGGCCCTCTTGGGAGCCTCAGTAGGCTGGATCTGCTGTGCCCCGAGCCCCTTAAGAACAGAGCCCAGAACTCCTGGGGCCTTTACCTCCTCCCTCCCTGTCCCCCCACCCCTGCCAAGACTCGCTGTGTGACTTTGACCTAGACGCTGCCTTGGTTTCTCTCCTGCCATCAGTAAGGCTTACAGAGGAGTCAGGGTGCCTGCTTCTGGACCAGGGCCTGTCTCCTTCTATCTGGGGTGGGATGCTTCCCTTGTAAACCTCTCCCAAATCCTTGGGTTCCTGGATGTACCTCTCCATCCAAGTATGACTTTCTTGTCTGTAGGAAAGTTCTTTCTTGGGACAAGCCTTCTGCCTACAGTCCCACATTGGTGAGATGCCTTGATGGCCTAGGAGACCCAGGCCTCGTCCGCTCGGGGAGAGGCAGAGGAGGGGAGGGTGGTACATCCCATCCACACTATTTCAGTCGGGCCTGGGGGTGTCAGTCCCTGCTCCCACACCTGTTTTGCTCCATCCCCCTTTCCAGGGGCTGCTGGGTGTGGCTGGGAAAGGGGAAGAGTGTCCCCACTCCTATTGTCACAGCAGGGACAAGGACACATTGGCGCACTTCCCCCCTGATGTCACCTCCAGTTCTGTCTTGCTTTTGCCTTTTCCCAGCTTCCGAGTCCTCCTGGGAGCAGAGTTCTGATTGGAATAAGGGAGAGTTGCAGATGGAGATATGGCCCTCACCCTCAGGGAGCCCCTCTTCTTGGGTTCCTTCTATGTGCTCTGGCTTGGGAAGAGGGGGCAGGGACACTTGTGATCTGGAGGGGGTGAAAGGATGCTTACACTGAAGTAGGAGGGGCACAGTCAGTTGGGAGGGGGTTTAGAGAAGGGAAGACCCAGTAGGCAGGCCTGGTCAGGAAAGGCTTCCTGGAGGAAGAGGTACCTAAACTAGGCTTAGAAGGATGAAAAGGGTCTGAATGGGCATCGAGGAAGAGAATGCTATTTTAGAAGCTGGGATATAAGAGGTGAGCATGGTCCTGAGTCGTCTGGGGGCAGGTACAGAGCCCACCTGGCTGGTGCTGAAGGCTCAGGGTGGGAGGCAGTGGGAGATGGGGGGGCAGACTGGAAAAGTGGGGCCAGATGGTGGTGGCTAGGAGGGCTGTGGTTGTTTTTGGGTGGTGAATAGGAGGGGGCAATGGGGGGGGAGGCAGAGGAGGAGAGGAGGAAGAGAGTGTGTTAGGGAGATGAAGGGAAAGGGATGGGGGACTGGAGAGAAGACTGAGCAAGGCTTGTTTGCTGACTGGACCGAGGAGCCAAAGACAGAAAACCTCGGTAGCAGGGAGATATCGGTGCCTAGGGGAGAAATAAGGGGGTGGGAAGGAAACATTTGGAGGATGGGAGACAGGAATATGGGAGGTGAGTTTGCAGAGCAGGGAGAACATTGACCAGGATGCCCATTAGGCGCGCCGTATGTACAGCCCAGGACTCTGAAGGGACAACAGCTTCGGGAGGAGATCGAGTGTGCTGATCAAGGCAGAATGGCAGTGGGACCCAGGGCATAAGCGGGGCCGCCCGGGCATAAGCGGGGCCACCGGGGCATAAGTGGGGCCACCAGGGCAGAATGGAGTCTGACTGGGGAGAAGGCCATGACAGTGGGAAGGAGGAGCCAGGAACATTCTCTCCCATCATGAGGAAGAGGAGAAAGGCCCAGGAGGAGGATGACCTGCACTTCAGAAGTCAGCCCGAGGTGAGGGGGAGAGAGAGAGAAAGAGCCATCAGGACTGGCTGGGATCTGTGGGTCCAGAGGATACCCCTCATCTCTCGTGGTGTGGCGAGGTAATGGCCCGTTTCAGGGGTTGAGGAAATTGGAGGTGGCGAGAGAGCACGACGGGCGCAGATCGGTCTGGGAGGTTTGGCCATAAAAAGATGAAGACAGCGGGGGTGATGGCCTCAGGGGGCAGCAGGCCTGAGAGGGGAGGTGTGGGTGCGCTGGAGGGCCTCAGAAGGTCTGGCATGGTCCCCTGCACAGATAGACACTCAGCAAATACTTAGTAGATGAGTCAAAGCACAGCAATTCGCTCACAAATTCATTCCTTTGTTCATTCACTCATTCATTCCCTCCGTTAAGAGTGTGAGTGGGTAGGACCTACAGCGGTTCCCTGGCCGGGGAGGGCCCGGCGCCTAAGGGTAGTGCCGGCTGGGTGAATGGCAGTGGAATGAATGAAGATGAATGAATTTGGGGATGCCGAGGGGGGGGCGAGGGCCTCGGGGGAAAAGGTCCTGGGGGAATCAGGAGGTGATGGGTTTCAAGCCTTACGTGTGGTGTGGCCCCGGGGTGGGAGTTGACAGGGAAGAAGGAGGTGCTGTCACTGCAAAGGCACAGGGAGGTGAGGACCCCTGCGGAATGGTTCCCGTCTCTGTGAGGTAGGAGGTGACATCTTCAGAGCGGAGGGAATGAGGAGCTGGAAGAGCAGACAGGTGAGGAACGGCTCCCTGGCAAAGTGCACAGGGAGCCTGTCAAGAAGTGAAGAAAAGGAATTCAGGAGTATCTGATGGAGGAGGCCTTCTCCTGGGCTCAGAGAGCCCCCAGTCGGACAGAAGAGAAACATCCAGAAACAGCCCAGGGGCTCTCGTTAGAGATCCAGCCTCGGGAAGGGACTAGCGAGTGTTGCAGGTCCCTCTGGGGTGTGAGCTCTCTGCCAAAGCTTGTCCCAGGAATGTCCCTCCCCGCCCCGTCACAGTCCCCCAGCGGCTCCTGCCCGCTCCCCCTAATGGGGTGTCCCCCCCTTCGCACACACAGGTTGGCGGCTGGACCGTGGACCCCGTGTGCCTCCTCAGCTCCCTCTGCTCCCACCTCCATGGCGACTCCGCCCCGTCCGGGGCTGGCCAGCCGGCCCAGGTGAGTCACCCACTGCCCCCAGGCCCCCCAAGCCCCTGGCGGAGTTTGGCTTTGGGGAAGACTTTTTTTTTGGAGGGGGGATATCTAGGATTTTAATTTTGCATCCCTTTCTCTTATGTAAGAGCCCCCCCCCCCCCATTCCAGGAGACTCCTATGCCCTGTACTCTCCCCGATTGTCTAATTCCTACCACTGCCTCCGCAAAGGTTTGGCTTTGGGGAAGGAATTTTTTGAGGGGGAATACTCAGGTTTTGAAAAAAAATTTTTTTTGGATTCTTTTCTCCTTTAAACAGGAGTACCTACCCCACCCTCATCCCATCGGCTTTCAGGAGACTCTTTTGCTCTGTACTCCGTTCCCACCCCCACCGTAGGCCACCTCACTCCCATACCCCCCACCTCACGCTACCTTTCCATCTCTGAGCCGACCCAGCCTTCCCCTGAGGTCTTACCATCAGGAAGTTCTTCACAATGTCTATCACCCTTCTTGGTATGTTCAAGGCTTAGTTTCCAATTTGTAGAGGACTTTGGCATCTAGCCATTTGTTCTGAATTTGTTCCTTGAATCCTCATCAAGCCTCAGTTTCCCCTGATGGGAAGACGGATCTCAGCTTAGACAGGGGTACACTTAGGCAGGGCTTGGGCTCCCAGCTCAGGCCTGGACATTGCCATGGGAGAAAAATAGGCATCTGGGGCCCCAACAGGGAGGAAGGAAAAGGGAGTCTGAGTTGCAGCCAGGGAGGGGGCACACCCTGAGGGGGGCCTTGGCTTGAGGGTGTCCAGCTGTAGGAGGCAGACGAGATGTAGAAACAGGGAATCCAAGGGGTAGCATGGGTACCAGCTTCACTTCCTCACACACCCTCCTGCCGCTGGAGACAGGCAGCAAGGCTTGACTTTTTCAAGGAGAATTAGAAGGAAAGACGTGACAGCCTAGGAGAGGACAAGGCTCCAGAGCACGGTCGTTTTAGCGGAGCGTAACTCAAGTCTGGCAACAGATTGGCACGCTTGGCATCACCCACAGGGCATTCCGCCCACTTCTCTTCCTGGCTTTCAGCCCCATCTTGACTGCACTTCGGGGAACAAAGATGTGTCTGCCCCCCAGGGCTGGACGGCAAATGGAACAGACTTGTCCTGAGTGGCCAAGTGCACGTGGAGACCAAAACAGGGCTGCGACGGGGATGGTGATGGGGCAGCAGACAGGTGTGATGTGCCTGGGGCATACGGAGGCCCTCTCCAGATGATGTGTCTTGGCACTAGATATGGTTGCGGTGACGGAAAGGCGTGAGGATGAGCTTGGTGAGCTCAGTTGTCCCAGGTCATGGGGCTCTAGGCCTGTTTGCATCTGGTATTTGCCCTGTTGGGAGAAATTCCTTATGAGTGTGAGGAGACCCTGGCCCCAGGGCTTTGTGATTACAGAGGAAAGTGGCCGTTCATAGGATTTTGTCATCACTCGCTGCTTGGTGCTTATCACACTTCTCCATGGCTGAATCTGAAACTCCTTTATGTAAAGTGCAGGATCAGAGAGGGTCAGCAAATGCCAGAGTTGCACAGCAGAGCAGGATCAGAGGCCATCAGGGAAGCTCAGGCATCCTAGGCCTCCCAGACTTGGCTGGGAATTGAGTCACAGGAGAGCTGAGGAGGGGGGCGGTGGCCCCTGAGACCCTGATGGGGAGAGGCCATGATCTCGGAGGGTGACAGGTCGGGAGACAGGACACTCTCCTCCCCCCCCACCCCCCACCCTAGGCCAGACCTTTGGGAGTGGGAGGCTGAAGAGGACCCTGGGAGAGGACCAGAGGCTAGATTCCAAGCCGCAGCCCCTCCCCCGCTTCCAGCAGGCGGCCTAACCTCCCCCCCTCCTTCTGCAACCCGAGTCCCGGGCGGCGGGCCGGCGTATCGGGTGACCGCGGCGACGCAGCCACCAGCCTCCGCTGATCCTCGGCGGGGCTGCGCCGGCGGGGCCGCGCCAGGGGAGGGGGCCGGAGAGGGGATGTGCTCGGCGGCGCGCCGCGCAGCGCCAGGTGGAGTCGCGGTTACCGGGGCGACCGGGGCCCGGGCCGGCTCGGCGGCGGCGGCTCTCGCACTGCAGCAAAGGGCACCGGCGGCGGCTGCGGAGGCGGCCGGGGGAGGGGAGAGCCGGGGCGGGTGGGAGTAGGGGGCCGCCCTCCCTCTCCCGCCCGACGCGGGACCTGGGGCTGGGGGCCCCCCGCGCGTACACCTGTGGCCGCAGGTAAGGAGGAGCGGCTGCGGGGGCCGGGGCCGCCGCCTGGGGTTCCGCGGGCGGCGGGGCACGGAGATGGGGGCCAGCTCCGCTGCTCGGAGGGGCGGTCCGGGGGTGGGAGGCGCGCAGGCCGTTGCGGTTCCCGGTCCCCGAGAAACGCCCCCCTCCCCCCACCGCGTTCGCCGCCTTCCGCGTGGGCCGTCCCCCCAAAATGCGGCGGGCGCCCCCTCCCCCAACCTCGGAAAGGCATGACCTTCCTGGGGTGCGCCCTTGCCCCCCGGCGCCGCGCAGGTCCCGCAGCGCCCCCCCCCCACGCACTCTGCATTGGGGAGGGGTAGGAGGTGAGGGTGGCGCTGGGCACCCCTGAGGGGAGGGTCGTGCACGTGCGTCGTGGTGGGAGGCTGGCCACGCGGGGGCACGTTAGGTAGCCCCAGCCTGGGGGGGCGGCTGTTTACGTGGACGCGTGTTCACAGGAGTTGAGAGGTGGGTGTGTGCGCCGGGGCACGCGGAGCCGGGGGGATTCAGGAGCCGGAGGTGCGACCGATTTGGTGGTCCTCCCTCCCTGGAGGATGCGTCGTCGGGGCTCGAGGTCAAGGAGGGATCACGCCACTCACCTAGCCAGCTGGGGACGTCTGCCCGAGGAGGGGAGAGACCTCGGCTGGCCTGCGCTCGGATTCCCGGGGCGGGGGGGGGGGGGGGGGGGGGCACAGCCCCGCCCCTCCCAGGGCTCGTCGGGGAGAAAAGGATCAGCTGCAAGGGGAGGGAAGAACCCCACTAAGAGCGCTTAGGGTGGGGAAGGGCGGGGGTTAACTCCTCAGCCCCAGAGGGAAGATGCTATTTCCTCTTCTCACCAGGGAGTTTGAGGACTCCCTGGCCTTGCTTTCTTGGGTCTCTGAGAAGCTCCCCCTCCCTCATTTCTGAAAGCCTGGTCCCTAGAGAGTGAATGGTTGGCTTCCAATTCGAATCCTTTAGAACACCTCTCATTTTGTCCCCCTGCTCCTGTAAGATTCTTTCCTACAAGTGATTACCCTTGGCAAGGGCTCTCCCATTCAAACTTTTCTTCCACGTTCCCACGGTCCTCTGGGAAGGGGAGACCCCTCCCTGAGTATGGGAGAGGGTATCGGAGGTGTTTGCTGGGGGTGAGGGGCCAGACCTCTCTTGGGCCCTTCCTGCCCTTTGCCCTCCTTCCAGGGGGTTTCTGGTGCTGGGAAACTCCCAGGGAAAAGGCCCAGAAGGCTGAGCAGTGCTGGGTGCCAGGGGATGGCGGGAGCCGTGCCAGAGAAGAGTATTCAGAGACATACCCGTCCTCCTATGGGCTGGGCCTATTTCTCTTTGCATTCATTCATGGTCAAATATTTGTTGAGGGCCTACTACATACCCAGGCATTTCGTTAGGTACACAGGAGGAACAGACAACCAGGAAAAGGGTGAGGAGGTTGGATGGGGAGAACCTCATCTTAGCAAACGGGGAGGAACCCTCTGCTCTCAGTGACCCAAGGCTGTCCCTTGGGTTTAACACCCTGGAAAGAGACAGAGACAGAGGATGGACGGCATTCCTAATGACTTCTCCCGACACTGTCGTCTCCCACCCCCCCCCCCCCAAGGACACTGAGTTGCCAGGAGACTATGTGTCTTATTCCTGGTGGGACTAACATAAAAGGAGATCTTTCCTCCCGCTTTCCAGAGAGGCCAGAGGGGCTAGGATCTACTCAGTGCGCTGTACGGGCCAGAGCCCAAAGTCTCAGAAGTCTGATCTCAGCCTCACCCCGTTTGTCAAGCACAAATGCAACTACTCTTCCACTGTTACCCTCTAGGGGGGTTTGCCTGGCTTTCCCGTGGCACTAAGGCTACCCAGTCCTCTCTCCTGTCCCCAGCTAGTGACCCCTTCCTTCCGGGGCTGACCGTCCCATGGATGTGCCCAGCCTCAGAAGTCGGAGGCAGGCCCAGGCTCAGGGCACAGCTAGCGTGGCTGTGGCCAGGCCCCCGAGGCCCGGTGGCTTCAGCCATTAGCACATCCTGAGTCCGATGTATTGACACTGGGGGCTGGGTGGGGTGGGGGATCTTCTGCCTCTTGGATCAGGAGTTAACCTCTCCAACGCCTGATGTCTGGGGTATCATCGGCATGGGACGGTTGCTGCCGCTGACATGTCCAGAGGCACTATGACTGGCTAGTGGAGGGAAGGAGGGATGAGACTTTCTCTTTGTGTGTATACTGTGCGGGTACTGTTTTGTGTTTCTGCAGCTGGGGTGTGTGTGTGTGTGTGTGTGTGTACAATGTGTGAATGGGATCTATGTCTCTATGGGTTTCTGTGACTCTGGGGGAGGCTAGGGCGTGTGGGAATGGTACCTGCGTTTCTGTGAGCGGAGTCGGAGTGTATGTGAGCAAGTCAGGGTCCGGTGGGGGATGCGTGTTCGTGCATGAGCGGGGCTGGTCTCTGTATGAAACTCTCTGTCTCTGAGTTTCTGGGGTTGTTTCTGACCATGGAGGGCTTCTCTCCAAGTGCTTGGGTCCCTTTGTGCGTGTGTTTTTGTCGCTCTGGGTGGTATCTCTGGCGATGTCCTTATCTGAGGGTGTCTGAGAGTCTGCGCTCGGCTCGGCTCGGGGCCTGCGTGCTCCGGGGCGCTGGAGTGGCCTTCTCTGCAGAGCCAGCCGTCGCTGCCAGGGCTGCAGACACAAGTCTCATCAGAAACCTTCCCGTGCCCTGTGCCTGGCTCTGTCGGCCCCCACCCCCACCCGCGTGTCCACTCCTTCTGCTCCTCCTCCCCGTCCCAAGGCCACAGACAGCTGTGGCTAGGGCCCGCTACTCCAGCCTCTTGCCTCCCCTCCCCTCGGCCCCTGTGGGCATCCCCTGGCACCCATGGGGGTGGCATGTGTCCATAGATTGTTCTAGGCATTGGCTGGGGTATGTTGTTGTCCCCTTCCCTTGCTTGGCATGTGACTATCTTTTGTGTCTTTTGGAGCCAATGGCGGGGGCGGGGGGGGGAGGAGGGGGAGAGCGGGGAGTCGGGGAGGAGGTGAGAATTGTAGCTCAGATGGGGAAGGCCCTGGTGAGCCAACCTCTTCATCCCAGCCCAAACCTGGCATCACCTCCACCCTAAAGGTCTAACTCAAGTAAAGCCTCCATCCCAGCAGGGCCCCTCGACTCAGCCCCTGTCCAACTCCTCTCTGCCATGAAAGCATTCAGGTGGCACAGGATACCCCTCTGTGATGTCCTTCCCCTATCAGGGACCCTCAGCGTCCCTCTTCTCTGCCAGTGGCTCTGAGGCCTGGGAATTTTGTCTGCTTGTGCCAGGCACCCCAGTGCCAGGCCATCTGCTGCCTCTGTCTTCCTGCTGAGGCCGGCACCGGTCAGCAGGGTGCCCTCAGCTTTGCCAAGAACCAGCCCAGCCTCTGGGCCTCCTTCCTTGGCCTTAGCCATCTGCAAGGGCCTTCTGGTCTCTCGGGAAGACAGGGTGACCCTAGGTTATTGTGAATGAGGAGGAACCTGAAGTCCCCTACTCTGGGGATACAAGGAGTCTTCCTCTCTCTCTATCTGGCTCTAGGACATTGCCCACATTCCCAGTCTCTACAGCTCCTCTTGCTTCCCTTGGCTCCCCATTCATTGCCCAGTACTGTGAAGCGACTGGTACCTGTCCACTGGGCTCTGTAATTCCGGTCCATTGTGGTACACGGGCCTCCCTGCCCTGGCCTTGGCCGCCAGCCTCCCTCTTCCACTCCTTGTCATATCAAACCCCCTGGACTCCACTTCTGACCCCACTGTGCTCCACTCAGATGCTTTCTGCCTGTCCACCGAAGCCCACCCCGCTGGCCCCAGCCCCTCTTTGCAGCCCAATCTGCTACTTTCCCAGACCCTGCTCCCCAGCCAGACTGGACTAGTGACTATTCCCTCAACACACTCTCTGCCTGCCTGCCCCTGGGCACTTGCCCATACCGTCCTCCCTGCTCAGCACACCTTTCCTCCCAATCTCCAGCTGCCCATTTTTCAAGGCCCAGCTCAAATGTCACCTCTTCCGGGAAGTTTCCCCTGGCCCATTGCAACCAGATGCCACTTCTCTGACCCCGCAGCTCTGATTCATCTCTGCCTGTGTCTCATGGGTTCCCTATATCATGGTCTTCGGCACCTTTCCTACCCGTGATTCTCTGAGTTACCGTGACTAGAATGCGTGGCTTGTGAACATCTGGAAGGGCTCTCCCTTGTCCCCGCCAGTGAGCCTGGAGCCTGCCCAGGGCTGGCCTGGGTCTCAGGAGAGGACGGATGTACCAGGCACTGTTTCTTTCTTGTTCCTGGGAGGGCAGAGGGCCCTGGTCCCAGGGCTGAACTCAGAGGGTCTCTAACCCACCTCCGCCCCTACTCTCCCCTCCCAGCCCCCCGCGTAACCATGTCTTCTCTTGTTCCCATCAGCAGCCAAACTACTGGAGCTTCAAGGTCAGTGCGTGTGCTTCTGCTTCCGTGACAACTGCATGTGCTCTCCCGCCCCTGGCCCTCCCTGCACATGCTTTGCGCAGGGGTGTGCGTCTGCACGGAACCTTCTGGTGGGGGCGGCGGGCCTGGGGCTGCTGCTTTGAGAGAGTCTGGGCTCGCCTGCCAGGGGCTTGTGGATCCAGAGTGGGAGTTTGGGCCACCCCCGCTGGGGATCTGGGCTGGGGGTACTTAGGCTTTCCCACGCTGGGAGGGGCATTCTGGAATGAGGGAGGCTGCCTGACATTTCCCCCCACCTGAGACACTGCTGGCTCTGAGGCGGGACCTGAACCCCATGATCTGCTGGAGGGCCCTCTTCTCTGGCCTCAGCCTTCATCTGCCAGCGAGGTCTTGTGCCTCTGATGGGCCCCTCATCCCTTTCTTACTTGGCACTATGGGGTCAGTGCCAGGCAAGAGCCTCACAGCCCTGCACTCCAGACCCGTTGCCCACGTGGAGGGCTGAGCTCAGGGATGAGCGCTCTCCTGCCTCCCCTGGACAGTTTGGACTATCCACAGCGGGAGAGCTCTCTGCCCCCTCCAAGGGCATCCTGCTGAGTCCTGGCGGAGCACCCTCAGGTGCCTCCTCCACCGTCTCTGGCACCCAGGCCCAGAACGGAGCCAAATTAGGATGTACCAGTAGCAGATTGGGCTGCAAAGAGGGGCTGGGGCCAGCTGGGTGGGCTTCGGTGGACAGGCAGAAAATGTGTCCCAGAGTCTCCGGCCCTCCAACTCCCAGGCATCGTGACAGGGGGTGGGAGGCATCCATCCCCAACTCCCCAGGTGTCGTCCTGCTCCAAGCATCTTATTTGCGAGCATGCTCCCAGAGAGAAGTCCTTGCATCAGAGAAATCACAGAATCATAAACTCATGACGTCAGGCACAAAACATTTTTGGAGGAAGCAATAGAATGTAACAGTTCGATGCATGGGGCTGAGAGCCTGGTGGTGAATTCCAAGTCTGCCACTAACTAGCTGGGGGACCTGGGGCAAATTGCATAATCCCCTGGGCCTCAGTTTCTCCTCTGTAAAATGGAACAACAATATCTGCATCATAGAGTTGTTATAAAGATAGAAGAGAGGAGATACTGCACATCCTAAACACAGTGCCTGGCTCATGGCGAGCCTTACCTGGTAGCTTACCTCAGTAGCTGTTAGAAGCCGCTGACTTGATTCCCAAATCAGAATCACCTTGGGAACTTGCCAGAAACCTTAAACCCCAGGCCCCAACCCCCCAGAGATTTGGATTCAGTGAATGTGGGGTTCTGGAAAGAATGTTTTTAAAAGCTCCCAAGTGATTCTGTCCCATTCTGTGGACTGCCTTTGGGAACCTCAGATCCTTGCCTGACTGTCCCCACTCAAGGTTCCCTCTGCCTGATCTCTGGCCAGGAGTCATCGGCTCCTTGCTGGAATACCTCCGGGGCCAGGTGCGCCCTGCCTCCCCCAGCAACCCCCTCCTAGCTTTGGAGAGCTCTGCTTGGATTACCGTTTTATGCTCTTGCCATCTCCCTCGTAGACAGGAAGTCCTGGATGTCTCACTTTTTTCTGCCCTGTTGACTCAGCCCAGGACTGGAGAGAAGTGCTAATGGGCTTTCTCTCTTCTCAAGGGGGTTTTCTACAAAGGCTGTGAGAATGGAAAGGTGCGCAGAGGGCCAGGATGGAGAGCAGAACTATCGGGGCAGGGAATGTGGGCATCTCTTCTCCCCGAGGTAGCCTGGATAGGGTCTTGCCTTCTCTGCAGTCAGCAGCCCTGAGGATCCCTGCCCCCACTTCATTCTGGCCCCTGTTCCATCTTCTTCCTGGCACATCACTTGTGTCCCCCAGCTCTGTGGCCACCCCCTTCGTTCCCGGCTAGCGTGCCAGAATTCTGTAGCCCCTCATCCACATCAGCCTGGCAACCACTGGCCTTCCAGTTGCCTGGCAACCTCACTGACCACCAGACCAGACCTGGTTCGACACACTGCTCCAGGGCTGAGGGTGAAAGAGGCTGGCCCTGGTGATCAGTCTAGAGCGAGCCACAGGGTCCAAAGTCTGGGCACAGGCACCCCCCATGTGGGTCTCGTTCCTACGCTGCCTCCCTCCTCCCCAGACCCATACCCACTCACTGGTCAAGGCATTGTGCTTGAGACTGGACATCCCCTGAGGTCTCCAAATCTGACCTTCTGCATCCCCAAGCCTTGGAGACCACGTTGGGGACAGCTGGGCACATTGCCCATCAGAGGAAGATGCTCTCTCTTTTCCAGAGTGCTCATCCAATTGGAACGTTGAATTGAGTTAATATGAAGATGGAGAGTAATTAGGAGCTAATCAGGATTTGGGGAAGGAGGGCGCTGATTCCTTTATAGAGATACTTTTACTTTTTTTCTAATTATAAAAATAATATATTTTGATTGTGCAAAATTCCCCCAGAAGAGAAATGTATAAAAGAGAAAGCTCTGTCTCAACCCCGACTTAACCAATGTTAATAGTTTTGAGTCATTTGTTGTTAAAAATAGGCAACTTATTTTATAGAAAAGTACAATTAGGCAACATGATTTTTTTTCTTGATAATATATGTATATATAATCCATATAAGTATCTATTGTACATAACATGGAATGTACATAACACAGATCTGACTTATTATCTTCTCCCTTGAATAAAAGTTTCTGACGCACTCGAGTTTAAGGGAAGGGGCTGGGGCAGAATGGCAGGAACTGTGGTGCTGAGTGACAGCCCCAGCCTTCAGCCAAAAGAGCCATGTAGGCTCTTACATGGCGACCCCTCCCTCAAGGAGAGAGTGATCAAGCTGTCCCTGGGGCAGGGGACAGTCACTGGGTGACACCCTTCCCTAGCCCCAGCCAGATACTACCCTCAGCTGTAGCTTCAGGGCAAGGGGCTGCCATGCTGGGTCCTGGGGGAGGCCTTTCTAGGAGGCAAGCCAGGCTGGTTGGCTGTGTGGCAGCACGTGCCCTGTGGGGAGGGGCTGAGGTCAGGCACATACGTTGTGTGCTCAGGTGGATCATACCAGGCTTAGCATGTGCATTGCATGTAGTAGGCAGAGTCTGTTTGAAACTAGCTTCGGGATGATTCTCCCAGGCACCCTAAGTCAAGGACATTGTGCTCCTCTCTGAGGGCCCATACCTCCCAGAGCTGGGAACCTGGGGCCCCTAGTTCTCTTTGCTTCCTCCCTGGGCCTGCTTCCTGCCCCCACCCAAACCTCTGAACTCCAGGAAGGATAAATTCACCGCTCACAAACCCGCCGCTTAATTAATGTCTGGAACTAATGCCCCAATTTGCTCAACGATTCTGCTGCTCACCTCAGTGACAAATTTGCGTTGTTGTTGTTCTTTGGAAGCTTAAAATAGCAGGCGTGCCCTGGCTCCTGCTCAGATGGTTTCTTGTCTGGCTTCCCAGGGTGCCTGAGTCCTTTGCCCGCTGCTTACCTGCTGGGTGTCCCAGGGAGGCCAAGGCCCTAGGGGGTTGGGGAACCCTCCTGTAGCCACACAGCGAGTCTGGAATTCAGGAGACCCTCGTGTGTGTGTGTGTGTGTGTGTGTGTGTGTGTGTGTGTGTTTCACTGGCTGGCAGGGGCTCCCCGGGCCTGGATGGGGGACACGGGCAGAGCCAAGGGTCTCGTGTTTGATTCCTCTCATCCTGCCCTGCCCCTGCAGACCCGCAGCTCCCGCCACACTCAGGGAGCCCAGCCCGGGCTGGCAGACCAGGCAGCCAAGCTGTCATACGCCTCGGCTGAGTCGCTGGAGACCATGTCGGAGGCGGAGCTGCCCCTGGGCTTCAGTAGGATGAACCGCTTCCGACAGAGCCTACCCCTCTCCCGCTCTGCCAGCCAGACCAAGCTGCGCTCGCCAGGTACTGCTGGCCCGGCCCACCCTCCTCCTGGCCACTGGCTCCTCCCTCTGCCTTGCTCACCCTACAGCCCTTTTCACCCCCTTCACCACTCCAGCTCTCCTTAACCAAACCCCTGGCTCCCTTCCCCACGGTCCCACCTCCCTGCCCCTCCGCAGTCTCCTCCCCTTGGGGCCTTTCCCTCCTCAGCTTCTCCCCCACCTCTTCCCTCCCTCCCTTAGCAGCCCCTGCCCCATCCTTTTCTCTCCCAGCCTCCTCTCTCCCTCACCCCTTTCAGCAGCCCCCCCTTTCCTTCATCCCCCTCTTGCTCACCTCTCTCCCCCTCAGCAACGACTCCCTCTGTGTCTGCCGGAGTCTGCCGTACCTGCTCCTGCCCCCAATTCCCTTTCCTCGTCCAGGCTCCTACCCGCCCGGCAGCATGAGGAGTGCATGGGTGCACCTGCACTCCGGGGCCGCGTCGGGCCTCAGACCCTGCCTCTGCAGGACCAGCGCGGCCCCCGAAAGCCCCCCTCGCTCTCCCGGCCGGCGTGGTGGTGGCGGTGGCGGCGGTGGTTCTGACAGCGGAGGTGGCCTCTCCTTCGCAGGGGTGCTGTTCCTGCAGTTCGGGGAGGAGACTCGGCGCGTGCACATCACGCACGAGGTCAGCAGCCTGGACACGCTGCACGCGCTCATCGCGCACATGTTCCCGCAGAAGCTCACCATGGGCATGCTTAAGTCGCCCAACACCGCCATCCTCATCAAGGACGAGGCTCGCAACGTCTTCTACGAGCTGGAGGACGTCCGGTGGGCGTGGCCCCGGGGGGAGGGGTGGGCTTCCCCAGGCTCCTCCTCTGCCGGGGCCTCGACTCCGCGGCTCTTTCCCTCCCCAGACCCCTCCTGACCCAACCTCAGCCCTTCTCTCCTTCCTCGGTCATCCCACCCCGTCCCCTCTAAATCATCCACCCCTGCTGGCTCATTTTGGCTTGAGCTAACCTGAGAAGGGCGAACGGGGCCTACTAGCTGGATGGGGTGGAGGCTGCGGAGTGTGTGTCGGTGGCAGGCAGTCTGAGGCACTGAGCAAGAAGCTAGGAAGAGGTTGGGGCTCTTGGCCCCTCTTGCCACCCCTCTTCCCTCTTCCTGTAGTAGCTACCCCTCCTTATCGCAGGGCTGAGGGATGGTGACCCGTTGCACCTTCCCCTTCCCCCCAGGGACATCCAGGACCGAAGTATTATCAAGATCTATAGGAAGGAGCCTCTTTACGCCGCTTTCCCTGGCTCACACCTTACCAACGGGGACCTCCGGGTATGGCTGGGGATCCCCAGGGCATTGGGGAGGCTGGGCAGATGGGGTCCAGGAGCACGGAGTCTAGTTACTTGTCAACAGGGATGAGGGCCAGTTTTTGGAGAAGGGAACATAGAGGCTGAAGCAGAGGGTGGCTTCCACTAATTGTGGTCATGGAAGGGTCCTTCCCCTCATCTGCCATGCCCCCCTCCTCTCCATTCAGGATTTTTCCAACAGGCCTCTAGGTATTGTAGGGGGCCTCTACACTACTGCTTCCCTTCTTGCTTCCCCAACCCTCACCACAGGGTGGGCCGCAGGTTGCCCCTCTAGTGCCTCTCCATCTGCCACTTCTTCCTCCATGCTGGGAGCCCTGATGGGAAAGGGGCCCAAATACAGCGGGAGCAAGGGAAGGCAGAGGACAGAAGGGACTTCCTAAGCATCAGGGGGAAGATGCTGTCTCCTTACGCAAGGCGCAAGGGATCCCCTTTGTGACCAGCCCTGTGGGGTTCTGGGACTGTCTTCTGCGCAGAGAGAGATGGTGTATGCCTCGCGGGAGTCGTCGCCCACACGGCGTCTCAACAACCTGTCGCCGGCGCCGCACCTGGCGTCCAGCTCTCCGCCCCCGGGGCTGCCTTCGGGGCTGCCGTCGGGGCTGCAGTCGGGCTCGCCGTCGCGCTCGCGCCTCTCCTACGCCGGGGGGCGCCCGCCCTCCTACGCTGGCAGCCCGGTGCACCACGCGGCCGAGCGGCTGGGGGGCGCCCCAGCCGCCCAGGGCGTCAGCCCCAGCCCCAGCGCCATCCTGGAGCGGCGCGACGTGAAGCCGGACGAGGACCTGGCAGGCAAGGCGGGCGGCATGGTGCTGGTGAAGGGCGAGGGCCTGTACGCCGACCCCTACGGGTTGCTCCACGAGGGCCGCCTGAGCCTGGCCGCGGCCGCCGGCGACCCGTTCGCCTACCCGGGGGCCAGCGGCCTCTACAAGCGCGGCTCGGTGCGCTCGCTCAGCACCTATTCGGCCGCCGCGCTGCAGTCCGACCTGGAGGACTCGCTCTACAAGGCGGCGGGCGGTGGCCCTCTCTACGGCGACGGCTACGGTTTCCGCCTGCCGCCCTCGTCGCCGCAGAAGCTGGCCGATGTGGCGGCGCCCCCCGGAGGCCCCCAGCCTCCGCACAGCCCCTACTCGGGGCCGCCCAGCCGCGGCTCGCCGGTGCGCCAGTCTTTCCGCAAAGACTCGGGCTCCTCGTCGGTCTTCGCAGAGAGCCCCGGAGGCAAGACCCGCAGCACGGGGGGCTCCTCGACGGCCGGAGCACCCCCTCCCGACCTCTTCCCGGGGCCTGGGGAGCGCCCGCTCGTTGGGTTTGGGCCGCCGGTGCCCGCCAAGGACACGGAGACCAGGTGAGGGACGCTCACGAGGCCTCGGGGCTCTTAGGGGTGGGGTGGAATGAGGGGACAACGGCAGAGCCTGTGGCAGGATTGTGTCCTGGACTGTGAGGCCCCAGAGTCCTTTGTAGACCCAGAGTAGTCTTGAGGGTTCACGGGAGTTATTTGGCTGTGGCAGGAAAGGCACTGGAGAGATGGACAGGCCATTTTCCTTCCTTCTGCAAGATCTGGGGGTTAGATGAAAGGGCCTCAGACAAGGTCTCTGGAAACCTGGGTTTGCATCCGTTCCCTGAACCTCAGTTTCTGCAACAAAAACTGAGGCTGAACCAGCATTCTAGTGCCTTTCCTGCTCAGTTTGCAGCCCTGAGAGCTGTCCAGCACACGGTCGGCTGAAGTCCACTGGGGAGGGGGTGCTGCTCAGAAATAGGGATGGGCAGAGAGGTATTCCTTTAGGTAGCCTCCAAGCTGGGGAACCCTTGCCCATTATTCAGCTCCATCCTAAGGGTGCAGGGCTGGAGGAGGTACCCAGAGCATTGACCCATCCCCTTCTGTCCTCAGGCAGTGTTGCCAAAAGATAAGGAGAAGCAATTCACATTCACACAGCTGTCTTGTGGCTTGTGTGCCAGGCACTGCACTGGGCACTGTGGATGCCGAGCTGGGCAAGCCTGGTTCCTGCCTTGTCTAGTGGGGGTGACACATTAAAAAATACTTGTACTTCCCTTGGGAGGGTATATACGTGGTGTGGGAGGAGGGACTCCTTAAAGCTGCTGGGGCTCTGGGATGGCCAGGGAGGACGTAGGGAGGAGGGCATGTCAGGAAAGGGCACAGAGAGGCCTGGTAGTGGGGCCCATCAGAGAGCCAGTAGTGAGAGATGGGGCTGGCAAGGGAGGGGGTGACTGTCAGATGGAAAGGGGCCTTACCAATGTTAGGTGGGGGACTGTGGGCTTGAACCTTTGGCATTGTCTGTGTTCTGGTGGCTGGGGAGGGAATGGTATTTCCTCTAATTATCAATCTTAAGAATGAGGGCCTGGGCAAGAGGGACCCCAAGCCCAGAGAAGGGATTGCTCAGAGCCACCACCCTCTCCAGGGAGCGCATGGAGGCCATGGAGAAGCAGATTGCCAGCCTCACAGGCCTGGTACAGAGCGCCCTACTACGAGGCTCGGAGCCTGAGACCCCCAGGTAAGGTTCTTCTTTAAACACCACTGCCAGGGCTTATGGTTGGGGCAACAGGAAGGGAAAGTGGGCAGCAGCAGTGCTAGGACCAGCTCTGCCAATGTTGCAGTGTGTGACTCTGGGTGAGCCCTTTTCCTTCTCTGGGACTCTATCCTGACATCAGGGGACTGGAGGCGATTTTGTTAAAGTCTCACTCAGCTTTGACGGTCTGGGGTCAGGCTGGACCCTCTGATGGCCCTTTTTCCCCTGTGCCACAGCGAGAAGATTGAAGGCTCCAATGGAGCAGGCACCCCCTCAGCACGTGAGTGGCCCCTTGCCCCCCCCCCCCGGTACTTGCTTTCTCTGAGCCTCAGATTCCTAATCTGTAAAGTGGGGATTAAACCATCAGCTACATCACTGGGCTTCGGTGGATCAATGAGCAGTCACCTTAGCCCAAGACGGCTTTGCCCTGGTGCTTTGCTCCTCACAGAAGGGCTGACCCACTAGTTGGGGCAGGGGGTCAGAGCCACATGCTTCTCTGGCTACTGTGAGGATCAGGGGTGGGAAGGGCCTTGTCCTGGCCCCTTGCAGGCTCAAGGTTTGTTGCCTTTCTTCCATCCTCGTGGTCCCTCTCTGCAGCCTGTGGGTCAGGCAGCCGGAGCAGCGGCGCCACCCCAGTGTCCGGCCCTCCCCCGCCCTCGGCCGGCAGCACTCCTGCGGGGCAGCCCACGGCCCTCAGCCGTTTGCAGATGCAGCTGCACCTGCGTGGCCTGCAGAACAGCACCAGCGACCTGCGCAGCCAACTTCAGCAATTGCGAAAGCTCCAGGTACGGCCGGCTCCGGGGTCTCGCCCCGTGCCCGCCCCCTCAAGCCCCTCCCCGACAGACCCCACCCACTCGCGCCGAAAACCCTTCCCACAGGTCTCGCCCCATGCCCTACGCCCCCATCGGAGTTCCTTGCGGTTCACTGGGCCCCTCTGCGAACCCTTTCTCCCCTTACCCTTCCTCAAGCTCCCGCTCGCTCGCTGAATCTCTGCTCCCTCACCGAGCCCCACCGCTCGCCCTTGTTCCCCTCACTACGCCCTCTTTCCCCTTCCCTGAATACTCACCGTTCTCCTGGAGCCCCAGTCCACCCCACTAAGCCCCTTCCTCCTGTCAGTATCCCTCAGGGCAGTCCCAATTCCTTCTTGCCCAGCATTCTTTCTCCCCTCCCCTCCCTTGGGCGGAAACCCTCCCCCTAGATCCCCTCCACTACCCCTTCTGAGTCCGCACAGTCTTCTCCGCTCTGCCCCGCCTGGCAGATGGTCCCACCAGTCAGGAGCCTGGCATCGCTGTGCCCGCTCCTCGAGAGGGCCTTGGGGCCCGTCAGGTGAGAATAATGAGCAGAGACAGGCTGGAGAGGGGGCAGAGAGTTGCCATCTGGGCAACGGGTTAAGATCTCACCCACTCCGTCATTGCCCCAGCTCGGCCTTAGAAGTTAAGTTAATCTTGCGCCGGCCACGGAAGCTCTATCAAACCCCAGGGCTCAAGTCTTTCATCGAAGCCACAGCCCTGCAGCCGCAAGGTCGGCACGGCCCTACATAGGGCTACCTCTTGCCCCCCAAATATGCCCATCTGGTTCTCCTGCCTCTGTATTTCCGCAGCCCGTAACCTTGTCCTCCGCCCCCGTCCATCAGCCCTTTGCTGCTGCTCACGGCCACAGCCACGCAGCCGCATGTTGTGCATGCCCCAATTTAGCACTTCTCCCTCCACGATCCCCGTGCCGTTCTCCTCCTGCCTCTATTCTTCCCCAGAATTTAGTCCTGGGCCTCTGCTTCCCCCCCATCCCGCCCTTTCGCTGCTGCTCACGGCCGCAGCCGAGCAGCCGCTTCTTCTGTGGAGCCCGCCCAGCATCGGGCTGTCCTCTGCCCGCCTCCACCCCCCCCCCCCCCCCCCCCCCCTCCCCCGCCGAGTACTTCCATCCCCTCCCACTCCGGTCCATCGGTCCCTCTGCGTCCCGCAGCTACAAAACCTGGAGTCGCTGCGCGCGCTGCTGAAAGGCACAGAGGCGGAGCTGAGCATGCGCGTGTCGGAGGCGGCGCGGCGGCAGGAGGACCCGCTGCAGCGGCAGCGCACCCTGGTGGAGGAGGAGCGGCTGCGCTATCTCAACGACGAGGAGCTCATTACCCAGCAGCTCAAGTGAGGCTGGGCTCCCGGGCGGAGGAGGGAGGGCCGGGGGAGCGGCCTCGGCCGCAACCTGGTTTCCCTGGGAGGCGCAGCTCCCTTCCTTCTGAATCACAGGTGACGTTGGTCTGGTCTGAAGCCTGATTTCCTTCTCCTCTGTGGCTTGATTTCTCTGTGACCCACAAACCTTTGACCATCTGGCACAATTCCTGATTTATTTTCTTTTTCTGGCTTGATGCCCTGTTTTTGCTATGTTTTTGCTTCCTCATGGTTCACAGTCTGGCTTCCCCCTGACCCGCGGCCTTACTTTCATGTGGCCAGCTGCAGGATTCTACTCTGTCCTCTGTCTGCTTTCATTCTGCCCCGTGACCTCTACAGAGTGACCCTTGGGTAGCCGCAACTGCCGCCACTCCAATTCCCTGATCTTTGAGACCAGGTATCGCCAAGGAAAACCTTCCTCCCGGCCTGGTGCTGCTAAAACAAAGCTCTAGCTTTTTCAGAAGGAGTGAGGAATAGAGAACACCCAGCTCCCAAATGCTTAGACATGGAAGGGTTAACGGGAGACAGTCCTCTGATCCAAATTTAGCAAATGGCTGTCTGGCCAAGATCCCATTGTCTGGCACTGTTGAAGGGAGAAGCTGCCTTTTGCTGTCCATCCACTGAGTGAGCACCCCCACTGCAGCCTTCTCTTGTCAGTCACTGGGGTCTGCTCCTTTCTCTGGCCTCCCTCTTGGTGGCACAGGGCACAAAGGGACCCGAGGTCCAGCTCCAGCATTGAGAGACTATGTGATCAGGGCAGTTTCTGTCCTCCTCTGTGCCTTAGCTTCCTTATCTGTGCCCAGTATTGAGATTTTTGCAGTTCTCTACAGGGCGGGTTTGGGTTCTACTGGCCAATGACTTGGGGAGCCAGGAGAGGCTTCTCAGAAGAGCCCAGCTTGCAAAGGGGCTCCTTGAGAAGGGTCCCTACTTCTCAGCCTTGGGCCCACACAGCCTGTGTACTTCAGTGGGGTGGAAAGCAAAGAGTCCCGTGACCCCTTGTGGCTGAGATGAAGTAAGGACCCTCTCACTTGGAAATAAGCTGGCGGCAGCCACCCCATCATTTCAGGTGTGAATAAGCTGGCGGCAGCCACCCCATCATTTCAGTGACAACCTCAGTCAGATCTCCAAGTAGACTGGCAGCTGTCACCCCCCCTCACCCAGAGAATTCCATTTACCCAACTTTTCTGTCCTCTCCTTGCCCCTTTTCACTCAGCACAGAGGAGCTGGGTTGGGATTTTTAAAAGGAAATTTCCTGAGACATTAAAGGAAAATAAAAGAAAATATAAAAGCACAGAGGCAGAAGAGATGAAAGGACAGATTTAATCTTCTGTCATAGGAGCGTCTGGTCCTCCGCCTCCCTGGGGGCCTCAGTTCTCCGGAAGCACACAGACTCCCTACTCTCTGTCCTGTTATCAAACCCCCTGTTCAAGCTGCTCACTTGAGAGGGCTTGGGGGCTGATCCATTGCTTCTGGTAGGATTCTCCATGCACTTTGAAGGGGGTTCCTGCTTTTTTGGGGGGGCGGCCTGGGCTGGGCTGGACATCAGCCCTGCAGTGGCTCTGGCTTGGCTATGAGAGCCCTCCCTGCCAGCTCCCATAGCCTCCCCGGGCATTAGGTTGACCAGCAGGCCCATCCTTACCCCTGCTCTGGCTGCAGCTCCTGTATGCTTTGCTCTGCCCCTTCCTCTTGCCCCAGCATCTTGCTGGAAGTTAAAGCCAATCCCGTGCTTCATTCAGCGTGGCTCTCTCACCTGTTTTTCTAGCCAAGCACTTGAGCTCTGTCTAGACATTGCTCTGAGGGGTACCCTCTGCTGACTTGAGAACTTTTGGCCTCTGGAGCCTAACTTGGACTAAGCCAGCACAGGCTTTGTAGGCCTGCTAACTGCACAGCCACACAGGTCCCCATGCTCCTAATGGCTCCATGCTCTGCTGTTGTTATCTTGAAATTCTATTTTTTTTAAGATTTTATTTATTTATTTGTCAGAGACAGAGAGACAGAGATAGAGAGCACAAGCAGAGGGAGTGACAGACGGAGAAGGGAGAAGCAGACTCCCGGCTGAGCAGGGAACCCGATTTGGGACTCGATCCCAGGCCCCTGGGATCATGACCTGAGCCGAAGGCAGACGCTTAACGACTGAGCCATCCAGGCATCCTTATCTTGAAATTCTTAATAATTTTTTACCTAGGGGCAAAATCTTCATTTTTCATTGGGCCCCATAAATTATAGAGCTGGCTCTGTCCTGACCCTGTGCTCTCCACCCCTCCAGGACTGAACCTGGGGCGGGGAAAGCCCAGCCACTTTTTGCTAATGGTGACTAGACTTGGACCAGTCTGGGGCTCATTTGCAGAGCCTTTCCAAATCAACCCTCCCAAAATTTTGGCAGGTTTCTTGATCAGAAAATCGAGGTGCTAATTGAGCCTAAGGAGGACCTAGTCCTGCCCGAGAGTTGCACTGTTGTGTTCTCCCAAAGGCTTACCTGAGTCCTCCTTTAAATGAGAGTCTCTCTCCCCCCTCAGAGTGATGTTCAGGAGTGACCATTTTACAAAACCGGCACACCCTGAGCCAGCCAGGTGTCACACACAGCAGGGAAGAACAGTGGTTCTTTCCCACGTGGCAGAGCATGGGCTGGGCGGGACAGAGATGGGTATGGCATGATCCAATGGCTGAAGTCAGACATGAGTAGATTCTCCTTTGCCACAAAATAGTTGTATAACCTTCGACAAGCCACTTCATCTCCCTGAGCCTCTTTTTCTTTTTTTTTTTTTTCTTTTTAATGCCAAATCTCATTGTATTAGTTAGGGTAACTGCTATAACAAATCATATAATAGTTCAAAAGTAATGGACCTATCCTTTTTTTTCTCATGGATCAGTACTGGGTGGGTTAGTGAATGACCCTCCTCCATGCAACCATTCAGGGACCTAAGCTAATGGAGGTTTGGCCATCTTCAATATGTGCCTTCCAAGATCATGCACAGGGTCGTTGCCTTTCAACCCATAGGAAGGGGAAAGGAGCATGGAGGAGCTTCCGTGGGAGGTTTTTATGGGACGGCCTGGAGGCAGCATGTTCCTCTTCAACTCCTATTGCATTGGCTGGACCTGAGTCGTGGCCATTTCTAACCGCAAGGGACGCTGGGAAATGTAGTCTGGTGTCTGAGCTCCGGTTTGTGTGTAAGCGGGAGGTACCAATGGCTTCCACGCCCAGGACTGTTGGTGAGGATTAAATAAGGTAATGAAAGTGGAGGGCTGCCCATGGCACCTGGTGTACAGTAAGTGCTCAGTACAAGAGAGCGCTTCAGATGGCAGTGCTGAGTCACAGGATTTTGTCTTTGCTCCAATGTAGTCTTTTCATCCACTAGTTGGATGAAGATGTATAGGCATGCTGATAAGATTTGCTAGTGACACAGCACTTTGAGGGGGAGCAAGTCTGTTGGATGGTAGAACTGCGAGCCGAAAGTTGTTTCCACCTGGATTATTGAGCTGAAATCCAGCAGATGGGATGTGACAAGGATGTATGTAAAGTCCTGCATGTAGGTCAGGGATGTCAGTGACTCAAGTCACAGAATCGAGATGACCTGCCAGGGCTGCAGTCCCTTCTTTCACTTATCCATTCATTCCACAATTATTTACCAGACATCTACTCTGCTCCAGGCAACGGGCCAGATGCTGGCACTTGGAGACGAATCCAGAAGACATGGTCCCTGCCTGCCAGGAGCTACACAGCCCAGCTTGCAAGAGCTCTGAGGGTTTGTGAGGCAGGAAGCAGACCCCCAACCCCGAATGTAGGGAGTGGGGGAGCAGTTCCCATTGAGACCTGAGGGAGGAGTGGGGATTAGTCACACATGTGTGGGTATGTGTGCATGTGTGTGAGTGTGTGTGTGTGTGTGTGAGTGGAGTGTTCTAGGCAGAGGAAATGGCATTATAAAGGCCCAGAGAGGGCAGCACATACAAGGACCTTGGAGAAGTTGTGGATAGTTCTGAACAAAAGCAAGCCGGATGAGGACAGGGGATGTGGCTGGAGGGAAACTAAGAGCAGCCCCCAGGGACTGACCCTTTACCACCCTTTTCCCATTTGCATTGGCTTATTTATTTGTTTTAAGATTTTATTTATTTATTTGAGAGAGAGAGAGCATGATCAGGGGGAGGGGCACAGGGAGGGAGAAGCAGGCTCCCGGCTGAGTAGGGAGCCCAACTCAGGGCTCGATCGCAGGACCCTGGGATCATGACCTGAGCCAAAGGCAGATGTTTAACCACTTACCCATCTGAGCCACCCAGGCACCCCTGCATTGGCTCATTTAATCTTCGCAATGACCCCTGGAGGGAAGAACTCTTACTACCCCCATTTTTTGGATGAGGAGGTTGCAGCCCGAACATAGTAGGTAACTTGTCCAAGATCTCTCTGCTGCGGGGGGCAGAGCTGGGATTGGAATTTGGATCTGTCTGACTCTAGAGCCAAATTTTCACCTACTACCCTCATGCCCTTCTTCACTTGGAGTTCAGCCTCAGGATGATGGGATCCATGTAGGGTTCAACACGGGGGGAATGACTTGGTATGACTTACATTTTAGAAAGATGTGGGGTTTAAAACGGCACAAGCTCAGCATAAACCCTCTGACAATTGAAAGCAGTTTTGTCCTCAAGGAAAGAGGCTGAGCATCTGGATAGCCGAGAAAGGGTAGAGGGATGTGGCTGTGCCTCCCCTTGAGAGAAGAGACCTTGTAGGGGCACGTGCAGCTAACTGCCTGCAGTTCCCTGAAAGGCCGCCGGGTTCTCTCCTGCTTCCTCGGCAGAATGAGAACCAGAGGATGCAAGTTATAGGGAGAGAGATTTGGGTTGATGTTGCTAAGGACCAGAACTTCGACGGCGCCGTGAGGGCGGGGGCGGGGGGGGACCCAGGGCACCTATTAGGGAACTCATCTGAAGTCTTATCTCTGGGGTTTGGCATTTCTGATTTCATTTGGGCATGTAGCCTGGTGGATGGCTTTTAATTTTGATCTGACTGGTGGCCTCATTTCTTGCCATTTGCCCAATTTCAGGGGGCTGGGCTGGGGCCAGAGGGGCTGAGGGGGTCTCTCTCTGGTTGCAGTGACCTGGAGAAGTCGGTGGAGAAGATCCAGCGGGATGTGTCACACAACCACCGGCTGGTGCCAGGGCCGGAGCTGGAGGAGAAGGCCCTGGTGCTGAAGCAGCTCGGGGAGACGCTGACCGAGCTCAAGGGTGAGCCCAGAGGCGAGGAGGCGAGAGTGTGGCATGCGGTCCGGCCCGCAGTCCCTGCTGCACCCCCACGCCCAGCCCCACCCCCAGGCACTGCCCTCCCTGCTGCCCATCCTCCCTTGTCCTTGGAGCTGCTCCCTCCCCAGCTCACTCCTCTGGTGCCTCAGCTCACTTCCCAGGCCTGCAGAGCAAGATGCGGGTAGTGCTGCGTGTGGAGGTGGAGGCCGTGAAGTTCCTGAAGGAGGAGCCACAGCGCCTGGACGGGCTGCTCAAACGCTGCCGTGGGGTCACAGACATGCTGGCCCAGATCCGAAGGTCTTTCCCTCCCTGTCGTCTTATCTCCGACCTCCGATTCCCGGGAGGTCACATGCCAGGCATTGATAGATTAGCCTGACCCCTTACCCTGACTCCTCTAGAGGTCACTGGTGTGCCAACTGGATCTGCACCTCCCCTCTGACCTGTGACCCCTGGCACGGTGTAGGCTTGGCTCTCCCTTATGCTGGATGCGGTCACTCCTCCCCAGGCCCCCCCATCTGTCCTGCAAGATCCCAGAGCCCTCCTCGCACCCTGCCTCCCCCAGGCCAGGCTTCACTTGCATGGGGCCACCAACATGCGGGCCTCACAACTGCTCCTAACTCTCCCAACCCCAGGCAAGTGGACGAGGGTGTGTGGCCACCCCCCAACAACCTCCTGAATCAGTCCCCCAAGAAGGTGACGGCTGAGACAGACTTCAACAAGAGCTTGGACTTCGAAATGCCACCCCCCAGCCCCCCACTGAACCTCCACGAGCTGAGCGGGCCGGCCGAGGGAGCCCCTCCTACTCCCAAGGGGGGCAACCCCACCAAAGGCCTGGATGCTGCTGGCAAGAGAAGCGTGGACAAGGCTGTGTCTGTTGAGGTGCTGGGCCCGGGACAGGGGGGTGCTTGAGCTCAGCTCACACATTCTTACCACCATCCTAGATTGGGAAGCGCCAACACGTGGGTACTTTTTCCTGGGGGAGGAGGAAGTCTGAGAGACACATTGATGGTGGCATGAGTTCTGCCAGACAGAAAAACATTTTCTAAAACGATAACAATCAAGGCAGTGTGGTGTTGGCCCAAGAATAGACTATGTGGTCAATGAAACAGAATAGAATGTTCCAAAACAGGGCTAAGTATTATCAAGAGAGGAGTATATGGTGGTGGTGGCATTCCAGACTTACAGGGAAAGCAGAGAATACTCAAGAAGTCTGAGGGTCCCCTAGGGGCTGGACCAAACTTCCTTCTCCGTTCCTGGCATGTGTGGCTGGGGGAAGGGGCTGCAGCCCCTGCTTCACAGCTGACCCCCGCTCCTCGTTTCCAGGCTGCTGAGCGAGACTGGGAGGAGAAGCGGGCAGCCCTGACCCAGTACAGCGCCAAGGACATCAACCGGCTCCTGGAGGAGACACAGGCAGAGCTGCTGAAGGCCATCCCTGACCTGGACTGTGCGAGCAAGGCCCACCCAGGCCTGGCCCCCACCCCTGACCACAAGCCCCCCAAGGTCCCCCACGGCCAGAAGGCAGCCCCGCGAACCGAGCCCAGTGGGAGGAGGGGCTCAGGTATGGGGGCGGGTAGGGGACTGGTGAAGAGCCCAGACGAGGGGAGCCCCATCTTCAGGAGCTCTCGGGTTGATGGGGGAGGCACCTGGGCGGGATATCTCTGGGGTCGGACTGCCGGAGAGGGGAGGTGCTGGGGCCTCAGCAGCCTGACCCTCAGCCGCTGTGGGGAGACCCAGAGGACAGGGGGGAGCTGGACTCCATCCGGGGCTTTTCCCACTGCCCTGACTGCGGCTGAGAGGCCCACACAGGGAGGAGAGCAAGTCCGGGGCAAGAGTGACCAAGCGTGTGCTCTGACCCTGGCTGTGCCGAGACGGGCGTGGTGCTGGTCCTCGTGGACCTGGTTTTTGGGTCCCCCCCGCCAGCCTGTGAGCTCACAGGGGAGGCAGAAATCCGACCAGAAATAGCAGTCATCATTCCTTCATTTATTCATTCTTGTTCTCTGTATTTGTCAAGCACCTACTGGGTGCTGGGTACTGGGTGCTGGGTGCTGGGGATAAGGAGAAAAGACACCGCTTGTTTTCAAGGAGCTTAAAATTTAGTGGGGGTGTAATACTAGCATTTGTGCTTATCAAGCACATATTATGTGACAGGAACTACCCCAGATGCTTTCTATGTATTAATCCTTACAATTTTGCAGCAACCCCAGGAGGCAGCTACAGTAATTATTCCCATTTTGCAGATGAGGACACTAAGGCTCAGTGTAGCGAAGGGATCTGTCCTAGGCCCCGCTCAGTGCGCAGACCAGACACGGGATGCGGGTGCTAACTGCAGCCGTGGGGTGCAGTCCTACAGGAGGCCCTGGGAGGGCGGGGAGGGCTTCCCACTGCACGTCACTTCCCCTTGGAGTCTTGAAAACAAGTAGGCTTTTCCCTGGCCAGTGAGCGAGGGCATTTCAGCGAGAGGGAACGGCACCTGCAAAAGCCTGGAGGGGTGTGTTTGGTGTTGCTGAGCGGGGTTCAGGCCAGGAAGGAGCAAGCAGAGCTGAAGCTGAAACATTGGCACGCGTGGAAGATGCTGGGCCAAGGAGCACGGACATGGTTTGGGGTCATGGGAAGGCCCTGGGGCTCAAGGGCAGAGGAGGGTCGGGTTTGAGTGACTTTTCTGTAGGTTGCCCTGGAAACCGCCCCCACCCCTGAAGGAACAGGGGCAGGGAGCGCCTGATGGGTGGCATCAGGCTCTTGCAAGTTTAACCGCTGTCTCTTGATGGAGAAGAGGGGAAGACGGGTGCAGAGCCGCAGCTGAAGGGCAGGGGGAAAGAGATGGATGGATTAGGACAGCGCTTCTTAAACTTGAATGTGTGCATGAAATCACCGGAAGATCCGTCAAAATGTGGATTCTGGTTCAGCAGCTGTGGGAGAGGCCTGAGCTTCTGCATTTCTAACAAGCTCCCAGAAGCTGCAGGTGCTGCTGGTCGGTGGCCCGGGGGCCGCACTTTGAGTACACTAAGAGGGGTGCCGGGCCGGCTTCCGTCGGGAGGTGAGAGAGAAGGAGGAGGGGCCTGTGTCCTCTCCCTGAGCTTCCCTCTCCCCTCCTCCCCAGAGGAGGAAGCAAGGTTTCTCTCCTGGGTGCCCGGACTCCAAGGTTAAGGGTCCCCTGACCCCCAGCCCCTTGGCTGCCCACAGATGAGCTCACAGTGCCTCGGTACCGCACGGAGAAGCCCTCCAAGTCGCCCCCGCCGCCCCCGCCCCGCCGGAGCTTCCCCTCCTCCCACGGCCTCACCACCACGCGCACGGGAGAGGTGGTGGTCACCAGCAAGAAGGATTCAGCCTTCATCAAGGTACCGACCCCACCTGGGCCGGCGGGATACCCGAGGGGACCTCTGAAGACCCTCTAGGGTGGAAGGAAAGAAAGGGGCTGGCGCAGGGCGACTCTGCCTCCAGCTCAGGCTTCCATGGTGGGAAGGGGGCCGCCTGGCAGGGGACAGGGGACAGGGGACAGCGGAAGCGGCAGATGAGCTGGGGCAGGAAGTGGTCTGGTATTGATGGGGCCGAGGATGCAAGCTGTTGCTGGAGGGGGGCAGAGTCTGGTCTTGATGGAGGCCTGGGCCTTGCAGAAGGCCGAGTCCGAGGAGCTGGAGGTGCAGAAGCCCCAAGTGAAGCTGCGCCGGACCGTGTCCGAGGTGGCCCGCCCGGCCTCCACACCGCCCATCATGGCCTCTGCCATCAAAGATGAGGACGATGAGGACCGCATCATTGCCGAGCTAGAGGTCGGTCAGGGGCATGCCTGGTCCCGAGGCCTCAGCCAGTCCCCTCCCTTTCCCCACCAAGATGACCCCGGGGTATGGGGCTGGGGGCGGGGGTGACTGGGGTCCTGTGCTCCTGCCGAGGGCTGGCCTGTATGGGAACCGTCCTTCTTGCCTCGATTTCTCTGCCAGTGTAAAATGGGGGGAGGGGGCCTTCGCAGGGTTGAGTGTTTTCATTGTAGCCTCTGACACCCCCACAACTGCCCCGAGACCCCCTAGGCTCTGATACACCCAGCCCTGAATGTTCTGAGGACAGAGTGTTTTAACACACTGATCCCCAAGTACCTTGAGCTCCCCGCCCATACTCAAGTGTTCTCAGCCCCCCTCCCCAAGTGGCTGGAGACCCTGACCACCTAGGCCTCCAGAGGAGGAGACGAGATGGAGGGCAGAGTGGCCAGTGAGCATGGTGAGGGGCCAAGGAGTAAGGCTGGGGTCCCTCCCTGTGGGCCTTAGACCAGCACCCCTGTCCTCCCTGTGCCCCCTTCTCCAAACCTGCCCCCACCTTCTGCTCCCCAGGTGTTTGAGAGAAGCTCAGTGTCTTCCCTCCCCCCCACGCCCCGCCGCCAGCCGATCCCCATCTTGCTGGCACCCCAGGACCTGGGGCCCCCTGGGGGCTCAGCCCAGGGCCCCACATGGAAGGTAACGGGCTGCCCCCCACCTCTCACAGCTCTCTCTCTGCCTGTGCCTCCACACCTTCCTCTCCTCACCTCTCACGCTAACCCGCTAACACACCAGTCACCTCCCTAAGTCCCGCTGCTCCCACAGCCCCGCCTGCCTGGACTCACCCCTCCCCGGCTCCAAGGACAGGCGCGGAGACTCTAGCAGTCTGGTACCTGGCGCCCCCCCACTCCCCGCCCCGCCGTGGCCGCATTTTTCTTACAGGCTTGATTCTGAGTTGGGTATTTTGTTCCAAGCTGCAGCCATAGTTTAGGGCTGACCCAGAGCCTGGGTTTTGTCTTGGTCCAAGACTGGAGCTTGGATCCTGCTCACTACATGACTTTAGGTCCAACTCAAAATCTGACTTCATCCTGAGCCCTTGCCTAGTCCCTGCTCCAGAAGCCCCTCCTCTGCCACTGGTGCCTGGTGGGGCTCTCCCACTAGAACCTATGCCTTGCACTGGGGGTCAGGACACCCCAGGAGAAAGGCTTACTTACAGCCTCCCTCTCTCGCATGGCCCCAGTGGTCAAGGAACTTGGAGTAGAAGAAAGTCATGCCCTTCCTTGGCGGCTGGCTCTTTCAGCACTGGGAAGTTCTTCCTTCTCTCTAACTTCAGTCCTTGCTGTTGTCCTGCTGCACTTATTTTCTCTTTATCTTTTCTTGGGAATGTTGGGGTGGACCTGCTGTCTGCACCCCCAGGGGACTGCACTCGGGGAGGGGGCACTGGGGGAGGTGGTCTGGGAATCCCTCCGTCTTCCCAGTCAGGTTGGGGCAGGAGAGCCTCTGCTCTGAGGAGGGCAGCCTCCCCCATACGCGTGCTCACCCGCCTTGTCTGGTTCCCTTTGGGCCACCGTGGGCTCCATGCTGGCCGCCACCTAATTTCTGTCCTGGCTTGAGGCTTGTGGTGCTTTGACTCCTTGGCCAGGGGGAGCAGACAGGTGGACAAAACCATCTGCTGGGCAAAGGACGGGCACAGAGCGGTCCAAGGAGCCGTCCGGGGATGAGCAGTGTGCAGGGGGTGCCCCCTGGGCTGGCCGTGCCCTTGGCACTTTGACCCACTGCACCCAGCTCCTGCCTCTCTCTGGCCTCTGGGAGCCAGACCTGAAGGAGCCCAGGGGGCAAAGCCCCTCTGCTGGTTGAGCTGGCTTACCCTCTGCATCCTGAGGCACCACTGGGCAGTGGAGCCAGGCAGGCATGGGTCGCCTCTCTGCTTTCCCAGTCTCCATCCAGGTAAGCAGATGGCAGGGCTGGGTGGGGTACCTTGGGTGGGGGGCTTGAGGTCCCTGCTGCCCCCCCCAGAATCTCCCCCATGGCTCCTTTTAGTGGAAAGAGCACTGGACTTGGAGCCAGACTGCCTGGGTTCAAATCCTGGCTCTGCCACTAACTAGCTGTGGGTGAGTGACCTTGGGAGAATCACATGACACCCAGCCCCAATTTCCTCATCTGTCAAGTGGGGACCATAGGAGCATAACCTTACTGTCGTGGGTTATAGTAAGGACTCAAGATGAAGACGTATATGACAGTGCCTGGCACAAGACTCTGCTGGTCTGAATTAGACCAGAATTCACTCAAGTTGGGGGTTAGTGAGTGGGGGGCTCCCCCAAAGCCAGAGCAGGCGATGCTCACACAGAAGCAGTGCTCTAGCTTTGCGGAGCGTGTGCAGCCGAGGGATGTGAGCCCCGCCCCTTGAGGCTGTGAAGCCCTTGGGAAAGCTCCAGAAGTAAGGGGCGAGGGGGCCACTCTGAGAAGAGCACGACAGCCCCAGCCTCTGAGGCCGGAGGCCACTCAGGTCAATTCGACAAAGAGCTAATATTGGCCGAGTGCTTACAACGGGCCGGGTACGGCTCCAAGCCCGCGCCCACGTGAGCGCACTGAATTCTCACCGACTCCGTGCTACGGTTACCTCATTGCACAGACGGGCAGACTCCTGGCAGTGCCCGTGGGCCCTGCTCCCGGAGTTTAACATGGGCAGTGAGAGGTAGGCCTGCGTCTGTGCTTCCGGGGAAACTGGCGTCCCTGCCAGAAAGTGGGGGACCCTAGTGTGGGGTGGGAAGGGACCTGAGTTCCAGTCCCGGCTCTGCCTCTGACTTGCTGAGTAAACTCAGTCACCACCCTCCCCTGCCTCGGTTTTCCCATCTGCGCAAGGAAGGGGCTGGGCTCACCCGCGTCTAACCCCCCATCCCAGCTCAGGGCGTTCCGTTTGCCGGGATCAGACTCTCCCTCATCTCTCCTCTCCCCGCAGGCTGCCCCAAACCCCAGGGCCTTCTGCGTCCCCCGGATCATCTTGACGGAGTGTACCCCCAGCCCTCCCTCCCCGCCAGAGGCCAGACCTGAGGAAGCCGGTCCCAGGACAACCCCCACCCCGCGCCCCCGGACCCTGGCTGGCAGCGGGAGGGGCTGCAGTGGTTCCCAGGCCCTGCCAGAGGTGGTGGCCAAGGCTTCCCAGCCCAGGAGCTGCTTGGCGCCTGAGAAGGAAGGGGCAGCTCTGAAGAGACTGGGGATAGAGAGCTGCAGCCCAGCGGAAGGAGGAGCCGGGGCTCCCTGCCCTTGGGCACCAGCCCCTGACGGCACTCAGGAGCCCTCCACTGCTGAGACCCAGCCAGAGAAGACCCCCAAGGACACCAGAGAGGATGCCCAACCCTGCAGTGGGGAGCCCAGGGCCCAGCCTGCTGTAGGCCTAGGCTGCACAGTGAGAGGCGCCACCACCCAGCGGATGGACAGCCTGGAGGAGACACTCCGGGAGCTAGAAGATGCCCTGAGCCAGATGGGCACAGCCCTCGCCGCGGGACCCCCTGGCAGCCCCCCACCCCTGCCACCCGGTCCCCAGGTGGCTGCCTCCTACCCTAGCCTCTCCTCCTGCCTTCATGCTCCAGTCTCTCGGTCCTCAGAGCTGGAGGGAGTGGGGGTCTGCAGGAGCACCACGCCAGCCCCCTCCTGCCACTGGCTTTTTGTCAGCTCCTGCCAGCCTCCTGGGAGCCCGGCACCGGGTGGGGTTTGCAGGCAGAGCCCCGGGAGGCTGGGAAGCTGGCCTACCCAGGGATCGGCCCTAGCAGCCCTGGCAGGGACCAGGTCCTCTCCCCTCTGCTCTGTACCTATAAACCAACAAATAAAGTTCTCTCTTCCTTTTCCATCCCCACGCTCCCCTCCCCCCTCTCCTGTCTGACTCTCTTTGCCTCTGTTGTTTCTCTGTCTGCGCCTCTGAATCCCCGGAGTCCTTCTGGACAGGGTGGTACTTGGGGTGGTTCAGAGGAGCTGGACTTGTCCATCTCTAGGGAGACTTCACCCCCATCCTCCCATTCAGAGGAAGATGTGGGTCCCACCCTGTCTGCCGTCATAAAGACCCCCCTCAAATCTCAGGCATGCTCTGGGAGACTCAGAAAAGGGTACCTCGTCAGGAGTGGGGGTGATGGCAGCGACTCTCACTTTAGAAGTGGCTCCCCGGAAGGCACCTGCTGCCCCTGGGCTACTCAAGGAAACCACCAAAGAGCTGTCACTGGGGAGCTGCTGGGAACCTGGCTGGGAGGCCCCTGTCCCTCTTCTGCAGGGAGGCCTTAACCCTGGCCTTGGAGAGTGGACCTGGGTCCTGGCCAGGGATGTGGAGGCAGGGAGGTCCAAAGGTCTCCAGTTCTCAAAGGGCCCACTGAAGAGGACCCAGCCCCAGAGACCCCACCCAGCACCTAGGATTCCTGTGTGATCCCACCTTCAACCCCACCCTGTTCCTCTTCCTGCAGAGTGGTGGTGGCAGCGTGCCACCCATGAAGGTGGTGACTCCAGGGGCCTCTCGGCTGAAGGCGGTGCAGAGCCAGGCGGGCAGCCCCGACAAAAGCAAGCACGGCAAGCAAAGGGCGGAGTACATGAGGATCCAGGCCCAGCAGCAGGTAGGCGTGGCCCCGTGGGGGGCGGGGTTCGACCCATCCTGGCCCCTCCCCCTCCCCTGCGCTGCTGTGCGTTGGGGCTGTGTGCCGGGCGGCTCCTGCCAGCACGCCTTTGGCCACCTTCCTGCCAAATGCCCAGAGACCTCCTCCCTGCCAGGACGGCCCCACCAGTCCCCTGAGCCATCTTGTCCCTCCTCCTGCCAACCCCAGCGCTCTGGATCTGGTTTAGAACACGTATTTTCAACCAGGCCATTCCCCTTTCGGGAGATCCCCACCTGGCAGAGAAGGCCCTCTCCCCAGCTGCTCCTGGAGGAGGGGGACCCAGCAGTCTTTTGTCCCCGCTGGCCCGTGGCCTTCCAAGGCCCGGCCTGCCCTGGGGTGTGGGAGGGGGCTTCGATGTCCCTTTGTCTTCCTGCCACTGCTCGCTGCTCTGCTCGGCTTCCTCTCCCTGCTCTCAGCCCCCTGCTCTCTGGGGGGCACCCCACTGTCATCAGTCCTCGCTTTTGGCTCTCAGGCCATCTCCCAGCTGAGGGAGAAACCAATTTTGCATCTGCTTTTCAGTGTTTGGGCTTTGGTGGGTTCCACTGATGTCAACGGGGAAAGGGAGAAGTACTGTGGCCCCCCCGGTGGGGTGGGGACGGCAGGGATGCTGTACCCTCTGTCAGATGTAGTCAGCGGGCTTGGGGCCAGTGTAGAAGTGACAGCCCCACCCGTGGGTGTTTCTGACCTGTGGCCCACTGCGTGGCCTGGTCAGAAGGTGCAGGGTGGTCCCTGGACCTAGATATTGAGAGAGACCTTTCGTGCACTCATTTGGTTCAGTAAGTATTTCTGAGCAGCTCCTGCGTGCCAGGCCTGTTGTGGGTGCCAGGGTGGGAATGGGCGCTGTGAAATGTCCAGGTGCTGTGACCTGAAGAAGGTTCTAGGCTCTGAGGCAGTAGGTTAGAGGTGGCAAGTCCAACTCCCTTCTTCACTGATGAGGGGGCAGCTCAGAGAAGGAAAGGGGCTTCCCGCGGGCACACAGCCAGGTGGCATCAGAGCCAGGACGGGACCCAGGAATCACAAAGCCCTTCCCACCCCACGGCCCTGCAACAGCCCTGGGCTGCTGGTTCCCTGGAGGGACCCACGGAGACGGCCATCCCAGCCCCACCCGCCCCTGACCAG
The DNA here is from genome assembly GCF_004348235.1 of Phoca vitulina. NCBI lineage: Eukaryota > Metazoa > Chordata > Mammalia > Carnivora > Phocidae > Phoca > Phoca vitulina. The sequence continues at coordinate 1,973,685 of NW_022589743.1, forward strand.
CTCTCCTCCCCGGCTCCCCGCTGGCCCACCGTCTTCCTCGTGGGTCCCCGGACACACCGTGCAAATCCCACCCTAGCTCTTTGTCCTGCCTCCACACTGCCTGAGTCCCCCTCGTCCCGTGTCCATCCTTCCTGTCCAGAACAGCAGCTGACATGCGCGGGGTGGCCCCTGTGCCAGACACACGGGTTCTCTCATTTCCCGTTTGCCACACCACTCTGTCCTTTTGATGCCCACTAAGAGATGGGGAAACTGAGGTTCTAGCCACGGTCATGCAGCTGGCGAGGGTGCAGGAGGATTGGCACCCTGTGCCTGGTCCCCTCCCCCATACACACCTTGCCTTCAGCCTCTCCAGCTGTAACTGCTCGGCCATCTCTCACCCTGACTCCCCGTCCTGGGGCACCCAGAGCCTCTCTCCGGCCCCTCTGTCACCTCTGTGGCCTCCATTCAGTCCCCAGCCCACTTGGCCTTCCCTCCAGCCTCCCCCCAGGGCCCGGCTAGGCCTTCTGCAGCCGCAAGCATTCACACACACACACACACACACACACACACACACACACGCACGCTCACGGGGATGCTGTGTAGGCCCTCCATTCCTCTCCTCCCCGGCCAGCCCTCACCCTGACCCTCCCGGCTCCCTGCTGGGCGCCTCTCCTCTGCACACCTCCTCACCTCGCTGGGCCCCGCTTCCTCCTGGGCCTCTTTGCTCCTCATACCACACACTCCTCTCCTGGGGCTCCATCTGTCCCTGCCCCGGGCTCTGTTCTGAGCCCAAGGCTGCCCCTCAGAAAATGTCACCCACCCCCGGGGCATCCTCCCACCTACTGTTCAGGTTGTCTCCCCCCGCCCCAGGGCCATAGGCCTGGCCGTGTCTCTCGCTTTCACTTTCTGGTTGCCTTTCATTACAAAGCACCTTCTTCCTAACAAAGTAATATACATTCCTTGTGGACATTTCTTAAAAAAGCAGGGATAAAAACCATCCTATGCCTCGTTACCTAAATGCATGCCCTTCTAGGGTCCCCCTGTCACTCTGTCACTTCTAACCTATTTTCCCAGACCTGCGGGCTGGGGACGGATGTGTGTAAATTGCAGATCTGCTCATGTCATCCCCCCAGCTTCAAATCCAGGGCCACTGCTCCCTGCCAGGTGAGAAAATCAAAAGTCCTTCACCTGCTGCCCAGAGCACGTCCATGACCAGCCTGGGTTCCTTCCTCCCGGTTCTCCTGGCACCCTCCGCCCCACACCCTCAGTTTGCTCCAGCCACTCTGGATCACCTGGCCCTCTGTCCTCTGGGCCTGGACAGCGCTCCCTATCAGCTCAGGCTGTGAACTTGGTCAAAGTCCTCTGCCTTCCGCTGGCTCTTCCCTCATCTGTACAATAGAGACAAAAACCCAGCAGCAGGCTTCTGAGGTCACATCATACCAGGTGTGGGAAGGAACTGGGAAAGCCCTCAAGTGCCCTGCGAAGGACAGTCCCCATCGTCCTCAGTTGCACTTGGTCGTTGTCTGTACGCTTGTCAGCGCCGAGGGCTGGGCAGAGGCCTTTCTCTCATCACGTGGTTCTAACACTTGGGGCTCAAAGCTGCCTTTGACAATGACGAGGGGAAGAATAAAAGTGCCAGGACCAGAGACACCAAAATGGGGGGAAGAGAGTTCTGAGATGTGGCTGCAATAGGGCCTTATACTACAAAGACACCAGAGGAAACAATTGAGAAAAAGCCCGAGGATGTCACGCTGGAGATCCAGGGGTGGGATGGGAGCCAGATTCCCCGGGGTGCAAGGAGCCCGGGCCTGCTGCAGATGGGAATCCATGGACCCCTCCTCTTCTACTAGGGCTAGGAAATCCGTTGCACCCCTGGTGCATCTCCTCAGAGGGTCCTGCTGTCCCGTCATCCTTCCTCCCCACCCCCGGCATGGCTGCCTTCACTCCCCGGGGGGGGGGGTCCCAGCCCCACAGATCGGGTCAGGAGCAGGAGGACCTTTCCCAGAAGCCCCTAACTGATCTCCCCTCTCTTCCTGTTGTCCGTTCCTGAATCAGTCACTGGCAAGGAGAACGGAATTGCTTGAATTCGGTAGATTGCTCGGGACCCAACCCCCTTGGGCTGGGGGAAAGGCCCACCTCTCCTGATAGCCCAGGGCCTGATCCGGGCAGGATTTCATCAGGAAGGAGGGCGTGCGGGCAGCGGAGGAAGGGACACTGGGAGTGGCCCTGGAAGAGGCGCCAGCAGGGTCTGCCACAACAAGGTGACCTGTCCCTGTGCGGAGATCTATGTCACAGCGCGGGGGGGCGGGGCAGCGTGCTGACCTGCAGGAAGAGTAGGGGTGCGGGGCTCAGCCGGCTAGGCCCCGCGAACCGTTCCAGTCCCCCCCGGCTGGAAGTTGAAGGTGACAGCATTCTGCTTCTCTGGACGTACTTGGAAGTGACAGGAGAGGGCTGGTGGGTAAATGAAGTGACGGAAAGCTCCAGAGACAGCAGCTGTGTTACGAGAGAACCTCCGCAGCCCGGGACAGGGCGGGGGCACGATGGCCATGTGCTCCCTCAGCTTCAGGGGAGGGGGCTTGACGCGTCCCTGTGGCCAGTCACCCGGGAGGGAAGGCGGCTGGGAGGTCAAACGGGTGCTCGCAGAGCAGTACAAGCCGCCCAGGTCTCCGTGAGGAAGGAGCAGGGGTGTCCACGCAGGCCGCTGACCATCCCCGCGGCTACTGTGGAAAGGCCTCGCGCTGGCGGCGGCAGAAAGGGGCCAGCGCCTGGGTGAGGACGTGTCACCTGAGCGGTGCAGGAGTCAGGTGGCGGCCCAAGCTGGAAGGCGGGCGTTCCCAAGACCAAAGCGCAGAACAAACGCTAAAGGGGAGGAAGAGAAAAAGCTTTCAACTAGAGAGATGGGTCGAGAACAAAGAGGACAGCCAGGAGGGAATCAGCAGCCGGCTTGGGACGCGGCGAGATGTGAGGAGACAAGCAGGGGGCAAGAACTTTGAACGGGA
>NW_022589743.1:1976762-1993186 GCF_004348235.1 Phoca vitulina
CAGTGAATCCAGGGATCTTGTGGCTGGGGCCCTGGAGCCTCTGTGAGTCCAGACGAACTGCGACAGGAAAGAGGGGGAGGGGTCAGAAGACCCAAACGGGGAACCTCTTGCCTGGATTTTCAGCAAGGGAAGAGGTAGACTGCGCTGCGGGGCGTGAGCAGCACACCCCAGGGGAGTCACTGCGCGGGTAGAAGAGCACGTGGGGGCCGCCAACAGCAAGGGCGAGTTCCGGGTGGCCGGTCAGGCTGCCTGAGTCCTCCTCGTTGCCCCCGCTGGCGTCTGATAGAGCCTGCCCAGCAAGGGGGCTCCCGGGGTGGGGGGGCGGTGGGCCGTAGAGCCGCCCTGCCCAGACCGCAGCTGCTGCGGGAGGGGGCCCGAGGAGCCTCAGCGCAGTTTCCAGCCCTCCCCTTCTCCTTCCTTCCTTTTTTTTTTTTTTTTATTCAAGACCAGTTCATAATCCCACTAGCAGCTATGCAAGGCGGGGAGGGGAGGGGCGGGGGGGGCAGTGAATACGACAGAGAGAAACCCGGTCCGTGTAGCCCCAACCCAGTGGCGCTCAAAGTGAAGCGTGCAGCAGGGTCCCCTAGGGTGCCTGCCCAAAATGCAGGTTCCTGAGCCAGAGCCAGAGAGAGAGAGATTCTGGAGCAGGGCCCCGGAATCTGCATTTGTGACACCTCCTCCTCTCGAGGTGATGCAGATGGCTCTGGAACCGTACAAACAGCCAGAACCAGTCTAGACACAGGGAGTCTGCTGGGGTGGGAGGAGGCGCGGCTGTTTCTAACTGGCCGAGCTGCGCAGCGGGCTGGAAGCTGGGAGAACACTTGTAGGGGCCGCAGCGGGGCTTCCTGCCGTAGGCCAGAGGCTGGATGCAGTGAGTGCCTTTTCCTCCAGCTTGGGGGTGGGGTGGGGTTGGGGAGGGGGTTCTTCAGAGTAGTGCTCCCCCGGGAGGACCCACTTGCCCCACATTGTCCCCGTAAGACCTTCTGGTTAGGATCAGCCTCCTGTAGAGGTCAGAAAAGGGTCTGGCTGGGCTGCTGGCCCCTTGAGACTAAGAGCCCACCTACTCCCAGCTGGGGCCACTCCCCTCGCCACCCCGCACCCCTGCGGCAGCTAACCTCTCGCTTCTCCCTCCCCTCCCCTGTCCTCCCCACTCCTATCTCCCTATCTCCCTGTCCACTTGTCCTGGGTGTGGCCTCCCTTGTGCTTCTCTGGTCTCCCTCCTCCACCTGCTCTCTTTCCTGTCAGTAACCCCAGTCCCCAAGCCTTTGGGTCCAACCCTGTACCCACCCCCTCTACTCTATTCTGTACCCCCACTGTGGCCCCCTCCTCCCCATCTCAGGGGCTCACTCTCTCCAGATGCCCCTCTGGCTTCTTCCTTTTGCAGTTAATTTTCTCTTGGATTTGTGGAGGTTTTTCATTTTTTAAAACTTCAGCTGGGGGCCAGCATGAAGGATCTCCCATCCTCTCTCTGACCCCTGACCCCTGTTTTTGTTCCAGGCCACTAAACCATCTAAAGAGATGAGCGGGTCAAATGAGACCTCGAGCCCAGTCTCAGAAAAGCCCTCGGCTTCCAGAACCTCTATCCCTGTATTGACTTCCTTTGGGGCGAGGAATTCTTCCATCTCCTTCTAGAAGCCCCTTCCCACCTCCATCTCAGCCTGTCCCCCCTCCTGACCCCTGCCATTTCTCTCCCTGCTCTTCTTCCCTTCATCTCACCCCACCCCCACCCTAGTCTCTGGCTTGCCACAAGTGTGGCCCTCCTCAGCTCTCTACACCCATCCCCTGTTGGTGTTTTTGGTTTTTTAAATTGATTCACTTTTAATTATCTTTTTTTTTTTTTAAAGCAGAACAGTAAAACTAAAAACCAAAACACACCACCTTCCCTTGATTTCCTGTTCCAAAATGGCCCACCTCCTGTCATCCTCCCTCCCTTTTCTCTTTACCCACGCTTCCTCCCACGTCCATCCTAAAGCCCCTGCACCCTACGCTCCCTTCCTGAGAGCACTCCAAACAAACTCTGAGCCACGGAGACTTGGAGCGGCGAGACACCCCTCTCCCCGTCCTCGGAAACCTTCCTGGAGGAAAGTCTGGACGTTGGAACAACCCCACTATCAGGCTGGCAGGGAGACTCTGGCCCTGGAGGTGCCCAGCTGCCCAACTTCGCTGTGACCGAACTCTGCTGCTCCACTCACTTCCGCTCATGCCCCTGTGGGCCTGGAGTCAAGATGGATGGGCTGGGCAGGGAGGCAGGGTTGGGGGGGCCTGGGGGCGGGTGTGAGGCCTTTGAATCTGTGTGTCCTGGAGAGGAGTTGGCTTCCTGGGACTCCCTTCTTGTGGTGAGGAACCACCTAGCCTGTGCCGAGCGAGGAGCGGGCCCTTCTGGGTAGTGGGTTGTGGGCAGCCTGCTGAACAGCCAGCCTGACACTGGGGTCACTGCCCCAGAAGAGGGCAGCCCCGAGGAGGGCTATTTGGTACTTTTGGTTTCCTAATTTAGCACTTTAAATGACATTAACTTATTTAATGGGGGTGGGCAAGAATGAAGGGCCTAGAAAACTAGATTTGGGGGCGTGGAGGGTGGGAAGGGTCTTGTGGTGAGGGAAGTGGGGGGAATAGAGAGGGGCTGATGGGGGGGCAGTGAGGACAGCTCTGACTCAAAGGTCAAGCGACTTGACCTTTAACCATCCTCTTTGAGATTTGAGGGTTTTCAGGGAAGGGTGAGATGATTTTTAAATGGGGAGCTGGTGACCCCTGGTGAAATCTTTGAGGGTCCCTGAGGCCTGACCAGCCAGCCAGTGCCCCTAGACCCAACCTGTGGATGCCTGCCTTGCAGAGGCTGGGGCAATGAGGCTTTGACCAGTCCTGAGAAGGGGAGGAAGACCAGTTTTGGCGCTTAGCCCCGGGTCCCCCAGAGGGCACAGTGAGAGGCCAGCGGGGGGGGGGGGGGGGGGGGGGGGGGAGGGGTGGTTTGTGGGTGGGGGATGAGGAGGCAGATAGGGTAGGGCCCCTGGGGAGCAGGATTCCTATTTGGAGCACAAAGTGGGGTAAGCACAGGGGAGGGTTTGGGAGTAGCCTCCCTGAGTAAGCACAGAAAGAAGGAGCCATTGAAGGGGCAGAACCTCCTAGTCCCTGGGGCCTGGCTGGAAGGTCAGTGTTTGGGGAGAGCCAGGGGAGCTGTTGAGGGTTGGGGAGGGAAGGGAGACTGGGGTTGTGTTTCTTCATTTCTTTCTTTTTGTTTTGTTTTGTTTTTGTTGGTTCATCCTTGTTTTCTAGCTTTGGATCATTTTTGTACAAAGGCAAGCAGGCCTTTTTGAAAAATAACAAAAAAAGAGGAAAAAAAAAAAAAATCCCCCCTGAAAAAAAAAAAACCCTTGGAAAATAGGAAAAAAAAAAAGGACCTCATAAATGATGCAATTACTTTTAATTGCAGGCAACTCTTTACATTTAAGTGAAGTGTCTTAACATTTTATATTGTTTTAAAAATATATTTACATATTATATATATATAATATACGTAATATAAATATATATAAATATTTAAAAAAGAAAAAAAAAAAAAGAAAACCACGGCGCCCTCTCCCTGGCCGCTGTTTTGGCGGGGGAGGGAGGCTGGAGGAGGGGCACATCGGCCTGGCTTCCGTGGTCCAGTGAAATGGTTCGGTTTGATTTGGCTGTACAGAGACCCCCTGATCGGGAGGGGAGGGGGGAGGGGTGCCCCCTCCTCCCTCCACTCCATTACTCTTTGCTTGCTACTTTTCGCTTGCCCCCCCCAGCCCTGTGACCTGAATGTGTGCCCCACCGTCTTTGTCCTGAGTTGAATGTCCCTTTGTGGGGGGAGGAGGAGGTGTCCGTCCACGAGGGGCAGACGGAGGGAGCCGTGGGCCCCACCCCCCACCTGCCCACGTAGCGCCCAGTGGGACTTACATCTTTCTCTCCCTTTGGCTCCTGCACATTTCCGGGCTGAGAGGCGTTTGTGCGGAGGTGTGCGCAGCCTGTGTGTGTATGTGCGCCGGCCCAGGTCCTCCTGCCCGGGTGTGGAGGGAAGCGTGTGTGTGCACAGGCGTGACCTTCCACACGTGTGTGCGGGGAGGCGAGCGCACTCGGTGCCTGTTCCCTGCTGGGGCATCGGCATGTGCCCGCCTGCATGTTGGTACGGAGGGGCTTTGCGCATGAGAAGGCGTGTAGTGCGTGTGTGTGTGTGTGTGTGCACGCAGACGCGCGTGGCTGCGAGAGACTCGTACGCGTGCGGGCCACATACGTGTGGACAGAGGGCTGTACGTGGAGGTGCACGTGACCTGTGTGTGTGGGCCTGTGCGTGTGCACAGGTGTGTGGGAGTGCCTGCGTGTGTCTTCCATCGACCCTGCACCCCTCGCTTTGGCTCCCCTCCTGAGCCCCCCGCCCCCCGCCCGCCCAAAGCCCGCAGCACGTCAGTGCCCCCCAGCTGCATGCGCCTCGCTGCTCTGTCCACCAGTGTGTGCTTGACCAAGAGAAAACTAAGACGTCCGGGGGGATCCCTGTACTGGTCCCCCCGCCCCCGCCCACTGTGCTGTGTTACTCGCATGGGGGGTTCCCCTCCCGCCCCCTCCACAATATGCTGTTTCCCCAGGAGCCTCCGGGCCCGAGGCTCTGAGAGGGGGCCCAGGTGGGGTCCCCCCCGCCCCGGGCTGAGCCCCGGCTCCGCACCCCGCCCCGGCCACCCCGTAGGGCCCGTGTTGGTGTAGCAGTGACGGCTACTGTGGATATTCCGTGACCTCTGTCAGTGTAACTTGACAATTTCTAAATGGAAAAGGGTTGCTGTGTTTTCTCTGTCTCTCTTTTTTAATGTCCTTTTTCTTCTCACTTCCCTGCTCTCTCTCCTTTCCGGTTTTTCTAGCCGAGTGTTTGGGGCTTAAATTAAACTTGTTTCTTTTTCCTCTCCTGGATCTCCTTTCTATAGGCTGCTGTCTCATTATTTCTCACCTTCACCCTGGAAGGGGCTGGGATGGATGGGGTGGAGATGGGGGATCCCTGGCAGGTAACTGCCCTGCAGCTTTGCCGCCAGGGCCTGAAAGAGGAGGGGCAGGAACAGGGGCCCCTCGGGCTGCTGCTGCCCCGAGGACCCAAGACAACCCACATCACCCAGGACGCTGGAGAGGAACACCACTAACTCCGTGGGAGGCCAGCCCCCCCCGCTAGGCGAGTCACCACTGTCATGGGTGAGGTAGCTGCGGGCATTGCTTACATTACATTGGGTGTCTTGCCCAGTGTCCTACAACCAGTAAGATGCAGAGTGAGGATTTGAATCCAGCTCTGCCCGACCCCAAACCCAGGGCTTTTCCCCCAAACCCAAGGAGGGTCTGATTACCTCCCTGGGTCAGGTCTCGGCCTCCTGCCCTTCGGGTGGAATCATCCTTCATGGTATCATCCATCCTTCCAAGAGCAGCAGCTTTCAAACTTAAAAAAAAAAAATTACACACACACAAAAAACCCAAACTAAGTAAGAAATACATTTTATATCTCAATGATTTATACGTGTACACACACACACACACACACACACACACTTAGTGAAAGAGCACTTACTACATACAATGCACTCTGCTATTTCCTGTTAAACTCTAAACATTTTGGTCACAACCCATCTAATTGACTTCATGACCCTCTAATGGGTCAAAACCCACAGTTTGAAAAATACTTGTCCGAAGATGTAGTTTCAGTCCCAATCATGCTGCGTTTTGGCTTTCTCCTTCTCAAAGGCCTACCAGCCCCACTTACCTGATGGTGTCCCCTGAAATTGGAAGACCCCTGTGAGGAGATTTACCCTTGATTCTGGTTGGGTGGCGGTCCTAAACCCTGACCTTGTAGCCAGCAAGCTGCCCAAACCCTTCCAGGTCACCACATCAGAATCCCGTCTGCCCCACCGTTGAGTAGACCAGAGGTCCTGATGGGGTTTTCCTGGAATTCTGAAGGCTGTGCCACTGTTCCAGCATGTTCTAAGGGTCCTTGAGGCTGCTCTCTGAGGCATTCTCCTGCTTGACTGAGGCCTGTGGGTGTCCTGTCCCTCCTCCGGCAAACACAGGCCTTCTGTCCCGTGAGGTAATGACACTGTCCTAGAGCAACACTCTTCCAGAACTCACGGGAGCCCCCATCACAGTCTTCCCCTAAAGGCCAATAGCCTCTTTGGAGACAGAGGTTGAGGATGGCTCACTGTCTGGGAGGAAGGCACACTCCATGGGCCGCCCATCCCCCTTGCCCGCTGAGCAGCCCTTCAGACCCTCCAACAGCCAGGCCTCATCCCTTATATCCTTTTTAAAATGTGGGCAGGTCTTGCCTTCTCTCCTGTGTCCTATTCCCAGAAAGCTGGGAAAGTGGCCAAAACCCCCTTCATCTCCTAGAATCACCCCATTCACTGATAATTCAAGATTAAGTAACAAATGGGACCATCAACTGCATGCCAGGAATTACACCAGGCCCTTCATTCACCCTTCGAATGCCGACCGAATGTCTGCTTGACCTCATGGTGCCTGGGGCTCAGCGTCTAGCGGGGGAGCCAGCCAACACACCACCCGGATACCTGAGCAGGGTGCCCGATGGTGAGCTGCCCCAGGGAAGCAGGTTGTGACAGTCACGCGGACCACGCAGAGAGGGTGACCAGCCCTGAGGTCACGTTCGGGTGGCTACGTGGCAGCTGGTGGCCGAGTGTCGCAGGCAGAAGGCCCTGAGGTGGGTCCTGGAAGATGGATGAAAGCCACGTAGAGTGAGGAGGGGAAGGAGTATGGACCACGAGGCCAGAGTGGTGGGCAGAAACCCCATCAGAGGAGCCCCATCTTGCGGGATGTGGTAAAGCAGGTGGATTTCTTCTCGGAGCCGTGGAAGCCGATCGGAGGCTTTTAAGTAAGAGCGTGACGTGACCGGACACTATTTCGGAAGTTAGGTCTGGCTGCGCTGCAGAGAAAAGATGGGGGGCGAGGGGCAGGAGCGAGTGCAGAGCCATCAGTTAGAGGCAGGGGCAGGCGATGCCTCCCTGGACTCACTCAAGCTAACAATCCTCTGGCTGAGGGAGGGGAAACTGAGCCTCAGTGCCTTTGTGGGTATGAGGTGATGGAGCCAGAAGTCAAACCCAAGACTTAGCCCTGCCAATAGCCGTGCTTTCTTAATGCTTTATGATACTCCTCACTTCCACTAAGTGTCTCTTTAACCCTGACACCGTGGCCTGTGGGGATCATTAGCTCCATTTTAGTGATGGGGAAGGCTGATGGAGCAAAGCAGGGATCCGACCAGCTGGCCTCAGAGTCCGATCCTCATTGGGAAGAGAAAAGAGACTGCTTTCCCGACCGAAACCTGGGGGAGCCCTCATCTTCTCCATCAGTGTCTGCGCATCTCTGAGCCCCCCTAGGCATTTTCTTCCTCTTGGGTCACGGAGTGGCTTCAGCAGTCCAGAGTTCCCAATCCTTGGTGCGGGGCCTTGGGCTCACGGCCACCATGCCCATTGCGGATGACAGGCTCCCTTGACACCCGCTGACTCGGACTGATTGATGGATACTACTCATAATGACACCCGGCGGGAAGCTCCATCCCATACCCCTGGTCACCATCCCAGAAATTTAACTGAAAACCCCGAGATTCTCTGCTTTAGCTCAGACCACTCTCATGGTCCTTCTACCTGCCCATGCCAGAATGGCAAGGAAAAATCCCCATTCCTCTTAGTTCAACTCAAATACATTGGGAGTTTTCCCAAAGAAATGTTTCTCACGTGGGGCGCTTGTCTGGCTGCGAGTAGAGCATGTGACTCCTGATCTCGGGGTTGTAAGTTCAAGCCCCACAATGAGTGTAAAGATTACTTAAAAATAAAATCTTAAAAAAAAAAAGACATGTTTCGCATAAAAGAAATGTCTAGCCTTATGCCAGCACCGCTCTGTTTTGACTGGTAGTAAGTTTTAAAATCGGGAAAATTCTTCAAAACTGTTTGGCTGTTCTGGGTTCCTTATGTTTCCATAGGATTTTTTGATAAGCTTGTCAATTTTTGCCAAAAAGACAAAAAATCAGATTTTAATAGGAATTGTGTTGAATCTGTCGTTCAACTTAAAGAATATAGCCATCTTACCAATATTACATCCTCTGAAACATGGGTTATCTTTCCATTTATCTAGATCTTTAATCTCTTCCAGCAATGTTTTGTAGTTATCTCTCTACAAGCTTTGCACTTCTTTTATTGTTTATTCCTAGGTGTTTCATTATTTTTGATGCTATTATAAATAGGATTATTTTCTTTTTTTAATTGAGGTATAATTGACATCCACTATTTTAGTTTCAGGTGTGCAACACGAGTCCACATTTGTGTCCATGGTGAAATGGTCACCACAGTAGTTAACATCCGTCACCAAACGTAGTTACAGAATCGTTTTCATAGGATGATAACTTTTTTTTTAAAGATTTTTTTTTATTTATTTATTTGACAGAGAGAGAGCGACAGCGAGAGAGGGAACACAAGCAGGGGGAGTGGGAGAAGGAGAAGCAGGCTCCCCGCTGATCAGGGAGCCCGATGCGGGGCTCGATCCCAGGACCCTGGGATCATGACCTGAGCTGAAGGCAGACGCTTAAGAACTGAGCCACCCAGGCGCCCCAGGATGATAACTTTTTAAGATCTACTCTCTTAGCAACTTTCAAAGATGCAACACAATATTATTAACTATAGTTATCATGCCCTACCTGATCCCCATGACTTATTTATTTTGTAACTGGAATTTTGTACCTTTTGACCCCATTTACCCATTTTACCCATCCCTGATCCTCCACCTCTGGAAACCACCAATCTGAGCTCTGTACCTATGAGCTTATTTTTTGTTTGTCTATTTGGTTGAGTTTTTTTGTTGTTGAGATTCTACATATAAGTGCAATCATATGGTATTTGTCTTTCTCAGTCTAACTTATTTCACTTAAAGCCCTCGAGATCCATCCATGTTGTTGCAAATGGCAAGATTTCATTCCTTTTCATTGCCATTCCATATTCCATTGTATATGTAATAACCACATCTTCTTTGAAATTGGAATTGCTGCAATGGGCATGGGGGTGCATGTATCTTTCTGAGTCAGTGTTTTCATTTCCTTGGGATAAATACCCAGAAGTGGAATTACTGGGTCATATGGTATTTCTATTTCTAATTTTTTGAGAAACCTCTATATTGTTTTCCATAGTGGCTGCGCCAATTTACATTCCCACCGAGATTTTCTTTTCTTAAAAAAAAAAAATTCTGGGGCAGCTGGTTGGCTAAGTCAGACGCTTAAGTGTCCAACTCTTGATTTTGGCTCAGGTCATGATCTCAGGGTCTTTGGATCGGGCTCAGTGGGGAGTCTGCTTGTCTCTCTCTCCCTCTGCTCCTCCCCCTGCTCACACTCTTTCTCTCAATAGATAAATAAGTCTTTAAAAAAAATCTTCCAGGGGTGCCTTGGTGGCTCAGTCGGTTAAGCGTCTACCTTCGGCTCAGGTCATGATTGCAGGGTCCTGGGGTCGAGCCCCAGATCAGGCTCTCTGCTCAGCAGGGAGCCTGCTTCTCCCTCTCCGTCTGCCTGCCTCTCTACCTACTTGTGATCTTTCTCTCTCTGTCAAATAAATCTTTAAAAAAAAAAAATCTTCCAAAATTATTCTGAATTTAGTATTTATCTCAATTTCTAATACATATTCATGAGTATCCTTAATTTAAATTTAAAAGAGACTAAATTCACATCACATACAATTAACTTTTTTTAAATGTATAATTCAGTGGTATTTAGTGTGTCCACAATGTTGTCCAACTACCAGCTCTCTCTAGTTTCAAAACTTTTTTTAACACCCCATAAAACACCCTATACCCATTAAGCAGTCTCTCCCAATCCCCACTGGACCCCATTCCCTAGTAACCTCTAATCTGTCCCTATGGGTTTTTTCACTCGAGATATATATCACACAAAAGAAATCATGGAATTTGTGACCTTTTGCGTCTGTCTTCTCTTAGTATAATTTTTTCAAGGTTTATCCAAGTTGTAACATGTACCAGTACTTTGTTCCTTTTATGGAACAAATAGTACAGCATTTCATAGTATGTATATACAATGATTTATTTATCTGTTTATCCATTTATGGACAATAGCCTTGTTTCCACCTTTTGGCTATTATGAATAATACTGCTATAGACATTCATGTCCCAGTTTCTGTGTGGACGTATGTTTTCATTTCTCTTGAGGATATACTTAGGCGTGGGATTGCCAGGTCCTATGGTAATTCTAGGTTTAATTCTTTGAGGAACCACGAACTATTTTCTACAGCAGCTGTGCTAGTTTACATTCTCACAGCGTCCCTATTTCTCCACATCCTTACCAACACGTGTTGTGTTCTATTTTCTCGATTTAAGCCATCCTAGTGGGTGTGAAGTGGTATCTCACTGTGGTTATAATTTGCATTTCCTTAATGAGGCACAAAAATAGAAAAATAAAGAAAATTAATTTAAAAAATATAAAATTAATAAAACTAAAAGTTGGTTCTTGGAAAAGATAAAATTAGCAGAGATTTAGCTCTCTCTTTCTTTCTTGGCCAGTCTAGCTAAATATTTGTCAATTTTGGTGACCTTTTCCAAGAACCAACTTGTAGTCTTATTGATTTTCTCCATTTTTTTCTATTTTCTATTTTATTTATTTCCACGCTTATCTTTATTATGTCCTTCCTTTGGCTTGCTTTAGGTTTAGTTTGCTCTTCTCTTTCTAGTATCTTAAGGTGAAAGGTTAGGTTATTGACTTGAAATCTTTCTTCTTTTCTAATACAGATATTAACAGCTATAAATTTCCCTTGAAACTCGGCTTTGGCTGCATCCTATACACTTACATATGTTGTGTTTTTGTTTTCATTCGTTTTTAGGTATTTCTAATTTCCCCTGTGATTTCTCCTTTGACCCACTGATTATTTAGGAGTGAACTTTTCTATTTCTACATATTTGTGAACTTCCCACTATTTCTGCTGCACTAATTTTTTTAAAGATTTATTTATTTATTATTGGGGGGGAAGGGAGAGGGATAGAGAGAATCCCAAGCAGACTCCCCCACTGAGCATGGAGCCTGATGCAGGGCTCGATCTCGCAACTCTGAGATCATGACCTGAGCCGAAATCAGGAGTCAGATGCTTAACCGACTGAGCCACCAGGCACCCCTTCTGTTATTAATTTCTGATTTAATTCCACTGTGGTTGGAGAACAAACTTCATGTGATTTCAATCCTCAAATTTATTGAGGCTTGTTTTATGGCCAACATACGGTCTATCCTGGAGAATGTTCCATGTGCACTTGAGAAAGATGTGTATTCTGCTGTTGTTGGATGGAGTCTTCTTTTTTTTTTAATATTTTATTTATTTATTTGACACACAGAGAGAGAGAGAACACAAGCAGGGGGAGCAGCAGAGGGAGAGGGAGAAGCAGACTCCCCACTGAGCAGGGAGACTGATGCGGGGCTCGATTCCAGGACCCTGGGATCATGACCTGAGCCAAAGGCAGACCCTTAACTGACTGAGCCACCCAGGTGCCCCTGGAGTCTTCTTTAGATATCTATTAGGTCTAGTTGGTTTACAGTGTTACTGATCTTCTGCCTAGTGGTTCTACCTGTTATTGAAGGTGGGTATCGAAGCCTCCAACCATTATTTTGAATTGTCTACTTTCCCTTCAATTGTTAGTTTTTGCTCCAAATTTTGTTGTTAGAAGCATATATATTTACAATAATTTTATCTTCTTGAAAAACCCTCTTATCATTATAAATGTCCTTCTTGTCTCAAGTAATAGTTTTTGTCTCCTCAATACCTGTTTTGTCTCAAACTTACATAGCTACCCCAGCTCTCTGTTGGTAACTCTGTGTGGCATCTATTTCCATCCTTTTACTTTAAACATTTTTGTGCCTTTGAACCTAAAGTAAATTTCTTATAAACAGCATATAGTTCGATCATGTGTTTAAATCTATTCTTCACTCCCTGCCTTTGATTGGGCTGTTTGGACCATTTACGTTCCATGTAACTACTGAGAAGGTAAGATTTATGTCTGCCATTTTGCTATTTTTTTCATGTCTAATGGGTTTCTTTTTTGTTTTCTATTTCTTGATTCCTGCCTTCTTTTGTTAAGATAGATATTTTCTAGTGTATTTTTTTTTTTAAAGATTTTATTTATTTACTTGAGAGAGTACAGAGGGAGAAGCAGATTCCCTGCTGAGCAGGAAGCCTCATGCGGGACTCAATCCAAGGACCCCGAGATCATGGCCTGAGCCGAAGGCAGCTGTTTAACACACTGAGCCACCCCAGCGCCCCTAGTGTATCTTTTTAATTTCCTGTTTCATTTACAGTGTTTTTCGGAATTATCTTCTTAGGGGTTGCCCTGGGCATTACAATTAGCAGCATCTTCACTTAACACAATATAGTTTTGATTTGGGGTGCCTGGCTGGTTCATTCAGAAGATGAAGAGTGTGTGACTCTTGATCTCAGGGTCATGGGTTTGAGCCACACACTGGGTGTAGTGCTTACTAAGATAAATAAATAAATAAATAAATAAATAAATAAATAAATAAAATAAACTACAAAAATAAACAATATAGTTTGGATAAATACTAAGTTAATTTTAATAGTGTATAAAAACTCTGCTTCAGTCTAGCCCCATTCCCTCCCCACACCTTTGTACGATTACTGTCTTACAGATCTCACCCGTACAGGTTATAAGCCTGCCAACACAGTTTTGTGATTATTGTTTTATGCAGTTGCCTTTTATTTATTTTTTTAAATAATGGGCTTGAAATTTCATTTTATTTTAAAGTAGGCTCCATGCCCAATGTGAGGCTTGAACTTATGACCCCGAGATCAAGAGTCGGATGCTTTACCGACTGAGCCAGCCAGGAACCCCTAGGCAGTTGCCTTTTAAAGACAAAAAATGAGTTAAAGACAGAAGAAGAAAAGCATTACAAATAGAAGTGTTTATACTGTCTTTCATTATATCTATGTGGTTACCCTTGCTGACGCTCTTCATTTCGTTGTGTGTTTTCAAGTTACCATTGAGTGTACTTTCATTTCGGCTCGTAGGGCTCCCTAGAGTATTTCTCATAGGGCAAGCCTGCTAATGACAAATTGTTTTTCCTTCCTGGAGATGTCTTCATTTCTCGTTGTTTTTGGAGAGCACATGGGTTTGATTATTTCTCATCCAAAGCCTACTACAGCCTGGAGAAGGTGTCCCAATGGGCAGGTAACCTTAGGCTTATGTCCTTTCTCTGGGCTTATATTTATCCCGGCTCCACCAGCTTATTAGCTGTGTGACCTTGGACAGGTCATGTCATTTCTCTGTGCTTTAGTTTCCTCCTGTATAAAATGGAGATAACAATGATGCGGAGCTCAAAAGTGTTGCAGGACTGAGTTAGGACTTGGGGCCGGTGTGAGCCCACAACACTAGCAGTGAGCTCATTTGCCAAACAAAAACAACCTGGGGGTAGGGGAGGGTAGAGAAAGGAAGGAGGATTCAGTGAGTGAGCTCTGCCCAGCTCCAGGGCTCTCCCTTAGTTTCTCTTA
Source organism: Phoca vitulina (assembly GCF_004348235.1). Classification (NCBI taxonomy): domain Eukaryota; kingdom Metazoa; phylum Chordata; class Mammalia; order Carnivora; family Phocidae; genus Phoca; species Phoca vitulina. Next base: position 1,990,295 of record NW_022589743.1, read on the forward strand.
GAGGAATGTCACCTGCTTTTCCTACAGGATGCTCATCAGAGGCAGCCTGGAAGCTGGCAGAGGCACCTCTAGAACCATGACATTGAAGAAAGCCCATCCCATGTTGTAAACTTACACGTGTGGGATAAGACAATGGACAAAACCCATTCTTGTTCTCTGGGGATACCGCATGGGCCTGGAGTGCCCTTGGTGACAGCCAGCCGGGATGGGCCTATCAGTGGCCTGGGCTTTGCCCAAGCCTCCTTCTGCTGGGCAGCACCTCTGGACCTTTCTGAAGGTCTAGGCAGGCCTGAGAAGGAAGGTGCCTGTGCACCTACCTGGACTCTAGAGGAATCCAGAAAGCACATGGCAACCTCTTGCAAGCAATGAGGGTCGGCCACCCTTCCGACTTGTATTCCGTGCCCATGTCATTGCTCATGCGAGTCCCCAAGGATACCTACAAAGCTAGCAGGAGGCAGAGGTGTGTCTCCACTCGGCCAGCACCCGGTCCAGCCCCTCCCCCTTTTCCCATCGCAGCTCCACTCCTGCCCTTCCCTCCTTCCGAAACAAGCGACACAGCTGACTCGTGCCTTGAGGAAGGCCATTTATTTCCAAGATAGAGACTATACTTTTAAGACAGGACTTTTCAGAAGCAGGAAATCTTAGTTGTCGCCTAGAGAGGTGTGTCAAGGACACAGTGAAAGGAGACATGCGCACGTGGGGCCAGAGGCTTATCCAACACTGTTACAACACTTTTTTAAATGAGCAAAACATCTTTAAAAATCCTTATAAATTCTTTATAATATGTTACACATTTAGAGACAATATTTACAATAAAAGGATCAGGGAGGGAAGAGAGAGAAATCTACTTTACAGCAAATCTTTGCATAAAACAAGAGGACCGACAGACGTGGCAGTGGGGTTCACAACCCCACCCGGGCTTCCCTGGAATAAGTGAGGGCATGTGTGGGGAGGCCTGGTGGTCTGAGGTCTATTTACAAAGTGTGGGGAGAAGAGGGGGCTGGGTCCCGCCCATCCTGAAGGAACAGCGCAGCTCAGACCCCATAAATCAGCGTGTGTGTGTGTGTATGTGCGTGTGCGTGTGCATGTGTGTGTGTGTGTGTGTGTGTGTGTGTGGTGTGAGAGAGAGGAGGGAGGGAGAGAGAGAGAAAGAGAGAGAGTGAGACACCAGGGATGTTTCCTACGCCCCCTCCTAAAGGAAGAAGGTGGGGTCTGTGTGCCTGGGTTGTGGAAGAAGCAGGCATAGCTAGAAGAAGGAAAAGACAGGCAAGGGAGGTCCGGGGAAGTGGTGGCGGGGGGAGGGGGACCCTGGACCCTCCCCGAAGTCTCTGGGGAACCGGCAGCTAGCTCCCCATGGTCAACACGCTTAGTGAGGGTGGTTTAGGGGTTGGCAAAAAGTTGGTGAGGGGAGTAACCCTGGTAAGAGTCTCAGTCCTGCCTCTGCGGAGCGGCCCTAACTTCCTTCCCTGGCTCGGACAAGCAGCAGGGGCAGGATCCCTGGAGGCAAGGGCAGGGCGCCCTGGTGTGCGTGGTGGGGCAGGAGTGGCAGAAGTTGCTATGGAAACACCTTCTGACAGTGACCCGTGCACTGGCCCACAGGCCCCTCTCCCCTGGGGACACCACCCAGCTCCATCTCCTCTCCCCTGGCATAGTCACCCCCTTCCCCTCAGCGAGCTAATGAACAGGGGCGGAGGAAAGGAGCCAAGAGCCAGCATCACCCTGTGTCGTTCCTTTAGTCCGAGACTTGGGGGTTCCCTATCCACACCCCATGGCCAACAAGGGTCTCTAAGTGCAGACACAGAAGGACCCACTCTGTCACACAGCCCCCAGCAGCCTGGCCCCTCTGTCTCCGCCCCCCACCCCTTACCTCCAGGGTCCCCGCCCTCCCACTGCTCGTCCCGCCGGGCCTTCCCGCCTGCGCACCTACTACCCACCCCCGCACACAAACCAGGGAGGCGCGGCCTGCAGCGCCAGACGCACCGCGGGGCGAGAGGAGAGGGGGTGCCAGCCCGAGAAGACTGGGGCAGGGCGGCCGGTCACAGACACTGGTGGAGGCGGGAGGCGGCCGAGCGGCGCGGGGGCTGGCTCTGCAGGGGCGCCGGGTCGCCGGGCGGCAGCGAGGCCGCGGACGACGGGGCCCGCGCCTTGGTGGACTCCAGGCTGCTGAGGCCCGAGTCCTTGTTGTCGCTGTGCGCCCGAGGGCCCGCGGGCTCCGGGGGGCCGCCGCCGCCCAGCTCCTTCCACTCGTTGAAGTTGAGGTCGGTCAGCGGGCTCTGCACCACCACCGTGTGGCGCCGCCAGCTGCTCCGGCGCCGCCGCGTCTCGGGCGACAGCGGCCGCCGCAGCCGCACGGCCAGCATGTCGTCGGCGGTGCCGCGGAGGCGCAGCCGCAGCGCCTCGATGCGCGACGGCCGCGAGCCCAGCGCCGCCACCGCCGCGGCCGCCGGGGGGCGCAGCGACTCCTGGCTGCTGGACGAGGCCGAGCCCGGCGGCTCCGCGGCGCGGGGACCGCCCCTCCCGGCGCCCGCGCCCGCGCCCTCGGCGTCCGGGCGGCTGCGGGCCAGGCGGCGGCGCGCCAGGGTGTCGCAGGGCATGAGGCGGTGCGAGCTGAAGGACGGCCGGCGCGCCGGGCGCCCCCCGGGCCCCGCGCCGGCCTCCGTGTCCGTCTCCACGTGGCTCAGCTCGCTGCGCTCGTCGTCCGCCTCGTCCCCCGCGCCCAGCCGCCGGCCGCCCGCGCCCGAGCACACGCTGCGGTCCATGGTGGACAGGGTGGAGTAGCCCGAGACGATGGAGCGCGTGTCCGCGGCCGGCCGCTCGTCCGGCGCCGCCGGGGGGCTGAGGCGGCCGGCGGCCTCGGGGGCGGCCTCGGGGGCGGCGGCGGCGGCGGCGGCG
>NW_022589743.1:1993586-2040047 GCF_004348235.1 Phoca vitulina
GGCGGCGGCGGCGGCGGCGGCGGCGCCCGGCAGCGGCCCCTGCGGCTGGTCCCGCGCCCCCGGCGCCGGCGCCCCCGCCTCGGGCTTGTGCGCCTCCTGCTCCGAGTCGTCGTCGGTGCTGCTGCCCAGCCCCCGCGCCTCCCGCCGCTTCTTCCGCTTGCGGTTGACCGCCGAGATGAAGGAGATCGCCAGCATCTCCCGGGCGTACGGCTCCTTCTTGGGGGCCCACGAGCCCTGCGCGGGAGACAGGCCGAATGCAGGAGGCGCCCCCGCACCGCGGCCCCGCCGCTCCTCCCCGACGGCTGTGCCCGCGGCAGCGTCACCACCCACCCGGTCCCCACCGGCGAGCCGGCCAACCCCGCAGCCCCCTCGGCACCCGCTCTGGCCTCAATCCAGAGACTCTCGGCTCTTTCCTGTGAGCTGGGCGCCGGTCCCTCACCTCCGCCCACCTTCCACTCCATTCCCCATGCCCAGCGCTAGCGAAAGCCTTTTAGACATGGCTCTGGTGATAAGAGTCTCTCAACAGGGAATACACTTGACAGTTTGAACCCATTGCACCTAGACTGTCCCGGGTGATAACCACCAGATCCTGGCGGGGACCTCCCTCTGACCGCAGCTTCTACCCCTTCCATCTCCACTCACCCCCACCCGGGAAACCTGCCTTTCCACCCACTCCGTATGTATGGGCCTCTCCAGGGCAATAGGCCCAAGTTCACTTCCCTTTCCCACTGCAGCCCGCGGGCGGGTGTTTCAGCCAATCCACCAGCGCGCCACCCACAATCCGCATCCCCACATCAATGCAGCCGTCAGCTCTGCCGCCAGGAGTGGCCACACGATCCTGCACAATCCGATGGTCTGGATGGATGCTGCTCCCAAACACTGATTTCCAACCCCACACTGGGCTCCTTCCTGCCCCGTTCTCACTGCTCAGCCCTGTGGGTGTTTTCTTGTCCTAGCCTTCCCGGATGCCCCAGCAGAGCCCACGCTGCCCATCACCAGCCAACACCAAACTACCCCTTGAACTCCAGAACTCTTCTTCCAACCGCAAGACCCTCTCAAGCAAGGTTTCTGCAGGCACCCGAAATTCACCTATCTGCAACTGCACTATGCCCCCATGCCCTGCCCCAAACCACCTGCATGCACGTTCCCCATCTTAAGGTGATTCTCTGCCTCCTCCCTCTCCCCTGCTTCTTCTCAATGCCCCCGAAGTGACTCGCAAAGCCAGCCCATCCTCACCATCGTCTTTTCAGGCCCTCACACAGCCTTTTCTGGGCCTTTCTGCCCTCTCCTGATAGGACTCCCTGCCTCCACCTTTGCCTTACCCCAGTCCCTCCTCCCCTAGAGCAATCAGTCCTTCTAAGACTAGGTGTGAATCTGATCACCTCCAGATTCTGCAGGGCCCTCCACCCCCACCAGGATGAAGCTCAGACACAGGGCCCTTCACAATCTGGTCCCAACTTTCCCAGCCTACGGCCCTCCCTACCCCAACCCCAACCCAGCCTGCACTCCAGCCAGACTCACCTGCATTTTAACACTGGCAGCCCTTAGCCACCGCCCCCCAGCCCACCCTATGTGCTGAGTGTGCTCTAAATCCTACTAGGCCCAGCTGAAACCTGGCAGCCTCCATGCGGCCGCCTCCCAGCCCTCGCCTCGCCCTTTGAAAACCCAGCTGCACCTGCTCTTCTCCCATCAGGATAGGTCTGTTTCCACGTCATCTGCATCACTTGAGCTCCTTGAGAGCAAGGTCTGTGGCTTATTTGTGTTTGCATCCATGACCCCTAGCTCCATGCCTGGCACATAACAGGTGCTCAATAAATGTTAAGTGAAGGGCACATGGGTGAATGCAGTCCCCTCAACACAGGAAGCCCTGCGGCAGCAGAGGCTGAAACTGCTCCCCCTGCTGGGCTGGAACGGCCTGCCCTGTGACCCCTCCTCACAGGCCACCTCCTGGTTCAGCCACAGCGTAATACTGAATGGAGACCCAGAGAAGCCTCGCGTGGCCCCTGCAATCTACATACTCTCTCCCACATCAGCTAGTTCTGAGAAAGGTGATGCACGTCAGGGAGTCAGGATTCAGAGGCACGTGGCTCCCAGGCCGTGGCTGGCAACACGGCTCCCGAAGGCAATCCCTGGAGTTGTGCAATATGGGGGCTCTGCTGTGATCTTCCCGAGGCACAGGGTGGCCAGTGCCACTTTCTCGTCTGGCCAATGCTCTCGGAGAGACTTGAGAGGCCACTAGGACCATCTGATCGAATTATCCTCTCCTCCTGCTAGTTACAGAAGCAGTGAGGTCATGATGGTCCCTTCCAGGAATGCAGAGGTCAGTACGTGCACAGAAAGGTCAAGGGGTCAGCCCAGGAGAGGCTATGGGAAGCCAGGAGGCTAGCAGGAGCAATGGGTGGAAGTAACATGGAGCTAGGTGCAGGTCACTGTAATGAACTTGCTCCCTGTCACAGCAATCTTCTGATGGAGTGAGCTCCCTGCCCCACAGGTGTGCAGTCAGAGGTTCTATGGAGAGGTTGCAGGGACCTCTGTCCCAGACTAAAGCAGCCTTCTTTCTTTCTGCCCAGTACACTCTTCTTCTTCTTTTTTTTTTTTTGAGAGAGAGAGCGAGCGTGCAGGTAGGGAGGGGAGGGGCAGAGGGAGAGGGAGAGAGAGAATCCCAAGCAGGCTCCACGCCCAGCGCAGAGCCCACCACGCGGCTCTATCTGACGACCCCGAGATCATGACCTGAGCCGAAATCAAGAGTTGGACACTTCATCGACTGGGCCCCCCAGGCGCCCCGCACCCCCACTATATTCTTCTGATATATAATGAGCATCTACTTGGTGTCGGGCACACTGGGCTCACGGGGACCTGGCCAGTGCTTGGAGACCCAGACCGAAATGAGTCCAGTTCGATCACCAATGTTTAGTGATTTCACCCACTACTACAGACAGAATTGTGTCCCCCTCCCGAAGCCATCTGCTGAAGCAAGCCGGGACCCCCATGTATTTGGAGATGGGGCCTTCGGCGGGTAATGCAGTCATGGCCTGATGGTGGCATTGGTGTTCTTACACAAAGAGACACCAGAGAGCTGGTGCTGTTGCTGTCTGTCTCTGCTCTATGAGGACAGAGCGAGAAGGCAGCCATCCACAAGACAGGAAGAGAGCTCTCAGCAGAAACTGACCATGCTGACATCTAGCCTCGAGAACTGTGAAGAAATAGATGTCTGTTGTGTAAGCCACCCAGTATGTGGCATTTAGTTACGGCAGCCCGAGCTGACTAAGACAACCCCCTCGGCCATCCAGCTCTAAGAGTTGGGCAGCCGTGCTCGCCTAATGGCTCTGTCCCAGAAGGCAGGCTCTGGAGCAGCCAGGACTAGCTGGCTGTGAGAGCTGGTTCAAAGAACCAGCTTTGGTTTCATTGATTTTCTCGATTGTTTTCAATTCATTGATTGATGCTCTTGTCTTTATTCTTTCCTTCCTTCTGCTTGCTTTGGGCTCTCCAAAAAGCATAGTTATCGTAGCAGATGTATCTGGCCGTTCCCATATCCCCATAAATGGGGATAAATATCAGGCCTCATTTATGGATGAGGAAGCTGAGGTTCACAAAGAGATTAAGCAACTTGCCCGATGTCCCGAAGCTACTGAGTGGTGGAGCCAGGACTCAGTCCCAGGACTGTGTGTGCTTCTGACCACTGGGCACGCTGCCCCCCGGGCGCCTAACTCCCAAGCCAGATCCTTCTCTTCCCCCAGACACCTCCCGAAGCACTGCCAAGGTGAGTAGCTTCTCTGCTGACCTCATACACACACTCCTTCCCACCCGCCTTCCCAGTGACCAGCAACCTTCCTCAGGGCCACGGGCACTTCTCCCAATTCCCTTGACCAAAAAGCAAAGAGCAGGCTGGCCTGCCAGAATGGCTTTGGCACTCACCTTGGACTTGGCTGAACTGCAGGTGGTGGAATCTGTTGGGGAGAGCGAGAAAGAAAAATGAAAGTTAAATTGGGACAGGGGGAGGCTGTCTTGTGAACACGATTCCCTCTCCTCGGAGGCTTCAGAAACCAGGGAGTTCAGACACCTGAGATCTCCCCAGGCCCTGGGAGTGTGAAGGGCTTCTGATGCCATTTCCTGTGGGACAGGGATGGAGCGGCTAATGATGTCAATCACCTCTTCCTTTTGAGGCGGGAAGTGACATCAGGCTGCCAGTCCCTAGACCCTCGTTTGCCAGGGTCAAGGGCAAGCGGTGGGGGGTGGGGGAGCTTTTCTTTGGGCCTAGTTCCTCTCCCCTCCCCTCCTGTCCCTGTTACTCTGAAGCACTGGAGAGAAAATGCCAAATATCAGATGCAGTCCACAGAAACCACAATGAAACACAGCAAATCACAGATGCTCTGAAGGAATGGAGACCACACAGTGCATAGACAGGTGGGGGCCCTACATCTACCTCTAGCCCACCCCAACTCCAGGACAGGAGGAAGACGACGGGCCCTGTGTAGGATGGAGTACAGGGGCAGACAGCAGGTGGGCGGGACACAGGAGGTAGAGTGGGCTGGTGATTTGGGCCTTGCTAAGCTCCAGCTCCAGACTCCAGCTCAATCTGCCCTGATGGGGCAAGGCCCCTGTTTATTACCAGAGTTATGAAGAAGAATAAAAATTTTACATCCGTGGGACTTGGGTCCCACTCCCTTAATATCATTGGGGTGGAGAAGGAACCAGAAACCAATCCCGGCAGGGTCTTCTCCAGGCTGATCTAAGGACCTCCCGGGGTCTGATGGGGCAGTGCGTGGGCACAGTTAATCCACACTCTCTGGCAAGCAAGTGAGTCCTCCTCCCCAGCCCTCCCCTGCACACAGTGAGAAGAGCAGATGGCTGACCACACAGTGAGACACACAGGGCAGGGGTGCGGCAGCAGGTGATTAGAAGAAACGGGGGGCTCCTCTCTGCCACCCCCTCCCACCTTGTCCTCTGGCCCCCTCCTCAGCCTGCCTCTGGGAACTAGGGGTGCTGTGGAATGCCTCCGTCAGAGACAGGAGCAGTCAAAATACTAAGGGGAGCTCCTCCATGGGGCAGGCCAAGTTAGTGCCGTGAGCCAAGAAGGGACTGCTCTGGGCTACTCTGTTCGAGGCTCTACGCCCAGAAACAGGACTAAGGGGCTGAGTGACCAGGGGCTCTGGTCTCAGACGCGGGAAGAGCCAGCCCTCGGAGGCAACTGAGGCAGGAGCTGCAGCTGTAGAGGGGCTTCTGGGGGTGACGTCACCCGTGTCTAGACAGGCTGGGTCCTCCTTACAGCCAAGCCTCCTCCTGTCCGGATAACCCGAAGTGGCCGGGCTCGGCACAGAGAGAAGGCCAGAGTTTGGGGACTGTGGGGGGCAACCTGTGGTGCCCAGACTTCCTGGCAAGGGGATAGGATCTGCCTCCAACAAACCTCCTTCCTCCTGAGAAGGGGCTTTCGGATGGGAGGGTTAGGGTGGGGGTAAGCTGTTAACAAGCGTGGGGAGCTGGTATGTCACATCGAGGTGCTCACAGCCCGGGACCTTTCTGCCTGCCCCTCGGGCCTGCCCAGCCTTCTTATAATCACCCGCCACTGTTAGTGACCGAGGCCGCAATGCCACACTGTACCCTTTAAATCTCCAACAGGTCCGCTGGAGGAGGGGAAGGAGAAGAGAGGGGCAGGGTCCAGGGGCGGGAGGAGAGCACAGGGAAAAGAGAGAGGAGGGTGGAGGGGTGCAAGGAGAAAAGGAAGAAAAATTAAAAAGAGGAAATATGCCCAGAAGGACACAGCCCGTGAGAAATAAAAAGCTCAGGAAGGAAACCAGTGAAGGAGGGCGAACAAAGCCCCTACCCAGCCCCGGGGTCCGCTGAGCAGACAAGGAGGCGGGTGCACAGGCAAGCCGGACCTCCCTAGAGCGGAGAAGGCCCTGCCACAGCCCAGTCTTGGTGGTGGGGGGCAGGGAAGGGCCCCACTGGGGCAGAGCAGGGAAGCTGGGCATCTGGCCAGGCATCTGGGACCCTGGGGAATGCGGATCCCACCCCCACCCCCCCCCCCTCCCCAGCCCCTGCACTCACCTGAACCTGGGTCACCAGGGGGCACTGTCCTGCCAATGTTAGGCAGGAGGTACTCAATGTTGGGCACTGACTGAGGCTCCTTGTCATCCACAGGAGTCTGCAAACAGGAGGAGGGTCAGCCAGCATGCCCTCAGATGGCCAGACTGTGGATCCCGCAAACTGGGGTAACCTGAAGGCAGGGCCCATGACTCCTCCAGCAGACAGGGCTCACCAGGGCAGCTGCTGTCTCTCTCTTAAGTCAGGCACTCTTGAGGGCAGGTCCCACATGTCCCCCATTAGACTATTTTGTGCCTTCTCCAACACCTTGATTGAACCCCCAAAGGCTGGAGCTCCTCCCTCAGCTGAAGGCAGGAGCTGTGTCTCCCCCATCAGGCTGGACCTTCCTAAGACCTGTATCCTCCAGATAAGACTTGGACTCAGTTTCTCCCCCCTTAGACTGGGGGCTCATGAAGGCAAGGATTGTGTCTCCCATTAGATTAGAGGCTCCTGAGGAGAGGCTCTATGTTTCCTCCATCAGACTGGGAAGCCCCAAAGACAGGGACCTTCCCCCTGCTTGAGTCTTGCTGCCTGCCCCCTCCCAGCCCCCAGCCTGGGAGGAGGGCCCACCTCAGCTCAGACCCACCCCCGCCCTCCCTCTGCATCACTTACTCTCTCTCCCTTGTCCTCATCATCGCTGAAGAACCAGTCTGACTGCAGAGGAGACAAAAGGAAGTGAACTCAGTGTGGAAAGGGGCTGAGGGAAGACAGAGACACAGCCTCCTGACCTGCATAGTCCAGAAGACCCCACTCAGACGCCAGATGGAGCGGGGCAGGAGCGGGCACCAGGAGGTGAGGGTCCCCCCTCTTTTCAACAACCCCCATCTGCACCTGGCTACTAGAAGTCCCCAAGGGAGGTTGATGAATCCCAGGACCCAACTCCACAGGCTATGAGAAACCCGTGGGGAGAGAAAGGACTGGATCCCAGTGTGGGAGGGAAACGCAGCCTGGACTGGGAGGGGGCTGAGGACTGATGGAGGGCCAGCTCAGGGACAGCTTCTAGGCCTGTCTGTCACTAGACTCTGTACAGGGTGCATCACGGTGGCTCTCTCCCAACCGCAGGCCAGAAGCGGGAGGGTGGGGGTGGGGGGCAGCAGCGCCATCTAGTGCCGGCTGGGGCGACTGCAGGGAGAAGGCCAGTCGTGGCTGCCAAAGCTGTGTACCCCTCCCCAGCCCTGGGCACCACACTGCCCTGGGGCGGGACCCCCTCCCCTGGCCAGGAAAGAGAAGTGCCTGGAGGGAAGTGTTAGGAGGTTCCCCGAGGGGCAGGCAGGCAAGGGTTTTCACATAAATGTCAAACAGGATAGAAAATAAAGTAAAAACCCCACTCTTAAATACATTTTGTGAAATTTGAGAATCTTGAAGATAAAACCCTGAAAGTTTTCTGAAAAACAAAAACAGATTGCTTGCAAATGAGCAAGTATCAGCTGTAACTAGAACTTTCGGCAGCAGCAGACACAAGAAGACAATATTTTCACTGTATTGCTGGACTACAAACACAAGAATTTGGAACCTAGGATTTTATACCCTGCTAAACTCTCACTTTTGAGTGTGAACTACAACTATTCTAAGACATCAAAAAGCTTACTGCACAAAGACTCTCTTAATTGTGTACATGAGCTCATAAAGAAATGACTCCAGGGTGGAGCAACAGGCTCTGAGAAGTAAGGATGGATAGTAGCGTAGAAAAGTCCATTGTCGACCCAAGCAAGGATACTCACACACATATACAAACACACACAAAGTATCTCCACGACGCCGTGGATTTCGAACACAGAGGGAGAAACCTCTCTGCGTATGAGTGAGAATACACAAGGTACTTGGCTTTTAGATGTGGTGGAAGGAAGACAATGGATATTGATGAGTTTAGAAATTGTCAGTGAAAATGAAACGTAAGTATGGGCTGTTATAATTGTATGATTAAACACAGTATGGACTTTATAAATTGTGTAATTTTCACATCAGGAAAATAAAAGTCAGTTCATCCAAAGCAAGGTAGGACAGACTGAAGAGAGATAAAATGAAAATGGGGTAAAGAGAAAACGACATTTAAGATAGCAGAGATAAGCCCTAATAGTACAGAAATTAGAATCAAGCAAATGAGCTAAGCTCACTGATTGAAAATTAAAACACACAGAGGGGTGCCTGGGTGGCTCGGTCGGTTAAGCGTCTGTCTTCGGCTCAGGTCATGATCTCAGGATCCTGGGATCGAACCCCATGTGGGGCTCCCTGCTTAGCGGGGAGCCTGCTTCTCCCTCTCTCTCTGCTGTTCCCCCCTGTGCTCTCTCGCTCTGTCTCTCAAATAAATAAATAAAATCTTAAAAAAATAAAAATTAAAAAAAAACATGCAGCATATTTGGGGCGCCTGGCTGGTTCAGTTGGTAGACTGTGCAACTCTTGATCTTGGGGTCATGAGTTCAAGCCCCACGTTGGGCATGGAGATTACTTAATAAAATAAAATACCGTTTGTTTAAAAAAAAAAAAATAAGCAGAGAGAAAGTTGGTTTGGAAGGACACATATTAACCTATTAGAGTGGGTCATTATGGGGGGGCAGAGTGGGTAGGAATGAATGGGGGAACAAGGAGACTTGCAGGTTGATTATGACCGTGTGCCATGAACCTCAGTTATTATTCATCACAATCAGGCATATTATTAATCCAAATAAGTAGCACAGAAGAGAAACAAGAAAGAAAAGAGAGAATAAGAAATAATGCAAGATCTAGGGGTGCCTGGGTGGCTCAGTCGGTTAAGCATTAACCTGCCTTCAGCTTGGATCCTGGGATTGAGCCCCGCATCGGGCTCCCTGCTCAGCAGGGAGTCTGCTTCTCTCTCTTTCTCTCTCCCTCTGCCCCTCCCAACTCCTACGCGCATGCGTTCATGCACATGCGAGCTCTCTCTCTCCATCTCTCTCAAATAAAGAAATAAAATCTTAAAAAAATAATGCAATGGGGCGCCTGGGTGGCTCAGTCGTTGGGCATCTGCCTTCGGCTCAGGTCATGATCCCAGGGTCCTAGGATCGAGCCCCGCATCGGGCTCCCTGCTCGGCGGGAAGCCTGCTTCTCCCTCTCCCGCTCCCCCTGCTTGTGTACCCTCTCTGGCTGTCTCTCTCTCTGTCAAATAAATAAAAATAAAATCTTTAAAAAAATAATAATAATGCAAGATCTAAAGTCAGTCTTCTCAGGCTCAAGTTCACCTCAGGTAAATGATCTCTCTGAGTCTATTTACTTATCTGTAAAATGGACATAATAGGAGTATCTACTTCTAGAATTGTGGTGAGAATTAACATGAAATCCCGTATGGCTATTATAAAAAAGACTAGAAATACCGAGTGTTGGAGAGGATGTGGGAGAAAAGGGAACCTTCACACACAGTTGGTGCGAATGTAAAATGGCTTAGCCACTATGGAGTTAAAAACAGAACAACCCTAGGATCCAGCAATTCCACTTCTGGGTATTTATCTGAAGGAAAAAAAAAAAAACACCAACAAGAAAAGATATCTGCACCCTGACGTTCATTGCAGCACATTATTTACAATAGCCAAGATATGGAAGTGACCTGAGTGTCTATCAGTGGAGTAATGGATAAAGAAGATGTGGTATGTATATGAAATGGAATACTCCTCAGCCATAAAAAGAAGGAAATCTTGCCATTTGCGACCACACGGGTGGACCTCGAGGGCACTATGCTAAATGAAATAAGTCAGACAGAGAAAGACAAATACCGTATACTCTCCACTTACACGTGGAATCTAAAACAAACAGACAAACAAAATCCAAGCTCATAGGTAGAGAGAACAGGTTGGTGGTTGCCAGGAGTGGGGGGAGGACCAAGGGGATGAAGGGGGTCAAAAGGTACAAACTTCCAATTATAAAATAAATAAGTCATGGGGATGTAGTATAGAGCATGATGACTATAGTTAATAACACTGTATTGTGTACTTGGAAGTTACTAAGAGAATAAATCTTTAAAATTCTCGGGCTCCTGGGTGGCTCAGTTGGTTAAGCCACTGCCTTTGGCTCAGGTCATGATCCCAGGGTCCCGGGATAGAGTCCCACATCGGGCTCCCTGCTCGGCGGGGAGTCTTCTTCTCCCTCTGACCCTCCCCCCTCTCATGCTCTCTCTCTCTCTCTCCCCTTCTCTCTCTCTCAAATAAATAAATAAAATCTTAAAAAAAAATTCTCATCGGGGCGCCTGGGTGGCTCAGTCCATTAAACGTCTGACTCTTGATTTCTGCTCAGGTCAGGATCCCAGGGTCCTGGGATTGAGCCCCACTGTCAGGGTCTGCACTCAGGGGAGTCTGCTTGAGATTCTCTCTCTGTCTTCCCCTCTGCCCCTCCCCCTGCTCTCTCTCACTTTCTTTCTCTAAAATAAATAAACAAATCTTAAAAAGAATTCTCATTACAAGAAAAACAATTGTAATTATGCACGGTGATGGGTGGTAACTAGACTTATAGTGCTGATCATTTCACAACATATACAAATATCGAATCATTCTGTTGTACACCTGAAACTAATATAATGTTACATGTCAATTATAACTCCATTAAAAATAAATATTTTTTTTGTGTGAGAGAGAGAGAGAGCACGCGTGTGAGCAGGAGAGGGAAGGGGCAGAGGGAGAGAATGTCAAGCACACTCCACACCCAGTGTGGAGCCCAGCACGGGGCTCCATCTCACGACCGCGAGATCACGACCTGAACCAGAATCAAGTGGGATGCTTAACCGCCTGAGCCACCCAGGTGCCCTCCTCCATTTAAATTTTTAAAAAATAACGCAATACGGTATGTAAAGCACTCAGTACAACGTATTGTTAGTGTGTAATAGATGTTAGCTGTAATTACGAAAAGGTGCGGTTCCCAGAGACGGGCTGAGGACAGGAGCCCTGAGGAGCCAGTCTTTAACTCGGTTTGAGAGTGCCCGAAAGTGCTGTGGGAGCCCAGAAGTGTGAAGGAAGCTCTGGGGAGCCCCGAGTTCTCGGGAGGAATGCACGCTAGCTGGTGCACATCCAGTTCCCTCTGCCTGCCACGCTTTCTCCTGCCTCTGCCTGGCCAAATTCCTTGAGGCCTTTGACGACACTTCAGGGAGCCCCTGACTAGGGTCCCAACCCTACACCTCGGGCAGGGTCAGCTCCTTCCACGGGGCTTCCCTGACCAGAGCCCAGAAAATGAAGTGAGGTCTTCACTGGGCAGTGCCCCTTCCGAGCAGGGCCTGGCTTCCGTTCACCTCCGGGGCCCAGCACGCGCCTCGGCCCCTGGCGTGGAGTGAGGTCAGTCGTCCGCCACCACTAATCCACACAGCACGTCCGAGCTGCTCGGTGGCATCCGAGGGCCTTCGTGGCTATTAGCTCACGGAAGCCTCGCAACTACTTCGTGAGGTAATAAGCATTGCTGTTCTCTCTGCTCTGCAGACGAGAGCGTCAGTCACTTGGCCAAGGCCACACAGCCAGCAAGGAGCAGAGGCCGTGGTGAACTCGGGCAGGCCGGCTCCAGAGCCAGAGCCCTGAGCCCCCTGCCCCAGTGCTTCTGAGCCTCGGTGAGTCTGCCCCCCGCCCCCGGCCGCGGGGCATCCGGCAAAGTCTGCAGACATTTGCATGTGTCGCAACTGGAGGGATGCTCCTGGCTTCTAGCCAGAGATGCCAACCATCCTCCGATGCACAGGACAACCCCCCACGAAGAATTATCTGGCCCCAAAGGTCACTAGTGCTGTGGTGGAGAACTCCCAGCGTGCAGCGAGTAGGAATCACGGCGTTTGCCAGGTGAATCAAGGAACGAATGCCTTGAGGCGGTCTTGGTTTGGGTTTCAGGTGGCTTAGTGAACGTGGCCATGAGCTGGCTGGCGACTTGCCACCGGGAGGCTGAACACCTGGGTCTGTGCACCTGCACTCCACCACGATCGTGCTGTGTGACCCGGGGCACGTCGCTGCCTCTCTCCACACCCATTTCCGCCCTCTGTACCACGCAAGGATGGGTCTCGGGGCCTCACGGCCCCTTCCAGCTCTACTGTCTGAGAGTTCCACAGGGGACAGGAGCCCCCAGTAGGGAGGCCAGGTGACGGCTGCGGCTGGAAATCCAGCAGGAGGTCATGTCACCCACGACTTTCAACCATCCACTGACTGGCCACAGGCTCCCAGCCAGAGTCGGAGCGCTCTCTGCCAAAGTCCTATCCTGCCTGGGCTCGTGACTACGCTGACTCTGGACTAGACGGACACCGGCAAACTTGGGTGGGTGGACTCCAGGGGACTGCAGAGGGGGTAGCTCATTCCCTTGACAACTGTCCAGGCTGATTATGTTCAAGTGCCAAGGACGCAGAGAATGGAGAGGCTCTAGCTCCATGGGTGCCCAGGAATGAATCCGTGAGTGTCAAAGCCCAGATGGGTAGAACCTCAAAAGCAACTCATTCATTTATTCATTCATTCATTCAACAAACCCTGAGTGTTCACTATGTGCCAGGCACTAGGCTGGACGCTGGGAATACTCCTATGAAGGAGACAGATATATTCCTCCTCCTGCCACCCCCTCTTGAGGGCCTAGGGGAGGGCAAGTGGACACACTTTGGGCCTCCCTTCTCCCAGAGGCTGCTCTTCCTGACACCCTAGCTGACCACAGGCCTCGGGCTTCCGGGGGCTTCTCTAGGAGCCATGGAGCCAGCCTCCCCTTTCTTCCGCACCGGCCCCCTCCCAAAGCACACACTCATGGGGGCTCCAGGGGCTACCTGTTGGGTTGGGGAGATGAACTTTTCCAAGGGAGATAAGCTGCCCTAGACTGAGGCCCCATCGGGATCCCTGACACTGCCCCGCGGCCTGGGCTTCCCTCACAGCTCTGGAGGGGTGGTCCAGTGTTAGCACGAGAACAGGCTTCGATATTCCCTCCTGAGGCTCAGAGCCCTGACCACCCAGTAAAGGAAGGAAATAAGCACGCAGGGCCATTCAGCATGACCAAAGTCTACCCCACCGTCTCACCTGGCCAGTCAAGTCAGCTCTAGGATGGACCCAGGAGTCCACCCTCCCAGCAGGGGCAGAGGAAAGCACAAACTTTGGTCAGACAAGGCTGGCCTACAATCCTGGGGCTGTCACTTATTAGCTATGTGACTTCGAGCAAGTCCCTTTCCTCTCTGAGCACCAGTTTCTTCATCTGTAAGATGGAAGTAGCATGACCTGGTTGCCCTTCCCTAAAGCATCTGTGACATTGCGGAGGCCAAGGACCCCGTTCCCCTAGCCAGCTGCCAATCTTATTTCTCCTGGCAGGACGGGGTCCATTCCATTTACAGGCCATAGGGAGATTTGGAAATGGAAAATCTAGGATTTCAAAAAACATCCCTGAGTGCCCCAGAAGGGGGCGGTGCTGTCCTGGGTTTGGCTCCAGAGGACCAAGGCCTCCTGCGCCCTCTGTTGGCTGCTCTAGGTTCTCATCCCATCATGGACAGTCAGTAGAATCCTTAGAAACCCGGGGCTGGAGGTGCCTCCAGGCAGCCCTGAGAAGTGAGGAGACCAGCCCAAGACGTAGGGAGCACGAGTGCAGGATCCGCCTCAGCCCTTGCTCTGCCCTGCCCCTCTCCCCTCCCCTCCCCTGGGCATCACCATTTGCTCCCCGAAGCCTCAGTGGGGCCGGCAAGGCAGAGCTCTGCCCCCACCCCCTACACCTGTCTGCCTGTTCCTGCCAGGACACTTCTCCTGGGGGCCCCTTTCTGAAGGTGCCCCTGCATCCACCCCTTGGCTCTCCAACCCAGCAGCATCTTCCCTGACCTTCCTCCGCCCTCTGACCCTCACACATATCTTGGAAGCTCAAGGGCTTCCTGATTTTCCCGCTGGGGACAAAACATTCTAGAAAGACAGGGATTCTAGGATCCATTCCTGTTTGGTAAGGAAATGCAGCCCATTGCTTCTGAAGGGCATTCACCATCCCAGGAGCATTTGCTTAAGCTGCCTCCTCCTTCCCTGAGCACATCCACCCAGGCGCGCAGGAGCGAGATGCCCAGGGGCACATGGCCACAGCCCGGCGTGGCTGCTTACGTGCTGGATCAGCGTCTCCACGATCTTATAGCGGTCCGGCATGTGGGTCACCATGTCTGCCATGTTGTCCTCAGACGTCCTCACCAGCGTCGGCCCGAAGACCAGGGCCAGGTTCCTGGGCTCCATCTGGGCCAGGGAGGAGAGCAGGTCAGCGTTCACACCCCCTGAGCTCTGACCTCCAGTCCCCCAGGCCTCCCTCACTGTGGCCCCTCAGGCCCGAGGCCCAACCACATCCCGAGCTGTGCCTGGCTTATGGGATGGACACCTCCTTGCTGGGCCTGGAGATGCCTGGTAAGTACAGCACAGGCCAGATTTCAGCCTTCCTCATCCCCAAGCCTGGCAGCCTAGGGCAGTGCCCAACCTGCTCACCCATACTGTGCTAACAGTGAGAGATCCCAGAATAGGGACCTGCTGGAGGTTCTAAGGGTATTTTAAAACTGGGAGAATTCCTATAGCTCCATTTATTTTCCCTGCTGCAGAACCAGAAGATATAGAGGCTTGATTAGAAAAATGCAATGCGGGGCACCTGGCTGGCTCAGTCTGTAGAGTATGTGACTCTTGATCTTGGGGTTGTGAGCTCGAGCCCCATGTTGGGTATAGAGATTACTTAAAATCTTTTTAAAAAGAAAAGAAAAATGTGGGCGCCTGGGTGGCTCAGTCATTAAGCATCTGCCTTCGGCTCAGGTCATGATCCTGGGGTCCTGGGATCGAGCCCCACATCGGGCTCCCTGCTCAGTAGGGAGTCTGCTTCTCCCTCTCCCTCTCCCCCTGCTTGTGTTCCTATTCTCACTATCTCTCTCTCTCTGTCAAATAAATAAATAAAATCTTAAAAAAAAGAAAAGAAAAGAAAAGAAAAATGCAATGCAAGGGATTCGAGCTAGATCCAAGGATAGATTTCCATCCTCTGGGAGGCCCTCAGAAACTCAGGAGATGGCTCTCCAGGGGAGAAGCACAGAGGGGTGGGGTGGGGACAGAATGACCTCTGAGGAGGGTGTGCCTAGAGGGCCTTGGGATTATCTGACCTGGAGGAGCTTAGAGTATGCTGAAAGGACCCTATGTGCTTCCTTCCCCCACACTCCACGCCAGCATCCCCCCACCTTGTTTTTCTCCGAGTGGTCAGCAATGGTCTTCAGATGGCCCACGAGGAATTTGAGCGTTTCATAGTAGTGTCCTGGGAGATCCCGGATCTGGGTAGCAGTGAGAAGGGGCATAGGGCTGTGATGGCTGCCCCACCTTCCCACCACACCCCACAGGGGTTCCCATTGCCATATCTCGGGGGTCTGGAAGCCACCCTCTAACCAGCCCTGTTGGATAGATGGAGAAACTGAAGCCCAGAGAGGAGAAGGGCCTCTTCAAGGTCACAGAAGGAATTGGTGGCATTGGACTCCAGGCCTCGCAGGGCAGTGGTGCTCTCCCAACCTCGTCTGCCTTCTGCCTAAGGGTGTCTGTCTCCTTACCAGCTTCCGGAGCGTCTTCATCCGCTCCCTTGAGTCTTCGATGCGATTGGCCTCAATGAAGTCGTTGTATTTGTCTAGAACACAGTGAAGACTCTTTAGAGAGGCGGGAGGTGGTCCCTTTTCCCACTCTCGGGGTGGGCTGCTTCCAAGCTGAGGAGGCCCAGGCTGTTCCAGTTCGGGGGGGTGGGGGGGAGATCTGTGGCCTTGTGTCCACATGATCAAATCCACTACAGCGACACTCAGGCGTGCACCTGACTTGAGGTAGCCCAGGTGTGTTTGTTTGGGAAGAAATAAGATCTGAGCTGCATGTTGATACTGGAAGAGGGGTTCTTGCCCCAGCATCTGGGACAAGAACATCACAAGGTCAGAAGAGAAGGTTACCTAGAAAGAGGGAGGGGCCTTTCAGCCTCCAGATGCCCACCCCACCTGGGTCAAGAGGCCCCCAACTCCCTTCAGAAGAAGCCCAAGGGGAACTTTAAA
The DNA here is from genome assembly GCF_004348235.1 of Phoca vitulina. Lineage (NCBI taxonomy): Eukaryota > Metazoa > Chordata > Mammalia > Carnivora > Phocidae > Phoca > Phoca vitulina. The sequence goes on from NW_022589743.1 coordinate 2,009,614, forward strand.
AAAATGGAACATGGTAAGTTTATTCTAAAATTCATCTGATCAATAAATGCATATGGATAGCTGAGGATATTTTGTACAGGAAGAATGACGAGGGAGGACGTGCCCTATCAGATACAGAAATGGACTAAAACCATAGCCCGCCACAGTGGTGTGGGACTCACGGGGAGAGCTAACCAAGGATGAGGACACAGAAAGGAGGGGAAGAGGCCACATGGATGTTTACTACGTGACAAAAGCAGTATTTGAAATCAGCGGGGAAGAATGCAGGTGTCAATAAATGTCCCTGGGACAACTAGCTATCTTGTTGGAGGAACAAAAATCCATTTCCAGCTCACATAATATGCAAACAAATTTAATTGCATTACAGAGCCAAAAGTAAAAGTCATTAAAATATTGGGAAAAACAAGAAAATATCTTCACAATCATGAGGCCTTCCTCAATGTGAGATGCAGAATCCATTGAAGACCAACAGCTTTGACTACACTTAAAATAATTGTTTCCAGTTCCTTAATATGCAAAGTTCATAGGCAAATGACAGAGCAGGAACAAACTACTGCCAAAACTAACAAAGGGTTAATACCTATACTATACAAGAGCTTATGTCCTACAAATCAATACCAAAAAAGACAACCCAATAGGAAAATGGGCACACAGTCGAACAGGAAATGAGAGGAAACAGAAAAGGCCAATAAATTAATGAAAAGATAGTGAATTTCCCTAGTAACGAAAGAAACAAAAATGAAAACAGTAATGAGATGACATTTCTCTTCCAATTAACAAAAATGTGAAGTATTGATGACATCCAGGGTTGATGGGAGTGCGCAGAAGCAAAGTCCCTCCTAGGCTGTTGGCAAGAGTGTGAAGTAGGGCCTTCTTCTCAGAGGGCAACTTGACATTAACTTCCAAAAATGGCGACCAGGACTTTGACCTAGAAATGCTCCGTCTAGGAATCTACCTCGAGGACACTGATCCAGGCATGCAGGGACACATTAGGGAAAGTCGTTGCAACCATTTTTTGTAAGAGCAAAAATCGAACACAGCCTAAATACCCATCCATAGGGGAGTGATTAGCTGGGCTCTGGAGCCAGCTGCCAGGGCCGAAGGCTGGCTCCGACACTTACAACCTGGGTGACCTTGGGCAAATCACTTCATCTTCGTTTCCTCGTCTGTACAGTGGAGATACAGGACCTCGTGGGGTTGTTGGAGGGAGCAGTGCTTGGCACGTAGCCGGTGCTCAGAAAGTGCTAGGATAACCTCTGGGGACAGGGACCTCTGAGCTTTCTTTACTTGTATCTATACGATGTGACAAGCACATGTTTCTCTTGCATTGAAACAAAACCCCAAAGAGTAAAGCCAAAAAACCCAATTTAAAAAACGATCGGAGTGCAGCATAGACAGGCGTCCCTCCTCCTCCCATTCCCACTGCCACCTGCTACTTACCATCGGTGAAAAGAGGCTCAGGAAGCTTTCGGAAGAAGGACTTGAGCAGGCTGCTGATCACATTGAGGTCTTGCCAGCGCTGGGGAGAAGGCAAGGACATCAGGCCCCAGGCAGGTCCAGCGGGGCGCCCACGTCTCCATGCTAGTCCAGCCCCAGAGTCCAGTCCAGCCCAGCCCAGCCCAGGCCCTCCCTGGGGTACACTCACAGCTCCGCCCAGACCAGGGATCTCTGGGCTAAGAAGACTCATCAGGGTGGTGGCGGCAGAACAGTCTCCAGCTGGGTCCTGGCCCCTTGACCAACTGGCCCAACCCCCTCCCTGCTCCAGCAAGCCCAGCGGGCTCTGACATTTGCCTACCCCCAGAAAGTACCAGCTACCTTCTTTAGTGCCAGCACTGTGGGACAGAAGTGAGCAAAACCTCCTTGGTGATTGGACCTCTTTGGGCCTTATAGCGCCCCCTCCTGCCTCCCAGGGCTCCCCACTTAGCAGAGAGTCATCCTTGGACACCCCCCTCTCCTTATGCATGACACAGCAGTCGCTCACACCTGGCACGCTCCTGTCTCCGGCCTTTTGCACTTGCCGATTCCCTCCACTACAACTTTCCTCCCCTGCCTTCACAGGCCTGGCTCCTCACCCTGCCCAAATGTCACTGCTTCCGGGAGGCCTTCCCTGACAGTCCCAGCTAACACAGCCAGCGCCGCCACCGCCACCGCCCTGTCACCTGTGCAGCAGCCCTGACTTTGTTTCCTTCATGGCACTTGCCACACTTGGTCACTGTTGTATGCATTTGTCCGCTCGTCCCTGCCTATCTGTCTGGCGGGCCTGCAGCTCCCTGAGGAGCAGGGATCCTGTCTGCCGCGTGCCCCACTGTGCTCCTACCACCTGGCGAGCTCAGTTAGCCCGGCACTTCAATGGTCTAAATCAGTAGTTCTCCCCAGGAGCAGAATCACCACTCCCCCTCCCCAGGGACATTTGGTGATATTCTAGAACCACGTTGGTTTCCACAACTGCAGGGGGTGCCACTGGCATCCAGCGGGTAGGGTCCGGGGATGCCTTTAAACTTTCTCTGATGCACAGGACAACTTCCCACGACCAAGAACTATTCTGCCCAAAGTGTCAAGATTGAGAAACCCTGTTCTAAATAAATGGGTTGTTGAACGCAAGAACGAATGAAGCATGGCCGGGGCGTTGCCCCCTCTGACCACCAGGGGGCACCACGACCCTGCACAAAGTCAAGGGTAACAGCCTTGACAGGAACGGCTCTGAGTAACTCAGGCCCACAGCACAAGGTAAGGCTCTCCACAAAGACATACAGCTCCACAACATACAGGCTCTGTCCAGTGGGTCCACAGCTTAATGCCACACCATCCCACAAACAATACCCTCCCCTCAGGCTCAGGGGGAGTTACAGTCACCCTGCCCACAATACTTAACTGAGTGGCTCAGTTGGTTAAGCATCTGCCTTCGGCTCAGGTCATGATCCCAGGGTCCTGGGCATCAGGCTCCCTGATCAGCGGGGAGTCTGTTTCTCCCTCTGCCCCTTCCCCCTGCTCATGCTTTCTCACTCTCTCTCAAATAAATAAATAAATACAATCTTTTTTAAAAATTAAAAAAAAAAAAAATTAACTTCCAGCAGTCCCCACGACAAAGGACAGAACTGATGTCTGAGACAAAACTACACACCCAACACACTCGGCATGCCCACATTCTGGGCCCTGACTTGGGCCAGCTGCCCCCCCAGCTCCGGCCATGCTTCTTTCCTGGCTAAGGCCCAGCGAATGTGCTTCAGTGCATACCCACCCCTTCCCACTGCAGCTCCTGCCCACCTGCCCCATCACTTCCTGGCCCGAGGCGTGGGCTCTTCTCATCTCCCAGCTGCCAAACCCAAGGCTTCTGGACCACTCCCATGTGCACGGATCTGCCCCTCATCCCCAGCCTTACCTGCACCCTCTCCTCTGTCCCACGCGGAGCCTGGCCTTTCACTCCTGCTGCCCACCCTCTGCCCATCTAGCAGCTCCCTCCATCGTCCCACTCTGTGCCCCAGCATGACCACACCCATCCTCCAGTCAGCTCTTGGGCAGTGCCAATTGTACCATCACCCCAAATCCAGCGGGGCCCCTACCTGATACATCCTCCCTCTCCAGCCCTACTCCCCAGTTTCTGCCAGAGACACATCATCAGCCCCCAGCTCAAATGTGGGCTCTTTCCTGCCCCCCCTTCCTCCCTCTCCTGTGGCCAACTCCTAGAGCTGCTCCCAACCTCCTTATTCCCCTGGGACCACCACGTCCTCCTGGCCCCTTGCACTTCCCACATATCAGCAATTCTCCCGTAGATGCCCGCTCTGGGCCCCCCTCATTCATATCCATCAGGCATAAGCTAGAGCAGACCCCACTCTCATTTATGCCTCCCCAGCTGAAGAACAAGGGAAATCTCCCTATTGTCTACTGGATCAAGGTCAAAGGCTTCAGTGGAGCCATCAAAAGCCCTCTGCCTCCTGCCCTGGGCTTCACCCTCCCCACCGCCAAGCCCAGGAAGGAGGCAGGAGGTGGGTCTGTTCTCTCCCGACACTCAGACCCTCCTCTGGGATTTTGGAAAATGCCATCATTCCCAGCCGGGACTGCCTTCTTGTCCACCTGCCCCCTCCCATTCATCCTTCAAAGATTCCAACACTCAAGTTTCCCACCTGCTCCAGCCCTCAACATCTTCTCCTTCCTCATCACACAGTCTGGTCCCTGGTGAGAGATCAGCCTTTTCTCTTGGCTACTATCCCGCATGTCATGCCTCCCCATTTCCTCCCCAGGGGCAGGAAGACTGTCATGTATCACATAAAGCTTCACAATATGGGACTCATGGGACTTCATTGCCCAGATCTGCGGTTTTCCAAAATATCTTTCTCAGCAGAGCCCCTTTCGTCAAACATGAAAACCCAATATGAAAATATGACATTAAAAAAACAAACAAACAAACAAACAGAACAAAGCAGATTAGTCTAGTTCAAGCAATGATGGGGGCTCCTGACCTGTTCCCGGCCTCCCACCGCTCCTCTGGGGAACACAGTTTGAGAAACATTGGCCCTGCTGCAAATACTTCTGTTATTTTTTCTTTTTCACACTGAAATACGTTTTTGGCTTTTTTCCGGCTTCACTGAGCCATAACTGACATATCACCTGCTGCGAGCTCTTAAGTGTGGCTGTCAGATTCCTTCCCCAACCGGCTTTGTCCCACCCGACCAGCCCCTCCTGACCCCGGCTGCAACGACGCAAAGTGCTGGCTGCCCCACAAAATGCCCCATGCCCCCCTCTAAGCCAGGGGTCCGCAAACCACAGCCCGGAGCTCAAGTCCAGCCAGCGGCCTGGTTTCGTATGGCCCTGGGGCTAAGAAGGGTTTTTATGTGTTTAAAGGGCTGTGAAGAAGAAGGAGGAGGAGGAGGAAGAGACCGCGTGGTGACCAAAGCCTAAAGCGTTCACCACCTGGCCCTTTACAGAGAAGGTGAGCTGGCTGCTGGCGACCCTTCAGAGCCTGCACCTTTGCCCCGGCCATTCCCTCAGCCTGGGATGTCCCTACCCGTCTTTCACGGGCACTTAGTGAACGCTGTTCGTCCTCAAGGCCCCCGAAACTATCACCTGCGAGCCTCGGCCTCAGGGCTGCCCGGCCATGAGCGTGTCTCTATCCGGCTTGCCGGGGCAGGTCTGCCTCGCCCATCTCGGGGCCCTGGCTCACTGCCAGACACATCGCAGGGTCCGATGACCACAAGAGACACACACACCACCTTGCCCCCCCCGCCCCTCCCCCACCGCACCCACCTCATCCTGCAGGTTGATGTCACCGGGCCCACGGTTGAGCTGCTCCTGCAGGCTGGACACCACTGCATTGTTGCCTGGCACTCGGTAAATGCCCGTGGATTCCAGCCCCCGTGCCTCCACAATGCGACAGCACGCGGCCACGATCAGGGGGACCCGCTGGGGACACAGGCAGGGCAGGCACGTTAGGAAGGCGAAGGGCAGGAACTCCCCCCAGTGGGCCAGAAGAGGCAGGAAGGCCAAGACCAGAGCCGCGCAAGCCCAGAGCTGCTGGGAGCCCCGTGCGGGACGGCCTCCAGTCTGGGGGCTAGACAGAACACCAGAGCCTCGCCCAGCTGCAGGCCAGCGATTCTGGGTTCTGCCTCAGCTCTGCTGTTCCCTCCCTGGGCGCTCCTCCACCCCTCCTACCACTGCGTCTACAAGCTGAGATGGAGCGCTGGTTCCAGAGTCCCTCAGCTCTGGCCCTCTGCGCCTTGGGCTCCCCCGTTCCCCGCGCGCTCCGGAGTATGGCGCGACTCACCTGGTTCTCTATGGCCGGCTGGCACTCCTCCAGCCGGACCCCAAAAGCCCTAGGGGCTGCCTTCTTGTTCTTCTTGATGATGTTGATGCCCCAGGGGGTTTTGGGAGGGGCAGCACTGTCATCTGGGGTGGGGAAAGGCAGACAAAGCCAGGGTGAGCCCGGGGGGCCTGGGGAGGGGCAGCAACCACACTTGGCCACACACACTCACCCATGTTTGGACATATGGGGACTCCATCAGAGAAGCTACTGGAATGCTGAGCGCTGATGGAAAATTATATCCTGAGGGAAGATCTAAGACATGAGGGTGTGTGGTCCTGAGGACACAGGCCACAGAGGAACGTAAGGACTTCTATGTGGTCTCAAGGGCTAAAACAACAAGGTGGGAGCCCTAGATTCTGGTACAACCAAAGAAAGAACTTTCTAGTAGCCCAAAGTGTATAAAGATGGAAAAGGCTGCCTCCAGAGAGGATGAGCCCCCTGCTCCTGAAGAGATACGAGCAGAGACTTGGAGGCTACCCAGCTGGGATGTCATGGAGGGAAATCAGGTTCCAGGCCCTTCCAGCCCTGAGACGCTGAGAGTCCCCAGACCCTCACAGGCACCCACCCCCCCCCAACACACACACATGCCCTCGGCTCCCATGCAGACCCACAGGGCTGACCCCCACCGTCCCACATGCACACGCACACACACACACATTACCCCCTTAGCAGCCACCTTCCTACCCTTGCTCCCTGCGGGCTGGTCCTGAGTCCTGAGGCCACGTGCAGTACTCTGTTTGAGGAACTCAGACTTGAGGCCCCCCAGGCCACGAGAGATTTTGGGGGAGGAATCAGCTTTGGGCCCAGAGCTATGGCTGTGTAGGAAAAGGGGGAGAGGAGAAGTCTTCATCTGGGGTGACCCAACATGCCACCTGCCCTAGCCTCCTACCACTCTGGACCTCCCTCTCCATCCCTGAAGCAATGGGTTCGATGCCCCTGCCACCCTGCCTGCCCCCAGCAGAGGGTGACTCAGGGGCTGCCCTCAGGCCTAGAGGTGGGCCAGGAGGATGGCCTCTGTCTGGAGTGCCCCTACCCCCTGGCCAGGACTGTTTAGGAGAGGCGGGCCTCACCTTACTTTGCGATAATCATTAAGCTTCTTGCTGATCAGAGCTTGGTTGGCACAGCCGGGGTCCTGGAGGAGAGGAAAGAAAAAATAGACCCTATCAGTGCCCACAGCCAGCCAACTCAGGTCTCATCCCTGGCCCCAGCCTCCGCTTTGCCTCCCCTCTCTCCTCCATCTGTCAGCTGGAGGGCTCACACCCTGGAGCGAGAAAGACCAGGGCTGGACTCCCGAGCGCCCCCTCACCAGCTGTGTGACCTAGACCCACTAGCCTCTCTGAGCCTCAGTCTCTTCCATAGTAGCAAAGGAGATAATATGGCAACCTCGGGGTTGGGGTGCAGAATTACGCATGTAGCACTGATCGCATTCCTGGCAAGACACAGAGGAGGTGCCCCATGACGGGCAGCTACTGCAATAACGAAGGTCACTTGGGACCCCCCTGACTATGCCCTGCTGGGGACAGCCCAGCCAGGCCCCCCAGAGCAGGGGCCACAGATTCCAGGTACTTTCCTCCCCACAGTAAGGAAGGACAATGTTCTGAGGAGAGCGGAGCCTGGTTCAGCAAGAGGACGGGTCTCCCCTCAGTGAGAGGGTCTGTGGCCCAGGGGCTCTGTACTAGGGCCCCTCTCCCCATGGCCCGAGCAGGTGCACACGGGGACCAGCGCCCAGGCCCACCATCCTCGGGCAGAGACCAGCCCCCGAGCCCAGGACCCCCACGTGAAATCCGGGCAGGTGTGCTGACGCACCACTGTGCAGGCACCTGGCCAAGGGGGAGGGGGGCGGCGGACACCCCAGCCCAGGCTCCTGGTGTGCAGGTGCAGCTGCCCAAGAGGGGGCGCCATTTAAAAATTACCCTGAAATCCCTGCCAAAGCCTCTGGCTCAACCCAGTGCAGCCTGCTGCCAAAGGCCAATCCTCTTGGCCTCCTCCCAAGGTCAATGTGTTCGTGCCCCGCTGACAGGCCAGCCCTGTCAGCAGTGCCAGCCACAGCTCTGGCCCCGGGGCACCTCCTTCTGTAACACCCTCCAGAAGAAACCCCTGCTTCCTGAACCCCAACCTGAGGTTGGCCTGGAGCTGACCTCTCTGTGCCAGAGCCCGCCCAAGGCAGTAATAATAATAATTAATAATGATAATAATAATCATTAGTGTCATTCCTCCAGTTATTACTGTTACTGCCAGCCAGGGAACACGGAGGATGCCAGGGGCTCTGGGAGCCACTGTCTGCGTGTTCTCTTCACACCAAAGCCCGGGTGGGTGGAGCTCAAGGCCCGCCCCGGTTAGCCCATTTTACGGACGAGGGGACTGAGGCTCAGAGAGGTTGACGAGGTCCACGGCGGGTGAGGGGCGGCCCTGGGGCTCCCCACCCGTTCCCCGTCACCCCAGGTCCCGGGTGGGCGGCCGGGCCCTCACCTCGCCCTCGGCCCTGCTGTTCTCTCGGATCGCTCTGATCCAGCCCAGCATGTCATCCCGGTCCTCAGCCTGAAAGAGATATTCACAGAAGTCAGCGGTGGTCAGCCGGAACACGTGCCTCCTCTTGGTCTCGCTGTAGGAGATGTCCACCAGGCAGGAGCCGATGCAGACGGGCGCCGCCTCGTCCTCACCTGCGACGGCCGCCGCCGCCCCCGCCGCCGCCGGCCCGGGCTCCCGCCGCTCCTTGCTCAGGGAGAGCGAGCGCGCCCGCAGCGCGGCGTACACCCGCTTCCACTGGCGCAGGCCGCCGCCCGCTTTCTGCAGGGAGACACGGGGAGGGGGAGAGACGGGAGGGGGGAGGGCGTGAGAGGCCAGGCCTGGGGGCCTAGGAGAGCTGCGGGCGGCCACAGCGGTGGGGGCCCCGCCCCACCTCCTGCCCAGCCGCTCCGCCGCCTGGACGCCCCCACCCATCGTTCTCCGTGTCCCCACCCCCCAGGGTCCCTAATCTTCCTTTCAATAGTAGCACCTTTCAATCCTGCCATCAAGGGCATCTGGCATCCGCAATGCCCCACAGAAGCCGCGGCCCCCGCAGCATGGCCCACCTTAGTAAAATCCTTGTAAAGCCACTCCTAGTCCACACACTGCCCCCTGCACAGCAAAACTGATCAAGAATCGCCCACTGCACCTGCTCTCCCTGCTCTTTGGCCTCTCGCTCAAGGCTCTACCCAGTATCCTGGCTGCGCAAGCCCCCCATGTTGCCAAAGCCAGGGGCAGCTTCTCTGTCCTTCCTGGCCCTTTCCTTAACCTCTCTGAGGCATGTGGCCCAGCCTGCCGCTCCTTTCTTCTCTAAACCCTCTCTTGGCACCCCAGGGTCCCTGTTTTCCCTCCTAATTCCACTGGCTCCTTCTCGGTCTCCTCCACTGGTTTCCTTCCCCACAACATCCTCTCACCGGCGGTTCTCAACGGGGGCGAATGGTGCCCAGGGGGACATTTGTCTGGAGACATTTTCAGTTGTCACACGTGGGGAAGTACTATGGCATCTAGAGGGGAGAGGCCAAGGATGTTGCTAAACATCCCCCGATGTCCAAGACAGCCCCCCACAACAAAGAATCATCTGGCCCCACATGTCACTAGAGCTGAGGTTAAGACCCTGCCCTAAAGGAGGGGGGGCTCCAGAACTTTGTCCTGGGCTCCCCTTTCCCTGCATGCCTCTCCCGTGATGTCATCCATGCCTGTGGCTTTAAATCCCATCTGTCTGCTGACGGTGATTCCCAAATGTATCCCTGGTCTGGCATCCCCCCCTTCCCCCCCAGTCACAGTCCTGCACCTCCCACCCCCTGCTCAGTGTCCCCACTTGCATGTCCCGTAGGCACTCTGCACACTACCTGCTCCCCATGGGGCACTTGATTTTTGCCATCAGACTTATTCCCCACAGCAACCCCCGCTCAACTTCTCCAGCTCAGTAAATCCACCCAGATGCCCAGAAACCTGAGAGTTGCCCTTGACCCCTCCCTTTTCCTCACCCTTGACATCCAACCCATCAGAATGTCACAGCTGTTCTGCTTCCAAAATACCACGTGTCTCCATCTTTCCTGCTACCCAGCACCTTGTCCACCCCACCACCTCTTACCTGGACAACTACACAAACCTTCCCAGTCCCCACCCTCGCCTCCTGTAATCCACTCTCCACCCAGCAGCTTCAGCCACCATGTTTTTTAAGTAATTACACCCAACGTGGGGCTCGAACTCATGACCCTGAGACCAAGAGATGCACCCTCTACCGACTGAGCCAGACAGGCGCCCCTGCAGCCCTCATTTTGTTTTTTTAAAGATTTTATTTATTTATTTGAGAGAGGGAGAGAGAGAGGGAGAGAACACGAGAGCGGGGAGGGTCAGAGGGAGAAGCAGACTCCCAGCTGAGCAGGGAGCCTGATGAGGGGCCCCATCCCAGGACCCCGAGATCATGACCTGAGCCGAAGGTAGACGCTTAACCAACTGAGCCACCCAGGCGTCCCTGCAGCCACCATTTGAAATGTAAATGAGATCATGTCTCTCCTCTGCTTAGCACCCTCTCGTGGGTTCCTGCCACCACTGGAATCAAATCTAAGAACTTTTGTGGTGTGTCCCTCCCTCTCCAAACTCAACTTCTCCACCAACGTCTTTCTCACTGTGTCAAGACACAGGGGCCTTCTCTAGTGAACAAGCCAACCCTTTCCTTTCTTGGGGCCTTTGCTCTTGCTGTTCCTTCTGCCAGGAGTCCCTTCTCTTGCTTCTCCATGTGGTCTCCTTCTTGCCCTTTAGGTCTGAGCTCAAATGTCACGAATATCACCTCCTCAGTGAGGCCTTCTCTGACCTTTTTTTTCTAAAGGCAGCTCCCTGCTACCTCCAAACTTGAAGCCAATCCATCAGTTCATTTTCCCTGAGTGCTTACTGCAACCTCCAGTTGGGCTGGTTGTGGATCTCTCCTGGGGGCGGGGAGCTTGTCTCTCCGCTCACGTCCACATCCAAGAGCCTAGAGCGTCCACGGGCGCGGGGTAAGTGCTCATCAATATTCACTGAATGAATGAATGAATCATCCCCAGAGCACGCTGAAGGCAGGGGCTCCATCTCCCCCATCAGACCGAGGGCTCCCTTCCTTGGGCTGGTGGCCTACCTACTACTCCTCACCCACCACGGGCCTCTGCCCTCTGAACAAACCAGGTGAGGAGTTTCCACGGCTGGCAGGTAACACAGCCACACGCGGCCATGAGCCCTGCCCACCACCACAGACCTGCTGGACCAGACAGGATCGTCGGAGCAGGAGACGGCATGGCCCTCCAGGGGATTTTTTTATATCAGAGTGAAGTGGTGGCAAGGGGCCCCTTGGAGACCAAACCAGCTAGGTGACCTTGGACGAGTCAAGCCCCCTCCTTTGGCATCAGTGTTCCCTATTGGTAAAATGAAAAGTGTACTAGCTGGTCACCAAGGTTACATTCAGCTCAAATACTAGGTCTGTGACCGCAGGGACCTGTCACACCCGCCCCTCCTCTGCCCGACAGCAAATGGCCTCTGAAAGAGGCTGGGGAGTGGGAGGGGGTCACCCAGGAGAGGCTAGACTTGCCGGAGCAGACAACATGTGGCTGGCAATCAGTTCCCTGGACAGACTAAGGGCTTGAAGCTGACTTGAGGACACCTCTCCTAACTCCCAGGCCACAGCACTGAGGGGACAAGTGAAATCGGGTCCTGGCCGAGCCTAGAGTGGAAGGTCCTGTCCTCCAGAACTGGTCAGTGAGCAGGAAGGGGCCATCTCCCCTCCCTGCCTGGGAGACGCTGTGGTGGGGCTGCCAGGGGCCATCCAGAGCCAGGAACCAGGCTACCTGGCGGGCAGGAGTCAGCTGTCCTCCCCAGTTCCTCAGAGGGGCTCCAACTTTGGGCTGGAAGGGTTTGCCACCCCGGCTCCCCTTCCTCAGCCCACACAGCTGGCCCCTGCTGTCCCTCCTAGGCAAGCCCTCCTGCCATCTTGCTGGCTTTCCTCCTTGGTCTGCATTCCCCATGTCCTCTCAAGGTGCAGCCAGTCTCTCGCCTTCTCCCTCCATGCTCTCCCACGTGCCCGTGCACACCTCGAGGGACTCCTTCCCGAGTGCCATGCCCCCGGAGCCTCTCTCCCCAGGACACCTCCATGTCCCAGGGCTCTTGGACTCCACAAGTCGCCAAAGGAACCCTTGGCTTCCTCTCACCAAACCTGCCCCTCCAGTGCCTTGTGGCTCAGGGGAAGGCCCCATCACCCCCATAGCCATCATCTGCCTCCTCCATCCTCTCTCACCTCCCAGCCATCAGCAAGCCCAGGCTATCCCTCCCTTGATCTCTCCAAATTGTCCCTTCCCGTCGGCCCCATGCCAGGACCTCGGTCAGGGCCCCCACCCTTGCTCACCTGGACAACAGCAATGCCCTTATCTTCTCCTATCACAGACCCTTGCCTCCTAGGCTTACACACCTCCCACCCCCATCGGAACCCCTGCAAAGGCTTGCCGTGGGGAATGAGGCCCCGCGAGCCAGCGCCAGACTCCTCACCTCAGCTTCTCCCCTCAGCCTGGCTCGAAGCCACCCAGCACGCCCTCCGTACCCCCCAGACCATCCAGGAGGGCGTCTCCGCTGTCAGAGCACTCACCTCCCTCCCTGCTTTGTGGATTCTCACACACCCTTCATGTCACAGCCTCCTGGACACCTTCCTGCACCCCGCCGAGATTGGGGTCACGCCACCCACGCCACTCCGCTCCTCCCCTGTGACAGTCACGCACTGGCAACTATTATGCACCATGTGCTTTCTTGGCTCGTCCTGAGCCCCAGCAGGGCAGGACTGGCCTGGCTCCCTCTCCACGAAATACCCAGAACCTCGACCACGAACCGGGAGCACGGCAGGCACTCGGTCATTACCACGGACTGGATGAGGGCATGGCTGAATGACCGCCCCCGCCTGACCTACTCAGCTCACTTCACCTCACACCGGCCCAGGGTGCAGGATAACCCTGCCCCCATCTTACAGATCGGAAAAGTGTGGCACAGAGCGGGGGAGGCTGCCCAAAGCCTTATGCTGGCCATGAGTGGCCGGGCAGGAACTCCATGTCTGTCTGACTTCAAAGCTTATGTTCTCTCTCCAGGTACAAGACCCGTAGAAGGCAGGGCGGAAAATTCGAATCATAGCAGAAGAGCTCCCTGGGCCAGGCCCCGCGTACACTTTTGCTCGGGTTAACTCGTTTAATCCCCAGCAACAGGTGTATGTGCTAGGGGTTGTTGTTAGCTCTATTTACAGACGAGGAAACTGAGTCATAGACAGCTGAGTCACCCAAGCTCCCTCAGCAAGGCATGACGCAGTCACGGGCCAAGCCCAGGTTTATGCTAACCACTCTGCTCAGCTCTGCCTGGGCGGCGTCTCCTTCTTCCTCCTCAGCCTCAGCACAGCCTGGAAAGGCCTTCCTACTCCGTGGACTCAGGGGCCCCGCCCTCTCACGCTGGGTCCTGTTTGTCACCCACGGCCCAGCCATTTCCATCGCTCACCTGGATCGCTGTGGTGGCTCTTAACTGGTCTTCTTGCCTCAGGTCGGCCCCTCTCTAATTCATTCCCCAGGAAGCCAAATGAAAGAGGCCCCAGGGCTTTCAGTTGCCCTCGGGATAGAGACTGAAATCTCTCCTCGTCCTGCAAGACCCCGAAAAGGCTGACTTCTGCCTTCTTTTGGGGTCTCAGCTCCCCTAAAAGAATCACCCTGGCCTTGCTCCCTTACTTTGCATGAGCCCCTGTGTCCATCTTTGGGGTGATTTGCCAACCAAGCATCACTGTGGGGTGGTTCTGTCCGAATTTCAGGCACACTGACCGGACCCATGGCACAGCAGAGCCCATCTCTCTGGTTAACCTCTTTTCCATGAGTTCTTTAGGTCCCCCAGGAAGTTCTTCCTGGCATCTAACCTCCACCCCTCATGCTACAGCCTCGGCTGGTTCTCTGTGGCTCCAGAGGCTGTGGGGTGGGTGCAGAAGCTGGAGAGTTCTGCCGGAGACGGCTTCCATCCACCTCCACCTCATTCCAGCAAGCACCTTACCTTCCCCTTCTTGGTGAGGACCTGCTTATAATACAACCAGCCTTCTCTCCTGATATCGCTGAAGGTTGCATCCGAGAGGTCAGAGGTCGAGTGGCGCTTAGAGGGAGCCTCCGCATCTTCGGAAGTGCCCCAGCTATCCAAGGACTGCAGTGAGACAACAGAGGGCAACTTAGGGTGGCTCCCACAGTGCCAGCATGCCAGGAGCCCCATGGGCCTCGCGCAGCCTCCCAAGCTGCTGTGCTGTGTGGCCTCACGGGCCCCGCCTGCCCTCTCTGGACCACGGCGCTGAGGTCATGGGACGCATGTGCTGAGGAAGCCAGAAAGGAGGAAAGGCCGTGACCTGCCGAGCACATGCCTCACCACGCTAGAAAAGCCAATCTGGAACCTCCCATCACTTTATAGACTTGAAGAAACTAAGGAAACAGAGGAAGCGATTGTGTTGACTTGCAGTTAAATAAACAGAGGAAGTAGAAACATCAACAGAGGCTGAGTTAGTGGAGCAGGTAGTCCTGCCCACAAGGAGTTAAACGGAGGAAGTGATAGTGTCAACATGGTGACAGGTCAAGGGAGAGTTCAGTAAGCAGAGGAAGTGATAAGGAGCGAGCCAGGTGACAATGTCCTCAAGGTGTCAAATGAACCAAAGATACCGAGGGTTTGAGATCAAATGGCTTCTCCAGGGTGTCCATAATCACAAAGAGCGAAGGCCATCTCAGAACGGAGCCCAGGGCATCTCCAGGTGCGGGGCCTGTCCATCACTCTCAATCCCGGGTCCCCCTCCTGTCCCGTGTCCCCCGTCCCCTAAAGACGCCACGCACATGCTGCCCGGTGCCGGCCGGTGCGGGCAGTTTTGGGTGCCCCCGGGGAGCAGGCTGGCCGAGGGAGACCCCTGTCCTCGCGGAGCTCACATTCTAGCTGGGACACGGGCAAGAGAGGAGACAGGTGCATAAACCCTCTCACAGGAGGAGTGCTGAGGAGAAAAAGCTAGGTGCCGAAGGGAGGCACGACATGTCAGGGATGAAGGCTAACATCTCAGAAAAGTTCGAGAAAACCTGAAGAAAGTAACCAAGGGGGTCATGTGGCTGTGGAGGGGGGTTCCAGATGGGGGACCGGCAAGGGCCACGGCCTGGGGTGGGAGGGTGCAGGTGTCTTTAAGCGATGACGGAGCCCATGTGGCCAGGGGGATCGGGCACGGAGGTGGGGGAGGGGAGACAGGAGTCAGAGGAGACCAGCCCCGCTCACTGGGCTCCGCAGCTGAGGCACCCGTCACTCCCCAGCCCCCCGACGCTCGCGCGTGCACGCACACACACTCACCACTCACCCCGTCAGTGAAGAAGCTTCGCAGCATCCGCAGGCTGGGTACTCGGTTTGGCAGGCGCCTAGGGAGTGAGAACGGAGCGTGAAGAATGTGGGAAGCACAGGGAGGACTTCCCCCCAAATCCCAAGGCTCAGGAGCCTTCCAGGGAGGGGGGAGCTCACTGCCCTGGTGTGTAGAGGACACCCAGTCGGGGTGGCTGTGCTGTGATGGCCGCACCCCGTCCTCACCTCAGAGCCCTGCCCTCTTCCCGGAAGGTGTTGAGCCCGTCGTCACAGGACTTGGAGCGCTCTGTGGTGATGGCCAGCAGGTAGGAGGAGCGGCGGCCAGCCTTGATGCTGCCTGCAAAACCGCCCGCATTGGGCCACAGGGTCAGCAGGGCGGCGGGGGGGGAAGGGGGGCTCCCCAGGCCAGGAGGTGGCTCTACCCATGGGGCCCCAGGGGTAGCAGAAGCCAGCAGGGAGAGGCCAGACATCAGGCAGCAGGCCCAGCGAAGACCCCCGAGGACCAGGCAGCAAGGGAGAGGACGGGGCTGGGGTTCAGGGAGCACTCACTGCAGTCCTGGGAGTAATGGCGGCCGAGGGCAAAGGTGAAGGTTGGGGAGGATGGGCTGGTGCCCAGGACGGGGGCTGAATTCATGGCGCTGGAGACCACAGCAGAGGCAGGGACATGCTTGGCTTGGAGGTCAATGCTGGGGCTGGTGGGTTCATCTACAAGCAGAGCGGGTGGTGGATAAAGGTGGCCGAAAGCTAAACCTGCCTGCCCCCACCCCCAGCCCCACCTCCAGGCCCAGACCACATCCCCAAGGCTCAAGTCCTCCAAGGCCCTGCTGGTAATATGCCCATGGCCAAGGGGCTCCCACCCCCCAGACTGTGAGCATGGAGGCTCAGCCCCTGCCTCCCCTTCACACCGAGGTGACCCAGGCATGAGATTGAGCCACCCTCCCTAGACTGGGCTCCTAGACTGGGAGTCTCTTAAAGATAAAGACTGTCTCCCTTCATCTCTTGGGGGCTCCTTGAGGGCAGTGCTATGTTTCTCCCTCAGACTGGGAGTAGTTTGAAAATAAAGGCTTCACCTCTCCCCCGAGACCAGGAACTTAATAAGGCTGTGTCTGCCAACTCAGACCAAAGGCCGGCCAGGGGAGGCCAGGGCTGGGTCTCCTCTCCCTGGTCTGGCCTCTTCTCCCTCACTCCCATGACTGCACATAGGGTGAGCTCACCATGCTCAGCTCCAGGTACCATCTCTTGGCTCCTGGCTCCCAGTCTCAGGATCTGGCATCTGGTCTTTCTCTCAAGCCCCTAGACCCAGCCCATCCTGCACCCTCATGGATACAGTGAGAAACCCTAAACCTTGTCCTGCCCCACTCTCATTCCCAATATGGAGGTGAGACACAACCCTCTAGCTAGGCCAGAAACCTGGGAATCACCCGGCCTCTCCACTCTCTTGCCTCTCCCTTACCCAACATCTGTTCCCCGGGCAGCAAGCCTTCAGTGTCCCCTCTGCTCTCAGGATAAAGTCCAAATTCCCCAGAGACTGACGGCCCCTCTGGACCCGTTCTGGTGACCTGCAAGGGTACCCTGCCTCTCTCACTTCAGGGTCTTGGCATATTCTATTCTCTCCCTCAACATTCCCCCTGGCTAACTCCTCATTCTTCAAGTCTTAGCCCTAATCTCCTTTCTCCAAGATTCTCTCCTTGGCTACCACGCCCCAATCTAGGCCATGTCACTCTTCTCTGTCTCCGAGAGCTCCCTGTACTCCCATCACACACACACACACACCCCATGGGGTTGTTCTTGTCCCATCATCTGTCCCCGCCGCTGGACCACACACTCCAGGAGAGCACAGAGCCTTGCACAGTGCCTGATACAAATATTTGTTGGATGAATGGATGGGTGGAGGGTGGATAGAAGGAACGAAGAGTGGAAGGAACAAAGGAAGGGTAGAAAAAAGAAAGGATGGAGGGATGGAAGGGAGAAATGAATGAACAAAGGGAAGAAGGAGAAAGAAAGGGAGAAGGAAAGAAGAAAAATGATGAATAGGTGGGCAAGTGGGTGGGTGGGTGGATGGGTAGATGAAAGGAAGGAGGGAGGGAGAGAAGGAAGGAAAGACAAAAGGAAGCAAAAACAGAGAGCTGAATAGAAAGGGAGAGAAGGAAGAATGGGAGGGAGGGAGGAAAGATGGCTGGAGGAGAAATGAACAGAAGAAAGGATGACAGAAGGATGCAAGAGAGCACAGAAGGATGGAAGGATGGATGGATGGACGGACAGAGAGAAACAGACTGATCCCATCAGCACTCAACCCAGAGTTCCCCCCATGGTGACAGGTGGGTGGGGTACAGCAGGGCACAGATGACCAAGTCTCCCAAGACAGCCACCTGTATCATCACTCACCAATGAAGGGGATGGAAGCCAGAGAGTCTTCAGTAGTGGCCAAAGGGGCCACCTTCCTGCCCAGGCGTTCTACTCGCCCACTGGTCTCTGGCTCTGGGGACTCTTCCCCAAACCCAAGGTTCATCTGTCTTGCAGGGGGCAGCTGGACCTTGCGGCCTGTGGGAGGCTTCTGCCTCAGGACCACCTCGTCGCGACGATCCTCAGTGGGAGGCTCCAGAGCCCGGGTGCTGGGTTCCGGGCGGACAACCCTGGGTGGTTCGGAGGCCTCCGGTGGGAACGATGCCGGGGACTGAGCCAGGTTGAAGGTGGGCAGCCCCCCAAAGGGTGTGTCCCGGAAGGAGAGTGCGTGCAGGAGGCCAGTCCGGCGCTGGAATGATGGACTGTAGCTCCGGTATCCAATGTACCCGATGTCATCCAGGCCTTGGAGACCAGGTGGGGGTGGGGCCTGGGGCGCGGGGAGGTCCCTGGGGGAGCAGGCAGAGGTGCGGGCAGACGGACGCTGGGAAGCCCAGCCACAGCGCTCAAAACGGGGTGACACCAGTGCTCCTGGCCCCAGTGCCTCAGCAGAGCGGGCGGTCCGGCTCAAGTAGTCGTCTGAGCGAGCTCGGTGCCAGCCTTCCTGACCCAACTGGCTCAAGGCACCCTGGGAGGTGGAACAGGGCCATGGGCGGTGGGCAGTCACATCCTCCAACCGGTCCTGGGAGGCACTGCGGGCCCGGGGGGGCATGGCAGGGCACCGTCTCTCCCCCGCCCTGCGGGGTACCTGGTTTGACAGCCAGTGTGACAAGGCCTGCTGGCACTCCAGTCTGCTGGGGGGCACCCGGCCGCCAGGCTCAGGGAAGGCACGGGGCGTCCGGGGCTCCGAGGGGAGGCGGGGGAAGGCACCAGGGCTGGAGCGGGGCTGGCTCATCCCCAAGGAAGAGTTGTCCGGATGGGTGCGGGCGGCAGAAGGGACGCGGGGCCCCGGGTCACTCCAGGCGGCAGGACTCCGGGGGTCACTGGGCAGTGCTGAGAGGGGCTCAGGCACCATAGTGGCCCAGGTGGAGACCCGGGCTGGCGGGGCATAAGTCTTGCGAGGGTAGCAGATTGGGGGTGGCTCTGGGATGCTCCGGGCCTCTCCAGAATACGGCTCGTTCCCCTTCAGGTAGGCATCCTGGGAGTAGGCCTGGCCGGGGACACAGAGGCAGGTGAGCAGGGCAGGACGAGTCCCACAAGGAAGATCTACAGCAGCCCTGGGAGATCAGGACCCCAGAGAAGGGGACTGAGGGAAAGGACCAAGCAGGGGGAGCCCTGAGTGGGTGGGAGAGGGAGGGCATGCTCCAAAGGGAGTCGGGGGGAAGGGAGGGAGAGAACAAAGAAATTAGAGGCCTTTGAGAGTCACACACACACACACACACACACACACACACACTCTCTCTCTCTCTCTCTCTCTCTCTCTCTCTCTCTTTCTCTCTCTCACTGGAGAAATAGCCAGGATTTCTCTAAGACTTATGACAAGGACTGCCTTTAGCCACAAACATTCCAACATCTGTTTTCTCTGGTCCTCCCCCCACGCTGGCCTCAGCCGCCTCCCTGCTTCCTTATATCCAACAGTGCCCACAGCCCCTCTGGCAGAGCTGGGAAACCCCACCAGAGACCAGTCAAGGTGGCCGGAGACAGAGGGAAGCCGATGAAGGGGTGTGTCCACGGTGGGGTGGGCTGGGGCTGGGAAAACCCAGCTGTCCCTCCATCCCCTGGACGGGGAGCTGGCGTGAGGAGAACTTGCCCACCTCTTGCTCCCTCTGGGCCAGGCTTGGGGGAGGGGCCAGACTGCCTGAGGGGCCTTGGGCCACCTTCTGCCACCCCAGGCCTGGAATCTGGCACTGGGAGCTGAGGCTGACGCTGCATTGCTGAGGAGTGACAGGGCCGGTGCCCAGGCCCAGCCAAAAAAGGAGACAGCCCCCAGGGACAGCGGCCTTGTGGCCCTGGCCTAGCCTGGCCCTTGTTGGGTGTCGGGGGGCCTATCGCAGGGCGAGGTATCAAAGGCTGGGAGGGTGAGACACACAGATACACTCACGCACGGGCGCGCGCGAGCGTGCGTGTGCCACACCACAAGGAGATACCGGAAAATACACACCCAAAGACACACACACACAGAGCGAAACACAATGAGACACAGACACGCACAAATAACTATACCTCCGGTCCCAGGCACACACATCAAGTGATGAGGACAAGTTAGACCACACCCCCCCACATACACACTCAGCCCCCTTCGGACCCACACACCCAGCCGGTGACACTCACATACCTCTCCCTCCTGCCATCCTGCCGGCTCCCCAGCCTCCCCGCCTCAGGGCGGCGGCAGCATCTCGGCCAGCCTCCGCCCTCGCCCGGCTCTGGGCTAACCCCCACTGACCACCGTGCAGGCCCAGCCTCCGAGCCCCCCCACCCCCAGTCTGCCCTCCCTGCGGCCGCCTTCGGCCCCCACCGGCGCTCTCGCGCGCGCTCGCGCGCGCTCTCTCTCTCTCTCTCTCTCTCTCTCAGGAGGAGGAGGGAGGGGAAGATGGGTGTGGAGGGGCCTCGCCGCGTCGGCGGTGGCGTCAGCAGCTGCCGAGGCCCCATTGGCCTCCAGCCTTGGCTCCCAACCACAGGAATGCCTGGGCCCCACCCTCCGGCTGGCCCAGGATGGTGGGGGGCCGGCGCAGGGCCCCAGATGCTGACATCTGGGGCTGCCTGCCCACCCGGACCTCAATCTCGGACCTCAACCTCGGACCTCTCTGGGTAACAGAGCTCAAGGCTGCTGCTTTCCCCACCCCTGCCGTCGCCCTCCGGGAAGGCCGGAGGGATCCTGGGAAGCCCGAGATGCCGCCCTGTCACTCCCTCATTGCTGGCCTCGCCTCAGCCTGGGGGAAGTGTACCCGCAGGGCCTTTGAGACTCGTGGGGAGCCCATCCACCTCTCTGGGCCTCCAGCCTTACGTCCCCCTCCCCAGGAAGGACAAGGGGACAATCCAGGTCAGAGGGTGGAGGTTCCCAGAGGGGCATGGCGCCAAGCATGGCACTGTGATTAGTGTGATTATGCGAGCACATCCGGGGCAGAAGCCAGCCCGGCGGCTCCCAGGGCCTCCTGGGTTTGGCCCTCAGCCTTCCCCCAGGGGGCAGTGACCTTGGGGGCAAGCAAGCTGGCATCTGGCTGAGACCCATGAGATCAGGAAACTGGACACTGGGCAGAGAGGACTGGCCTGAGCTCTGGGCCAGGACTGGGATCAGGGTGCACAGAGAGTGTGCAAGTGTGTGTGTGCGGGTGTGCACAGAGTGTGTGGGGCAGGGTACCCTGCGTGCAGTCTGGGTGCCTGCTCTGTGTGTGGCAGCCCTGGGCCAGGTTCTGGGTGTTGCTGAAGTGCCCACAGAGGGAGGGGCACCTGGCCCGTGCGTCCCGAGCCGGTGCCGGGCCTGCAGCATGCTGTGATGTCTGTGGGCGCCCGTGCTGGGACCACAGCGAGCCTCTGTAACGTCAGTGAGTGTTCACGTGCTGCTGAGACGTCGGGGTACGTGTGCTGTGACACCGGGCGGTGTGCTGTGCTGTTTAGATGTTTGTGTACTGGGAGGCTTGAGGATGTGTGGGGATGTGCCTGTGTGTGTCGCCGCATGGGCCTGGGGAGGCGTATCTGGGATACGGCGTCGTGCGGTGCCTGGTGAGCTGGGGGACGGGTAGATGCTGTGGGGCTCTGTTGTGTGGCTGTGTATCTAGCGTGTTCTGCTTGTGCATCGACTGGTGCATGGGGTGCATGGAGTGGTGCATGGGTGTGAACGGGAGCACTCGGAGGTGGGTGGAGAGTGTTTGTGTGTGTGTGTGTGTGTGGACACATCTACAGGAGACATGCTCACTCGGGGCCAGGCAGGGAGGGGGTGTGGAGAAAAGACTCCTGGGAGCCGACAAGGACGTGCCAGTCTGGCAGGGCCTGCTGGGCCACCCTCCTTCCAGATACCCTGGCAGGAATCCTGCCTGCCAAGGCCACCTCCCCCTCCCCCAGCACAGAGAGCAGTCCTGATTGAAGCAACAACCAGCCTCAGCCCAGGGATGGGCCTGGCAGCCCCAATTGGGCAATGCCGGGCCGGTGCTGCCCCCAACACTCTTCTTTGCCTCCCAAAGTGTCCAATGCAGAAGGGAGGCCTGAGGGGAAGGGATGTATCATGCCCCCAGGCCCCAGTGGCCCTCCACCTCAGACAGCAGAGCAGGACTCACCAGCTGGAGGATGTCTTCGTCCTTGGGCATGATGGAGAGCTCCAGAGTATCATCGCTACAGAGACAGGGCAGGGGGTCAGTCCAGGCTGAGGCAACAGGGTCTGGGAGAACAGGGATCCTGGTCGCCAGGGCACGCCCCAGAGTCAAGAGGGTGGGGTGCAGGGACTTGGTGAGTGGGCTGGGAGCTATTACAGGAGAAGGGAGGCAGGGGGCGCTCACCTATTCTGGATCAGAGCTATGACCTGGGAGTAGGTCTTCCCAATGACGCTCTCCCCATTCACCTTCACCAGCCGGTCTCCTGGAGAAAAGGGGCAGGGTCGCAATGTGAGCAGGCCAAGGGGTGGCAGAGGCCCTTCCTGAGAACCCCTGTCCGGGGTATGGATGAGAGCACCAGAACAGGAGCTTCCCCCACACCTGGATCTGAGAATCCCATCCTAACCAGAGGGTAGGGAGAAGAGACCCAGGGAAGCACCAGGAGCTGGGTACCCGGGACAGCTCACCAGTGCGCAGGCCCGCTCTATGGGCGGGGCCGTCATCCTTCACATTCTTGACAAAGATGGTATCCATGGGCTCCAGGCGGTGGTGCCGGGGGGAGGGTCCTGGTGGGCATCAGCCAGGTTAGCTGGGGGTGGCTGCTGAAGATCACACCCATGCACAGCTACACACACAGGGGACACACGCTCAGAGAAGGATCACACTCACACGGACACAAATATGGACCTGCACGTTCATAGAGACGCAGATGCATGGGGGGAGACAAGAGGACACACCCCTGGCAGAACAAAAACCCATGTGGAAGAAAACCTACACGACACACAGGGTCACTCCTTAAATGCCTCTCGCGCCCCAGCACTGTGCCAGAAAGCAGACTAATACAGACAGACGGACAGACGTGGGCCTTGCCCTCCTGGAGCTCCCCGACCAGCGGGGCAGAACGTCCGCACCCACAGACCTGGGGAGAGCCACAGAAAGGCCCCGCAGCTCACAGACATTCAATGCCTGTACCTCCCCCCCCCACCCCTTCCCCAGAGTCGGGGGGGCGCCTAAGCAGAGGCCTTCAGATCCCGAGATGGACACTCACCCCCTTGTGACATCACATTACACCCCAACAATTATCCTCTGCAGCTAACTGTCTCCATCAGAGGAATAGGCCTGTTCTAAGTCAGCTGGTTCTTGCCCTCACCCCCATGGGCCTCCTCAACGGGCTGCCCAGCAGAAGCCCCTGTGGCAGAGAAAGAAGGCTGCCCATCTTGAATACCCTGGGTGGCAGAAAGGGGCCCCTTGGGCTAGCAAGGGTGACAGCCAGGGGAGTTAGGCCCACATCTGAAAAGATAAAGACCTCAGGGCTCCCCTTACACCCAATAGAACCCCAGTGTCTCTATCCCTGAGGACAGCCATTGGTCAGGTGCACCCTATCGCCAGCCCCCAGGCTCTGCAGCCCTGTCTGTGCCTCAGTCTAGGCTGGGAGTAACTCCCAGGGGCCAGGGGCCAGGTCTCAGAGAGCCATCTGCTCCCCAGAGCACCCCCTGCTCCCAGTGTGGAATGGACAGGTCCAGAGGGAGAGAAATGTGAGAAAAGAAAAGAAGGATTGAGAGAGAGAGAGAGAGAGCAGATATCCAGAGTGGACACATAGAAGAGCAAAGACTGGAACAACAGTGGGGGGTGGGTAGCAAAATCCAGGCTGACTTGGGGTAGAGGGGGAGAAACAGAAGCTGGAGGACAGGTCTCAGCTCAGCCCCAGCCCTGGCACCCATCCCCACCACTGCTTACCTCCTCCTCCTCGGCCTCCATTCTCTTCCTCCTGCAGGGGACAGAGAGGTGGGTGTGGACCCTCCATCCAGCCCTCAGCAGCTCCACCTGGGCGGGCCCCTCAAGCTCCCCCACCCGGCAGCCTCCCTCTTATCTTCCTGCAACTAGCCCAATGCCCAGAGGGGGCCGGGGGGGTGTCAGTGGGGACATCAAGTCCCAGGCAATATTCCCCAGTAATATGAACCCTCTCTCGTGACTGCTGATCCCATAGCCTTGTATCTCAGCCATCTGAAAGCCTCCAATCCAATGGGGGACCCATGAACCCCTTCCGTTGGGGAGCTCAAAGCCCGATGGAGGCCGTTCCAAACGTGCTAACCCACAGAGAGGATCCAGGCAGACACTGATAAGCAGGCAGGACAAGTGCAAACAGTGGCTATCAGTTCTTAGAGAATGGCAGGGAAGGCCTGATTAGCACCCCTCTGGGGGAGGGGATTTTAAGGCAAGTTTGAGGAGGGAGGGGAAAGGGCGCTCTGGGGCAGGGGAGGGGTGTATGAAGGCAGGCACTGGGTGGCAGAAAGAAGCAAGCATTTGTGGGACTGGATCAGCTGAGCTGAAGGAGAAAGAAAGCAACACCAGCAAGTGCCAGAAGTCAAACTAAAGCGTGTGGGGTAGAAAGGAGAGAAAGAGGGAGCCAGTGAAGGTTCCTGGGTGGGAGAGAGTGGATGTGAAATACCAGTTAGGAAGAGGATTCTAACATCTAGCAAGGCTAAGAAATGGAGTCCAGGAGACCCACTAGGGAGGCCTCTGGGATCATCCTCGTAGTGAGGGGGAGAGTACCGGATTTGGGGAGGAGACAGAAATGAGGGAAAGGAGGTCAGGGAGACAGGACAGGGCAGCAGGACGTGGCACATTAGAGCTGGATGCGATGCTGGGTGTCATCTGATCTACCATGCTCCACAGACCATCCATCCCACAGCAGATGACAGGGCGTGACTTGTCCAAGGCCACTCAGAAGCAGTGGCAGAAGCAGGGCTGAAACCCAGGACTCTCTGGCACCCCAGCCAGGACATGAAGGCGCTGGGCACTGCTGGAGAGCAGTCCTTCTGCCCCTGCCCCTCCCCGAGTGGAGTGTGCATGCCAGCTGATGTGACCTGACAGCAGAGTGAGCTGGTGGCAGAGACAGACGGATGCATTTAGACAGCTGAGCTCCCGGCGGGCTCCCACCCCTGGGCAGGTTCTGGAAATGGGATGGAGCCTGTCCCTGGCCTGCCCTGCCTGGGGTCTTCCAGCGCCCCACATGCACGAGGTCTCTCTGAGCCAGGCCTACCACCCAGCCTCGACCACTCAGGCTGCTTCCATCCCAGTCACCCCTCAGCAGGGTCCCCTGAGAGAAGGTGGCAGGGGCCAGGTGGGAGGGACATTCTGGGGAAAAAGGACAGGAAGGACTGGAGGTTCCAGGGACCTAGGAGGCTGGGGTCCTTGGGTGTCAAGGGGGGACTGAGCCCTTCTCACACACCATCACCCTCTGTTTACACTCTTAAGCACAGTTGCAGACAATGGGAATCGTTTATGCAGGTGCTCCCAGATTCACACATGGATGAGGGACGAGATGCATACTTACAGATACCCATATGCACATGTCCAGATAGACAAACACACATGCACATGACCAGGATACTGCGCACCCAACTACACACAGAGAGCCATGCAAGTCCACAGACACAGACAGTGAAACCCAAGGCCTTGGTTCTCTGGCAGATGGGACTGAGCTCCCCAAGGGAGAGCCCCCAACAGCTGGTCCCAGCCCTGAGGGAAGGGGAGAATGGGGTTCATTGACTCCAAAATAAATCTGTTTCCTCCCCTGCTGGGAGAGAGGTGGGGGAGGGAGCAGGGCCCTCCTGGGGAGCCCTGGTTCCTGCCTAGGGCCCCCTCATGTCTTCCTGCCAGCCTGCTTCACCCTCCTTCACGGGCAGGGAGGCCCTCCCCGCTCAGCCCACCCTGTATGCTGGGCGCAGCAACCCTGGTTCCTGGACTCAGAGAACCTGACATTTATATTAGGGCCGGAAGGGCTCTTGGGGGTCAAGTAGATAAATGCCCTCACATTACAGCAGGAGAAATGGAGCCCAGAGAGGAGTGACTCCACCTCAAGATCCACAGTGAGGTAGGAGCTGCAGCGGGATTAGAACCCACGGCACCCTCCTCCCAGCCTGGTGCTCTGCAGAGCACAGAGCCCAGGCCAGTGAGGGCTGGGGCACTCCAGGAGTCCCAGAGGTGGGTTAAAACAAACTCCCCAAGAGCTCAGGCCAGGGAGAGGACAACAAACCCAGCTAAGAAGTGGCCAAAGAGGACAAAGAGTCCCCAGAACTCCATGTCTCAGGGAAGGTTGTTCACTTTCCAGAGGCCAAGAGTCTGGGGGTGGGCATGAGCATCCTGGCTCCCCCCACGAGTTCCTTGCCCAAGACCATCCACCCTGCCCCTTCTCCTGGGAAGACCAAACCCAGAGCAGTTAGGGAGCTTGTCCACACTCACACAATGCAAATGACCCAGGCAGGGCTGTCCCTGCCCCTCAGTGACCCTCGCCCAGGCCATAGAAGAAGGGCTGTGGAGGGGGCGGGGCAAAGGGATCTCCCCTCCCCGCCCCTCATTAAAGCTTCCGCAGGCAGGCCAGGGCAGCGGGGGCGGGGCCAGGCGGGTGTACCTTCAGGCTGCAGTGCACGGCGGACTCGGGCGGGTACACGATGAAGTGGCGCAGGGTGAAGCCAAAGCCGTCCTGGAGACTTTTGTGCAGCAGCAGGGTCCGCGGCCCCTGCCAGGGGAGGGGGCGCCCAGGGGAGCACCCATCTCTCGGGCCCAGGGGCAGCTGTGGGAGCACAGGGAGACAGGGTTGAGTGGCCGCGTGGCCCACGCTCCCAAGTCTGCACACTGCCTCCCGCGGCCGGGAGGAGGGACTGGGGCAGCGGGTGGGGGGCGTGTGCCCGGGGGGGGGGGGGGTTCCAGGCCCCTCCCCTGCTCCTGACCTGCTCCTCGCCCCCTTCCTTCCTCTGCCACCCTCACCAGCCCAAAGCTGCTGCTTTCTTTCTTTCCCCTCCATCCCCTCATGAGGGCTTTGCCTCCAGGGAACCGGCTCCCCCCAGCCAGCCAGGTATTCATTCAGGTCAGCAGGGCGAACGTTCACTGAGCACCTACTATGCTCCAGACACTGGACACACAGCTTCTCGCCTGGGGGGTGCCTGCAGCCATCTGCGCTCACTGCCGCTGCTGCACCATCTCACACGCACACACGCACGCACACACACACTTATGCAGACACAGACACGTCCACACGCACTCCTGCAGACGGAACACACCACGCACCCAGAGAAGCACACTCTTGTGCCAAGGTGCACACGGATGGACCCACAGAGGAGTATACACACGCACACCTAGGTTAGAGAAACACGTGCACACACGGTCGCACATGATTAGGGCCTCACACATGCACGTACATACAGACCCAGGCACACGGCACATGCCGCAGACATACAGACACACACGCGCGCATCCTTCAGGAGCAGCAACAGCAACAGGTGGGGGGCTGGAGCCACGAGGGAGCGGCCTGGACACCAGACAACTGAAGGGACTTCCTGAGGCTCCGGAGCCCAGCCAGTGGCCTGGCTGTTCCCTGGATCTAAGAGGGGAACCGGGTGGGGGTGGGAGAGACACTCCGCTGCCCTCTGGCCGGCCCGATGGAATACTTGGGCTTCCCCAAGATGACATGGCAGAGGATGTCTGAAGACCAGGGTTTGGGGGCACCCAGGTCCGCTTCTGGGGCAAGCAGGAGAAGAGCACGGACACCTCCTGAGAGACAGCTCTGGCTTCAGGTTCCCTGCTCAGACACAGAGAGGGATAGTGGGTGACAGAAGGGTGTCAGACAGATGCGTGCCCAGGGCGGCGGACGGCAGATTGGAGAAGATGGTGAAAAGCCAGGATGCCTTCCTCAGGGTTCTTTAACCTCCAACCGCAGGCATCCTAACCTATCTGAGGGCTCTCATCCAAACCTCAGAGGGCAAGAAGCCCCTTCACCCCCAACCTCGACAGTCCTCAATCCCCCACTCCTCCTTGGCACCAGGCAGGAGTCCTCAGGGGAACAAAGGCAACTGGGTGTAGAGGGAAGAAGCCCACCAGCTCTGGGGTGAGGACTCCCCCTGCCCCACTAAGTCCCCTTCTCCCCCATCTAACAGCTGGGAAAAGTTCACATTTGCGACTCGGATGAACTGATACTAAGACGCTCCTTCATAAATCCATCCCCCAGCCTGTTCACACTTCTGGTGGAAGGCAGCCCTGGGCCCAGCCCTTTTGCTAGGGATTTCTTTTTTCTTTTCTTTTCCCTTTTTTTTTTTTTTTTTTAAGATGTTATTTGTTTGAGAGAGAGAGCACGAGCAGGGGGTAGGGGGAGAGGGAGAGGGAGAAGCAGCTGAGCAGGGAGCCCGATGTGGGGCTTGATCCCAGGACCCTGGGATCATGACCTGAGCCGAAGGCAGATGCTTAACAACTGAGCCACCCAGGCGCCCTTGCTAGGGATTTCTGTGTGGGGTGGGAAATGGGACTGTAGTCAGACAGGCTTGGGAGAGGGGGTGGAACCTCAAGTCTCAGAAGATGAAAGAAAAACATGACAGCGGCAGTAAGCTTGCTTCATGCAGTCCCAGAGAACACAGCCAGGTGTAAGGTACAGGGGGCCCGAGCGAGGCTCCAGCCCAGGGAGACCATTCTAATCATATCCATCTGGAAAGCCTCCAGATGAGGTTGTGAGTGCTCACTCCCCTGAAGGGTCGGAGCAAAAGCTGGGTGCCCCCCAGTCCGGGAGGCCTTGGCTGAGATTCCAGCTTGGGACAGGAGGCCCAGAGATGACCCCTTGGCTCCTTCCACTTGTAGCTATAGCCCCTCCAGTTCCACTGAGCCCCACACCCCCATGGGGGGTCTGAAGAGTCCAGAGGAGAAAATTCTCTGGGAATTCTGCTGAGATCTGAAATCCCCTGGATTTCCTATCTCTGCTGACCTGGCAAGGAACTGATCAGGGAGAGAAGAGGGCCTGGGGGACCCTCCCTGCCTGCTCCTACCAGAAGCCCCTGCTCCTCCCCAGTGTGGGCTGCCTCCCCTGCACGCCCTCTACCCGGGCTCAGCGCTGAGGCTGTTCGCAGGGCCCATTGTTTTGCCGGTGTCCTGGATTAAGGTTTAAGCCACCAGCTGCCCCAGTGACGAGAAGTGGCTGGGACAGGTCCCCACACGCCCCCCACCCCTCCTCCAGCACACATCCTGCCTGGGGCTGCCAGGTGCCTGGGGGTGCCCGTCTCTGGGGGCCTGGCTGTAACCCAGGGCAGGGGGCAGGCCTTCTTCTCTCAGGTCCCCTCTTGACCCAAACACCACTGGCACCCCCTCCCTTATCTCTGCCTCTCCCTTTCCTCTTTTCCTTCCTCCCAGTCTCCCTTCCCCCCATCCCTTCCACTCAGCTCCTGAGAATGTCAGTGTGTAATCCCCCTGCCGAAGCTACTACACCCCTGCCTGAAGAGGGGACACCACAGCCCCCATCTGCAGCCAGATCTGGCGGCTCCCCTGTGGGAAGTTCTTCCTTGGATTTAACCTCCATCCTTCATGCTATGATGCACACATTTCCTCTCCTCCCCTCTGACCTGGGACAACACTGGGTCCGGCTCTCATCTTGACAGGGAGGGAGGGGATAGACACAGAAACAGAGAAGGAGCCAGCAATGAGAACAGAAAGGCGACTAGCCTGGGAAGGGGTTCAGCTCACACACATCCCCACTTCTGCCTCTCTGGGGGAGGCACAGAGACAAGGGGATGGAGAGGGAGAGGCTCGGGGGGACACAGGGGCATCACTGATTACCGCTTTCCCGGCCCAGATCTATCTCCAAATGTTATCAGCCTCGTGTCAGGAAAGAGACATCCAGAAAGGCCAGCTGATGGTGGGAAGAGGGCAGATGGCCCCAGGGCCACAAGTTAGAACTGGACACGTGGTGGGTTAGCAACACCGGGAACCAGAACCCAGGAGTCCTGCTCCTCCCCCCTAGGAGCATAAAGAGGTCATTGCAGGGAGCACAGCATTCATGCTGGGCATGGCGCCCACTGTGACTCACGCCCTACCAGCCTGGTCAATCCCGGACATCAGACACATTGTCCCCACCCCCTATCTCCAGCCCTGTCAGTTCTCCCCCTGAGATCACTCATTACCTGCCACCTCAGCCTCCTTTGCCCTACTAGGAAACCCTCCTGTGTCCCTGTGCCCACCACCCCTACCAGGGAGCACGCCGAGTGGTGCCCTCCACTCCACTTACTAACACCCTTGCCTGCCTCTGACCAGGCTCCCTGCCCCGGCAGACTCCCAGGACTCCGTGCTCCAGCATCTCTTCAAACAACCCTGGTCCCTTCCATCCTTCCAGGGCGTATAAACCAAGAGGCTTGAGCCACTGCAGGCCACCACCCAGACTGGGGGTCCACATCCAGCACCCCCGGAAAAGCTCCCAGCCACAACCTGCCACCCTCGCCCGCATCTCTCCAGCTCCTCACTCACTCCCGACTCCGGGGCACGGTCCCAGGATGCAGGGCGCACTCGGCTCAAGGATCCCGAGGAGTTGGTGGCCCACCCGCCCCGACGACGCCCGACCCCTGCTCTCCGCGCCCCCACCCCCCGCCGGCCCCGCAGCCCCGCTGCGCTCACCCTGGCGCGGCGCGGCCCCGGCGCGCGGCGGTCGCTGTGGGCGAGGCAGGGCAGCCAGAGGCAGCGCGGCTCCGGGGCGCTGCAGTCCACGCCGACGGCGCGCTCCCAGCGCCAGCCCCGGGCCCCCGCGCGCTCCACGCGCCACACGGCGCTGCCCACGAGCGCCGCGGCCGGCGGGGGCCCCGGGGCCCGGCCTCCGCCCCGGCCCC
>NW_022589743.1:2045047-2265307 GCF_004348235.1 Phoca vitulina
CCCCTCACAAATACACTGTGTGTAGACACCTTTCCATATGCATACATACTTTGGACACCCTCCCACGCATCTATGCTCCACACACCCCACAGAGACACTTTTGCAAGCATACCCACTGCGTCCCTAAAAGCACACCAGACCCCCCTAGGTACCCACCCATACACTCCCCACATACCCAACAGAGACGCCCCACAAAGGCAGCTAGATGACACACACACACTGCCCAGAGACACACATTCCATGCATAGATGCTGTACTCCCTCAGTTCACACACACACACACACACACACACACACACATGGCCCAGCACTGAGAGCAGACTATCATAACACCCCCCCCACCAGAGTTATGATATCCCCTAATGCTGCAGGTGGAGGCCCCACCACCTCTGGTAGGGAATTGTGACCAACCCTCTTCCCCAGGACCCCCTGCCCATTTGTTCCACCCAGAGGGGCCACGACCAAGCTGACAATGGACTCCAAGCTGGCCACCCCCGCACCCCAGCTTGTGAGTCAGACAGGAAGCCCATGTAGATGGCAGACCCTGCCTGCCTCCCCTTCCTGGCTCTCTCTTTCCAGGCCCCTTCCCGGGTGGGGCCGGCAGAGGCCTTGGCTAGTGGGCGTGTATTCGCCACCACCATTTCTGTCTCATTTGACCGTTCACAGCTTGTTTTCGCCACAGCCACTCACTGTGGCCCAGGGCCCCTGCCATGACCCAATATTCAGGGAAGGCAATGGAGGCCCAAGAGCAGTCCACTTGTCATGGCAGCATGGAACTCCAAGCCCAGAGCCCCTCACTCCAACTTTGGATCTTATACCCAAATTCTAGCCCGCAGCCAGGGAAGGGAGGCTGCAGTGGGGGAGCAACTCCAGCCCAACCCTGATCCCAAATCTAGGAGTTCAGGGAGGAAGAGCCATAGGGCTGGGCCCTTGAGGGGCAGCCACCAGAAGGGACAAGCCTGAAGAAGGGGTACCTCCCCCTGCCCGCCCCCATCCCATCACCTGCGTCCTCTGCAAGGACAGCCACGGTGGTGGGTCATGGTGGATCATTGGGTGGGAGGCAGTAGGGGAGGGAGATGGAGGGGCAGGAGGGGAGAGGGGCCGGGGCAGAGGGAGGAGAACTAGAGGACTACAGGGCTGGGCAGGAGTGAGGGAGGGAGAAGGAAGGGAGGAGGAAGGGTGAGGGTGAGGCAGGCGAGTGGGGGCCAGGGAGCGGTTTTGTTCTCCTGTTTCCTGTTTGCCGCTTGCTGGGCCCCCAGTGCAGGAGCTGGACCCCCACCCCCACCCTGGCGGAAGCCGGACGGGAAGAGCAAGGCTGCCACCAGCGCTGAGTCAGGAGGGCTTAGGGGCAGAGTGGGAAAGAACCACAGTCAGGAGGAGCATTGGGCTGGCAGCTCCATTTGCACCCTCCCCCACCCCTCCATCACTAGAAAACCAAGGATTCTGGGTCAGGCCCACTCCTGCCCTTGCCTGCCCTGTGCCTCCCTATCTGGCCCCCACCAAGGTCAGGCCTTCAGAGACCAGCTGGGAGCCCCACCAAGCTGTCCTCGGCTCTGTCAGACTCTGCGGCCCCGAGCAGAGTGCAAGAGCCACAGGAAGGTCCTCCTTCAGAGTCTGGCCTGCTCTCCCAGTAAGCAGCCAGAAAGTCCTTCCAGCTGCCTGACTTCCTTTCCTCTTGCTGCAAGCCCAGTCCCTGGTTCTGAGGAAACGGAGTGACTCTCCCCCCTCGTACCCCACGGAGCCTCTCACGGCCAACAGGTGCTGCTGTGGGTCTGGATCAAGAATCCACTTCCCTCGAAACTGCTGAGGTTTCTGAGGCCTACAGGGAGGGGCGAGGCAGAGAAGCAGCACGGGGTTCCTGTGTTCAGAGACCTAGGAAATGATAAACCATATATGATATCCACTTCCTGCCCTCTAACCTGGCTGGACAGCAAGGGGATACCGGTCTCTTCCAACCCAAACGTGCACTTTCCCCACCCCACCCCTTCTGCCCAGCTGCCTCGACAGGGATGTCAGGAGGGGGGTGCACACAGTAGGGCCTGGAAGGTTGTACAGAGTTTGAATAGATGATTCTACAGGCCTGGGGAGCCTCTCAGCCCCCTCCCCCATTTCCTCTGGGAAAGGAATGTGGGGTGGGTCCCAGAGGGTGGGGGGGATGGGGCCCAGGGCTGGGAAATACCAGGCGTTGCTGAGATTCTATTCCAAGCCTTCCTGCCTGGTGTGAGTCCTCCTCCCCGGCACCCTCCCCAGCTTCCTCCCCCCAAATCAGGAATTACCCCGCTGAGCAGTCCCTCCCATCATCCTCTAGTTTGACCAGCTTGCAAAATCCATTCAACTTTATCTTGCTGAGGGTCCCTGGGACAGGGCTTGGGGGCTGCGCCTCCAAGGGGAGGGCATCCAGTCTTCATCTCTCCAAATTAGATAATCATTCTTTAGTGTTTGAAAGCACTTTCACTGGATTTCATGTGGCATTTACCCTAAGAATTGGCTATCCAGGGATTGTGTTACACCCATTCTTCAGATGCAGAAACTGAGGCTCAAAGAAGGTAAGTAGCCTGGCTCAAGATGTCACTTTTACTAAGCTGAACCCCGATCCCAGACTAACTCAGATCTATTTCTATTACCCTCTTGTTTATCCATTCAACAACCACGTCTTGAATGCCTGTCGTGGGCCAGGAGCCAGCCAAGGGCTGGGACACCTTGGAGAGTAAGTACACACCTTGACCTCAGGGTGCTTATAGTTCTACTAGCATCCCAGCTTCTGAACCCTTCAGGAGCCCCCAAGTTCCAGATCCAGGCCTGAGCCAGCTGTCTCTATCCCCACCAAGGGAGACCCCCACATACCAAGGGAGCCCCTATGTCAGGGCCGCATCTCTCTATGAGGGGACAGTTTGCTTGAGGGCAGGGTCAGGGGCCTTCCAGGTTAGACCTCCAAAAAGACGGTGGCCTGGGCTATAGAAGCAGAAGACTGCAGGGCCAGCCTGACAAGCAGGAACCGGGAAAGAGGAGGAGAGCATCCTGGGGCCCAAGGGTCAAGGCATATAAGAAGAAGAGAAGCAGGGGCGCCTGGGTGGCTCAGTCGGTTAGGCGTCTGACTCTTGATCTCAGCTCGGGTCTTGATCTCAGAGTCGTAGGTTCAGGCCCTGTGATGGGCTCCACATTGGGCATGGAGTCTACTCAGAGAAAAAAAAAAAAGAAGAAGAAGAAAAGGGAGAGAGAGAAGCACACCACTAAAGGCCTATGGTTCAGGAAGTGAGAGAGAGGGCTCAAGGTCAATTTGCCTGCTTTTCCTTTCTCTGGCTCACTTAGTGCCTCCTCCCAGAATGTAGATCCCCAAACCGTAGGACAAACAATGCCCCTACCCGGAGAGAATCATCCCACATTTATGACTCTCTGACAGGTCCCATATATTCACCACTATAACCACCCCACAATCTCATACGCAGACAGAGCAAATCTACCGCCAGTCCCCGTCCATCCCAGGCATGCAGGCAATGTGATACCCAAGGCATGCCCGCCCAGCCCACGCCTGGGCCTCTGACCCCTGCCCCAGTCTCCCCGCTCAAGGGCAGCCTCCCCCGGTCCTCCTCCACCCCTTTGCCCCATTCAGATGCCTGGTTCCCAGCACCACTTGTGTGCAGTCCTGGCATGCCCTAACAGGCCAAGCTGATGAGCCGGCCCAGCAAGCCTGCATCTCCAACAAGCTCAGTGTGCCATAACCCTGCGTCACTGGGAGCCTGGGGACCCCACTTGGTCTGGCCTATGGGGCAGAGGGTGGTCCAAAGAGTCTCTCCAGACCCCAAGTTCTCCCCATCCAGAGCCAGGCTTGCCCTGAGCCCTGAGTTGGGGTGTTTGTGACATCCTCCTCTCCCACCCTCACACTGGGCCAGAGCCGAGGAAGGCTGGAGGAGGAAAGGGGGGAGGGGGCACCTGCCCTCCCAGGAGTCCCGCTGCCACCTCAAGGAGGGATCGACACAATCCCAGCAGCCAGAATCCCCTGGTTATTCCAGAGGCAGCATGGCTCAGGGGCTAGCCTATGGGCTCTGGAGTCCTCTGGAGTCCTCAACCCCTGGGTCCGAGTTCAATCTCTACCACTTCCTGGCTGTGAGACCTTGGGCAAGTTATTTCACTTCTTTGAGCCTCTGAGCCTCATCAATAAAATGGGAATGACACTCATTTCCCCCTCATAGGTTGTTGGGAAAACTAAGTAAAGAAAGTCCTTAGCACAGGTCCTGAGCACATAGTAGGGGTTCAAGAAATGCAAGCTGGTTCGGGCTGGGTTTTTTTCCTTTAAAACATTTTTTTATTGAGGTATAATTGACACATATATTAGTTGCAGGTGTGCAATCTAATGATTCACTATTTGTATATGTTGCGAAACGATCACCACAATATGTCTACTTAACATCCATCACCACAAGTAGTTACAGAAGTTTCTTTCTTGTGATAAGAACTTTTAAGATCTTACTCTCGGGGCGCCTGGGTGGCTCAGTCGTTAAGCGTCTGCCTTCGGCTCAGGTCATGATCCCAGGGTCCTGGGATCGAGTCCCGCATCGGGCTCCCTGCTCAGTGGGAGGCCTGCTTCTCCCTCTCCCACTCCCCCTGCTTGTGTTCCTGCTCTCACTGTCTCTCTGTCAAATAAATAAATAAAATCTTTAAAAAAAAAAAAAAAAAAGATCTTACTCTCTTAGCAACTTGCAAATATGCAATTCTGTATTATTAACTATAGTCATCATGCCCTACATTACCTCCCCATGACTTATTTATTTTATAACTGGAAGTTTGTACCTTTTTCTTTAAAGATTTTATTTGTTTGTTTGTTTGTTTGTTTTTGAGAGAAAGAGCACGTGCAGAGGTGGGAGGGGTAGAGGGAGAAGCAGACTCCCCACTGAGCAGGGAGCCTGATGCAGGGACTGGATCCCAGGACCCTGGGATCATGACCTGAGCCAAAGGCAGACGCTTAACCGACTCAACCACCCAGGTGCCCCAAGTTTGTACCTTTGGACTCCCTTCACCCATTTTGCCCGCCCCAAGCCCCTGCCTCTGGCAACCCCAAATTGTTTTCTGTACCTTTGAGCTTGGTTTTTGTTATTGTCCTTGTTTCCAGGTTCCACATATAAGTGAGACCATACAGTACGTGTCTCTCTCTGACTTACTTCGCTTAGCATGATACCCTCCAGCACAATGCGAGCTGTTTTGATTGTCTTCTGGTTATTCACACTCTCTCACACCCAGCCGCACTCACAGTCAGGCATGCAAACAACTCAGCCACGTGTACACAAGGACCCAGTGACACGTGTGCACACTCAAGGAGGTCTGCACAGAATCCATTCACATGGGCATCACCACCTCCTCCCACTGCCAGCCCCTGACAGGCTCCCACATACCCCAATCCGCCCCTCCCCCGCCGCCCCAGGCAGGGAGGTGTCATCAGAAGGCCCCACTGCCATAACAGAACTTTGGCCCTTTGGGAGCGGGGAAGGAGGAAACGTGAGACCCCAGTAGGCAAGGGACACGGCGAGGGTGCCAGGCTGGCAGGGCCTCTGCCCAGCAGGAGAGCCAGTCCCCTTCTCAGGGATAGCGGAGAGAGGGGAGACTAAAGAGCATCTTTCCTTATGGTGGGAAATGAGCACTTGCAGAAAAGGGTAAGTCTCTAGCCAGCCACAAAGTAAACAGTAGGGCCATTGCCCGGGCAACCACAGGCTGGCGTGGGACGGGGCCCACCACAAGCTCTTTCCACCCCCTGATTTACTCCACTCAGCGGCCCTTGACTGTCTCAGTGCATGCCCTCCATGTATCCACTCTGGTGTCTGGGCCCATCTGGGACTCCCCAGAGGTCATGGCCTGGGTCTTTCCCCTCAGATTGGAGACTGCTCAAGGGCATGGCCTGAGTCTCCCTCATTAGCCTGAGAGCTTCCTAAGGACAACTTTTCAGAAGTGGATTTGTACTACAAGAATGCTTTGTATACCGTAGGCTCTCAAAAATTTTTTGTTCATGGGGAGGATGTGGAGAAATTGGAACCTGTAGGCTTTGCTGGTGGAATGCAAAATGGCACCGTTGCTGTGGAAAACAGTATGGCAGTTCCTCCTAAAGTTACACAGAATTACCATATGATCCAGCAATTCTGGCTACGTCTCCAAAAGAAGTGAAATCAGGGACTCAAAGCAGTGTGTGCACACCCACATTCGTGATTGCTTATTCGCAATAGCCAAAAGGTGGAAACAACCTGACCGTCCATTGATGCATGAATGGATAAACAAAAAAATGTGGTATATCCATACAATAGAATTTATTTGTTCCCAAAAGGGAAGGAATTTACAACATGGATGAACCTTGAAGACGTTATGCTTAGTGAAATAGGTGGGAACAAAAGGACAGACGTTACATGATTCTGCTTATATGAGCCACCTAGATTCACAGAGACAGAAAATAGAATGTTGGCTGCCAAAAGGAAAGGGGGATGTCCGTGACTGTTTCATGGGCACAGAGTTTCAGTTTCAGAAGACGACAAGGTTCTAGAGATGGATGGTGGTGAGGGTGATGGTTGCACAACAATGGGAATGTATTTAATGCCACTGAACTATTCA
This sequence comes from Phoca vitulina, assembly GCF_004348235.1. Taxonomy (NCBI): domain Eukaryota; kingdom Metazoa; phylum Chordata; class Mammalia; order Carnivora; family Phocidae; genus Phoca; species Phoca vitulina. Next base: position 2,051,635 of record NW_022589743.1, read on the forward strand.
CTGAAAATGGTAAATTTCATAGTATATGTGTTTTACCACAATAAAAAAAAATGGCAAAGTCATATTCAAATTCACATTTGAAGAGCATTGTTGAAAGAAGATGGAATACATGAACGGGTCTCCCAGTGGCGCCTAGGAGCAGGCCCTGCCCACAGAGTTTACCCAGGATAGCTGGGCACCTCCTGTCTGGAGGACATTTCCCTCCCACCCCTCTCCATTATCCCTATTGTCATCTTTGGGGCTCTAGTCATCCCTGAATAGGAGGCGGTCTCGGGCTGCCCGGGGAGTCTGAACCTTGCACACAGTAAGTCCTTGGCATTGATGGACCGATGGATGCCCAAACTCTTGGGATGTCACATCACCCCAAGGCGTCAGAACCTTGGAAGTATTTCCCTAGCAAAAGCCCTGCTAATTGTGGTGCTCCCTCCCCTTGAGGCCTCACTCCCTCAGCACACACGTCTGTTCCAAGCCTACACATGCTTACACACCACCTGTTAACACATACACACACAAGGGTGTGCACGCAGAGGTAAGTCCCTGTTCTCAAATGCTTTCTCATGCACACACTCCAAGAAAAAGATGCCTACACACTGAAGGGTGCACATTCTTGTCAGAGAGGCAAGCAGGTCCCATGTGCAGCAGAGCCCCCTGCTGGCCCAGGTCTGGCACACTTATCTTCCTCACAGCCCAGAGAAGGCAGGGTGCCCTCGTTCTCTCCACCCCACCTCTCCCCACTGCATTCTCCAGGCCCCTCAGCCCCCTACCATGCCCTGGGATCACCCCTCCCCATCTCCTACAGAAGAGCAGGGTTCCCTGCAGAAGGACAGAGTGACTGTGAGACCTTAGGGAGGGTCTCCTTTGGTCAAGGGGTACTGGAGAGAGGCCAGGGCCCCTTTTCAGACTAGATCATATTCAGGGCAGTCATTCACGAAGGCAGGAGAATACTTCCAATGACTCTGCTCCAAAATGATACCCATTCCCCTACTCCACACTGGACAGATCATTTCAGAAGAGACTAGAGGAGAGAGAACTCTGGGAGAGACTCTCCCTGTGGCTCCACACAACCCTCTCTGGAAGTTCTTCCTGTTGTCCGACCACCTGGGCAGAGACAACAGGTGCACCTACTGGTCTCTTTCCAGGGAGAGCTCAGTCCTAGTCAAGCTGAGACCACATCCCCTCCCAGGGCAGGTCTCGGCAGATCCCGAAAGTCTCCCCCAGGGTACTTGGGGCTCCCGGCAGGGAGAGGCTCTCAGCCCCACCCCTGAAACCACCCACCCCCTCACCCCAGGCCCTGCCCAACCTGCCCAGGTCATCCCTTCACCCAGCCTATGAGCTGAACCTCTCTCTAATCCAGCCCATGATGCCCCAGAGGCAGCTGGAAGGGTGGAGGGATGGTGGCTCTGCAGGAACAAACAACCTCCCTTGGCTCCTGCCCACGAGGGAGCTGCGATGGTTTCTGGGCTGGGCTCTGTGGTCAGAAGACAGATGGCATCGCCTTTGGCCCCCAACCCCAGATCCTACCCCTCACCCGCTTGCCTGGCCCTGAATTTGGGACATGGTAACCGTCACAGCAGTAATTAAGTCACTGCACATGCATTCCCTCATTTAACAGCAGAGCAGCCTCTTGGGACAAGTGTGACACACACCCACTCACCACCCCGGCACCTTGGACTGCCCACCCTGTCTGGTACTAGGTAGGGAATGCTTGGTGCAGGGCCACCGAGGGTGGGAGACAGGAGGCTAGTGAGAGAGAGACTGCTGTCCTAGCATGAAGGCTGATATGGAGAGAGCATCACACTTGCCATTGGTACTGGCCCTCGCCCTTTTCTGGTTGTGTGACCTCCAGGTCCCTCAGGCTTTCTTACTTCTTCAGCTGCAAAATGAAGGTAGGGATAGCAGCCTGACAAAGTTGCTGGGAAAGCATTCTGGGAACCAACAAATGGGAGGTTTTATGGCCTATAAAGCCCCATATCCCACCCATCAGAGGGACCCTGCTTCCCAAATGTCTCCTGAGTCTACCTACGTCACCACTTCACCACGTCCATCACTGTTCCAAGCTGCCACCACTCCTCTGGTCCAGACTCATTGTTTTAAAGTTGTGACCAAGAGGCCCTGGTGCCTCTGAGCTCCACGCCCACTACATCCCCTCCTTCTGTGTTCTGCTATCCTGGTCTACTTCCAGTTCCTTCAGGGACCATGCACCCTTCCAGCCCCAGGCCCTTTGCACATGCTGTTTCTGGAATGCTGTTCTCTCTTCCCCAGCTCCCTCCCTGCTTCACCAAACCACACCCTAATTAATTCCTATCCACCCTGTAGTTCTCAGCAAAAAAGCGACTTCCCCAGAGACACCTCCTCTGGACCCCAGACTGGGTCAGGTCCCTGTATACCATTTCACATCACTCTTGAGTTAGTGTGTATGTATTTATGAGTGTGCTTGGCACACTGTTTCTGAATGGGAAGGAATAAATGAGTCTCTCTTCAGAGAGAGTCCACATTGGCCAGAACCCTGTCTCCAGGAGCAGTCTATCTTGGGCAGGGGCTGCTTCAGATATTTGGCCATCTTTTTGTACCCCTACTCCTTCCTCAGGGGGAACCGTCCAGAAAGTGGGTGTGTTGGAATAAGGGAGTAAGGGGTGGGGAGAAAAGGGAAACTGCTCCAATCCCCTTTTCAGTGTCCTCTGTCCCCCCAGCCCAGCTGGCCAGGCCCTTGTGCATCCAGGCAGGACTGGCCCTCCACATCGACAGATGGCTCTCCCCTGTCTCCAGGTCTCAGCTTGACTGTTTCCGAAAAACTTCCCGACCACAAGCTAAAGAACTAGCCAGGGTCCCGCAGCTAGTGGCAGCTCTGACTCAAGCCCCGGTCTGTCTGCGGACAGAGCCCAGGCTCTTAGCCACCTCATTACACGCCTCATTACTACCAGTTTCTCCCTCGAGGCCAGGCCGAAAGACACGCCCCCTCTCTGGGCCTCAGTTTCCTCCTGTGGGCTGGGCCACCTCTAGATTTCTGGAAGACTGGCAGAGAGGTAGAAGGCGGGGGCGGGGGAGGAGGCAGGGAAAGGAGTGGGTGAGGAGGTAAGGGGAGAGGAGAGAAGGGAGGGAGCACGGCGGAGGGGCGGCAGCCTCAGGCCAGCCAGACGTGAGAAACGCCAAGTATGCGAACTACGCCAGCCCGAGCTATGAATAGTGCGGCCAGGCTGGCAGCCCAGGTCGGCCCATCCCGCCCCGCAGCCCCCAGCCCGCCCACGCCAGCCCGGCACCGGGGGCCAGAAACGCGGGGGGGGCCTGGGAGGCGCGCTGGGGCGCCGAAGCTGCGCGGCGGGAGCCAAGGGGCGTGGTCATGCAAATAGCAATACAAATAGAGAGCAGCGCGCCTGTCTGATTGGCTGGTCTCGGCAGGTCCGGGAACCAGCGCCGAAGGGGCACTCCGCAGGAGGCGGTGCCCAGTCCCAGCGCCGAGCCTGGCCCCTGCTCACACCCGCTTCCACCCCGGCGGCTGGAGGTCCTTCGGGTCACCCTGTGGCTGATATCCCACTGATGCCGTGCGCCCAGTGGAGGCCTCTCACCCTCTTCCGTCAAGGCCCTGTAAGGCTCTGCCGCCTTAAGACACCGACCCTCCCACCCCAGCGCCAGGTCAGCCCCGCCCCCTTGGAGCTCACCTGTCTGACAGATGGCTGGCACTTGGGAAATTACAAGGGCCCCCAGGCCTACCTCTGGACTCCCTTTGCTCATCAGTGAGGAAGCACACTGGCCTAGGGGCAGGAGACTCAGTCCCTCGTCTAGTCCTGCCCCTTGTGTGTCCCTAAACAAGCCAGTCAACCTCAGAGCCCAGCCCCTAGTCCCATTCTGGGACTACTGAGGTGTCACTGAGGGTGAGGAGTCAAAGAGACCTCAGATCATATCCCAGCTCTGTGACCCCAGTCAAGTCTCTTCCCTCTCCAAGCCTCTGGGACCCTTGAGAGGACTCAGTGTTGAGTGCTTGACACATAACGAGTTGTTGAACAAATCTGAGCTCAATAGTCCACAAAGGATTTTTTTTTTTAATTAATGAAACAATCCCTGATTTTATGAAGAGACAGGCATGTAACAAATAAAGAGGCTGTAAAGCATAGTGTCTAAACATTCCTCAACAGGGGCGCCTGGGTGGCTTAGTCAGTTGGGCATCTGCCTTCAGCTCAGGTCATGATCCTGGCATCCTGGGATCGAGCCCCGAGTTGGGCTCCCAGCTCAGTGGGGTATCTGCTTCTCCCTCTCTCTCCCCCGGCTCATGTTCTCTCTCAAATAAATAAATAAAATCTTTAAAAAAGTAAATGTTAGTTGTCACCAATATTCCTATTATTATGTGGTTCTCACAATGCATACCAAGTGCTATGGAAATGTTTGTTCATCAGTCAACAATATTCAGTCAACAGGTCCTGGTCTAGAAGCTAGAGATAAAGCAGTGAAGAAGACTAAGTCCCTACCCTCATGGGGCTTAAGATCTACTGCCCAGAGGAGGAAGTCCCCATATATTTGAGGAAATGGGGTGGGGGTGGGGGCTTACAGAGAAGGATATCCGAACTGGGCATTGAAAGGATGAATAGGAGTTTAAAAAACAGAGAAGGCAGGGAAGGCTTTATCAGACAAGGGGAAGAGATGGTATGACAAGTTTCTGGAAAAGGGAGGAGGGTGAGACATCCCACTCCTACCCTGTCCTCTCCATCCCTACCTCCAGTTTCAGCCCTCATCATCTCTCATTTGGTCAGCTGCCTCCACAGCCTGACACCCTTCCATGGCTCCAAAGTATCTATGGGAGCAAGTCAAGTTCCTTAGTATGGCATGAGGGGTCTTCCATGATGCTGGAGGGGAGGGGTAGGATCTGGCCTTCACTGACCACGACAATCTCATCTCTACTCTCGGTCTTGCACTCATTGATGCCACAAGAGGCCAGGCTATTTCACACCTCCTTGCCTTTGCTCATGCTGGATCCTTCTGTCTAGAATGCCATTCTTTCTCGTCCACAAGCGCCCCCCCCCCCACCCCAGACATCTTTCAAGGCCTTGCGAGCCTCACCTCCTCAGGGAAGTCTTCCACTCAGAGCTGGAGCATCTTTAGAAGAGGCACTGGGCTTTGCCCATATGTATCGATGGATCCCTGGGTACCCATATACCACTCAAGAGCAAACCCAGATTCCAGGCAGACACAGGGAGAACGCTTGTGCACAGCAGAGTCATGGAGAAACAGAACATAATTGTGTTGTCAGCATCCACCACCAGATTATGTCTGCCCTCCCTTCTCCTTCACTATATCAACCCCTACTTGCATTTCAAGTCTCAGCTGGGGGCAAGGGTAAGGATCCACCTTCCCAGAGTAGGGTGGGTGTCCTCCAGGCTTTTTCTTGTCGAGGAATGTAGCAGTGATCACAAGACAGGCTTAGGATTCAGAAAGACACGGATTTAAATGCAGATGCTAGCTGACCTTCAGTGAAGTTGTCTACCCTCTCCGGGTCTCAGTTCTAGTATCTGTAAATATACAACCACCACATGATGGCCCTCGAAAATGATCAAAAGGAGTTTCATAAAAGAATCTTCAACTTAAAGACAGGTTTGGAAATAGGAGATGAGAGAAAGGAGATTAATCTTATCACCAACTGGTTTTTTACTAACCCCTATGGCAATTCTACCCACTGACACTCTTTCCACTGTGAAACCCTTCTTCCCATCTTTGTGACCACATTCACACTCAGATGAAGTCACAGTGAAGACATTCCCTTGTGCCTGCTTCTGTCTGACTCCTCAGTTAGGCCAGGCCATGTTCATGTTAATAATTTTGGCAGGGGGTTAGCAAAGGATGTTCTGGCCTGGCAGACAGTATAGAGATAAATCTCAGAATCCGTGGTTATGAAATCTTAGTGAAACTTTTGGGTGGTAGGAAAAGCAGACATTGAACCCCTTGAGGGCAGGGCTGTGTCATACTCATCCAGATCCCAAGACCCACAGAGAGAGAGCTGGGAACACAGACCCTACATAGGAAATGGTCAACAGATGAACAAAGGCGGGTTTGCATTAAGATCTGGTTTGCATTAAGATCTGGCCGCTGCCTGATTTTCCAATTCCTGGAGTCAAGTCCTCCTCCTGCCCCCCGCCCCCCATAATTAGGAAGTGGAGGGACACTCTATGTGTATGCCAGGCTTGGGAATGTCCTCACTGTCCCGGGCCACACCCAGTCTCTCAGATAACATTGCAGCTAGCACGGTGGGGACCTAAGCATCTGGGAGTCACTGGAAGAGGAAAGGGTCCCAGTGGGGAAGGAAGGGGGGCTGTTTTTTCGTCCCAACAGCAGTCTCAGCCTTGTTGCTTGGCCCCCATTTCCTGCCTCCCACTCCCCTCTTGCAGACATCCCACCACCTCCTGGGCTCTAGGTTCAATCTCAGCTGCCCCCTCACCCCCACCAGAAGCTTCAGGGCAGAGGGAGGGCACGGTGCCAAGGATTCATTAGAGTTAATGAAGGCTCAGCTCTGCAGATGCTAGTGCAAGATACAGGAGAGTATCAGAACCGCCCACAGCCCCCCATCAGGGCCTGGGGTGCTCAGCTCCCTCCTCCCCCTCTTTTGGGGAGGAAGCAGGGGCCACACCCTCAGAAGAGGAAAGGGAGATTTAGAAGGATCTTCTCAAGTACATAGAGTGCCATGATGCCGAGAGGTCAGGGCGTGGGGCCATGAACTAGAAAAGAGCCTCAGGGTGGGGTAGGGTTCTCACCTTGGGCTGTCAAGATGCTACTGTCCACTGCTTGGTCCAAAAAAATCCCACCACCAACAACCCGCTCCTTCCTCTGCCTCCTTTCATGGAATTACAGCAGAGCAGAGCTGAAGAGACTCTGAGAACTTCTCCACTACCCTGGGATTACATATAACTCAGCTGCCTGAACCCCCTTCCCACCTGGCTTCCATCCTCCATCCTCCATCTTCCTCCCACTTCGGCCTGTCCCTTCCCCTCTGCCTCTGCACTTTGCCTTGGCCTTTCTCTAGGCCTCAGCTCCCCCATGAGTCAAATGTGGAGGCAGGGGCCGGAGGGGGGGCGCGGTGCCCCCAATATCCCTCCAGTTGAAATTTTCAAAGATGTCCCCTCTCTGGTTGGCTCCCCTCTCCCTCCCTCCCTTTCTCTTGGAGAACAATACAGAGTTTCCTCCACACTGAGAATGAAGGAAACTGTGGTGGAAGGTGGGGGTCCCACTCCAGCCTTTTGGGGGGTTCTCAGGAGCAGGAAAAGCTCCAATAGGCCAGACCGCCACTGTCCCTCCTACTGGGGGCTCTAAGTCCTGTGCCGGCACCAGATTCTCTCCAAGGAGTGTTCTCATGCTCCTTGAGGAAGTTAAAAAGGAAGACACAGCTGTGGACTTAGGAGCCCAGAATCAGACAGAAATCAATCTGAAGACTGATAGAAACCAGGCACAGGGCCGAAGTGAACTCTGCCCTTCCCTATATTAACCCACACTTGGGGGCCAAGCCCCTGGAGTGGTTGTCCTCCTAAATGGCTCCCACATGTCCCCCCCCGCCTGGCCACATTCCTCCAGCCCACACCCCTTCTGCCAGGCTGCCTTCGCAAAGAGGCTGGCACTGGGTCCGTTTCCATCCTTGGCTTGTGGGTCTCAGTCATCCCTAGGCCCCGCCCTGAGTTTGCCTCTCCTCCCAGGGATTCAGGCTGAGCTTTGAAAGGGTCACTTCAAAGAGGACCTGCCTGCTGAGGGCCCAGCCAGACCCAGGGACGGCTCCTCCTCGGCCAGATTCCCGGAGGCTGGGGACAAAGGCCCCACTGTTCCCCCGACCCCCAGACGCCCCCAAATGCACTGGGCATAAGAAGTCTTTCTTTCCCCAGTTCCGCTCTTTACAGGCCGCAGCTCTGCCACTGGGTGTAGCCCTGGCTCCTCCTTCAGGAGAGGCTGGGCGTGAGGGGACAGGGAGCTAGCAGTCCCCCCTCTACCACCACCATACCCCCTTGGGCAGCCAGGAGCTTTGGAGCTGACTTCAGGACTGGCAGCCCAGGGGCCTCCCTGCCCCTCAACCACCAAGCCCTGCCCAGGCCTGCGATGGCCTCCTCCTTCTTCCATCCTTCAGAACCACAGCCGCCCTCCCACACCTCCTCCAGGCAGCCTCCCAGGACTCCCTCTCCTCAGAGGAGCCTCCCAGCCCCCCAACCACAACAGCCAACCTCTCATGTTCCCAGGAGGCTGGGGCTCAGCCCCCTCTCCCCGGTACCCTGCAGCAGGAACCAGGTCTCACCTGCTCCCCTAACTTCCTACCACACGGTGCTGATCCCAAAGCAGAGCCCTTAAAGTTTCTGTCTCAACCCTTCACCCAATGCCTGAATTCTTTCTAGTCCAGCTTGTGCCTGCTCACCTCCACTGACAGGAGCCTCATCACCTCCAGGGGCAGCTCATCTGCTCTGACTTCTCCTTATTGCGCCAAAAGGATGTCATTCTCGTCTCCATCCATTGATTCTCATCTGTTTAACAACTGTTGCTACTAATGGTTGAGATTACCAAATGTCAGCCCCTCTACCTATATCACCTCATTTATTTTTTTATTTTTATTTTTTTTAAAGATTTTATTTATTTATTTGACAGAGACATAGCGAGAGAGGGAACACAAGCAGGGGGAGTGGGAGAGGGAGAAGCAGGCTTTCCCGCTGAGCAGGGAGCCCGATGCGGGGCTCGATCCCAGGACCCTGGGATCATGACCTGAGCCGAAGGCAGACGCTTAACGACTGAGCCACCCAGGTGCCCCTATATCACCTCATTTAATCCTCTCAGCGATTTTGAGGGATTATTTCAGGGATAAGAAAATGGAGGCTAAAAACAAAGAACCCAGTCGCCAGGGCCACATCACATAGTGAGTAAGGGATAGAGCTGAAATTGGAACCTCAGCCGGCTGAAGGCAGGGCCCAACCAACCTGCCCACCAGCGTGCCAAGGGGCCACGCCAGGCCCAGGCCTCTTGCCTGCCATGGTTGCCTGTATATTAGAAGGACATCTCCACACTGAGTCTTCTTTTTTCTTAGCCAGCTCCCTGCCAGGCTTTGTCAGCAGATGAAGTGTGACCTAACCATGCAGATGACTGATGTGATTTCAGACCAGCAAATGGGGGGCAGAGGGGTAGTCAGAGGGAAAGAGGTCCCCTGCCCAGGGGCACATGGGTTTCAGGAGGTTGGAGGAGATGACCCTGGGCCTAAGGTTTAGGACTGGAGGTAGCTGGAAATTCAACCACTTCCCATGGAGGAAAGGTGCATGGGCGGCCATGACAAGCCCTGCCTTAAACCAGACACTCTGTCTACCCTCCAACTTGAAAGGGGCAGAATCTTCCGCCAAGGTGATGCATTGGGCTGAAGATCTCAGGGCCAGAGAGATGAAAAAGGAACAGGACTCGTTAATCCTGCCTGTAGTCTTTTCCCATGTGCCCATTGCTCAGCCCCATCCCCTTAGAATTCTGGGGGAAGAAGGAGGGAGTGAGAGGGGCCCCAGCAGCCCCTGTTAAACCTTCGAAGGCAGTCATGACAGGGTGTGAGCTTTCCTTTCCTCTCTGGGTTTAGATCAGGCCCTCCCGGCACACAGATAACACAGTGGTGCACCTCTAGGCTGCCTTCCCAAGACTCCAACTCCAGCTACTTCCAAAGGGTTAGATTACAGCCTTCTGTGGTTTCTCCATATTCTGTCAACCAGTCAGTCAACAAACATTCTCTGAGTACTGGCTGTGGGCCTGGCCCTGTGGACACCAAGACAAACACCACACCTTTAGGGCTGCTTGGAATGAGGTTCAGAGCACAGTCAACTCCTCAGCTCTGCCACTTACTACTAGCTGTGTGACCTTAGGAAGCCACAGAATCTCTTTGGGTCAGTTTCTTCATCAGTGAAATGGGATAATGATAAGGTACCTTCCTACCTAGTGGTAACCACTATGGAAGTAGTTCCTATTATTACTTTCCTTGTCCTCAAATAACTCCAGGATGATGGAGGCGACTGACGTGTAGACCAGCTGTCACAATGCCAGGGGGAGAGCTGGGCATGGGGCACCCTGGGAGGCCAGGGGCAGGGCTGCTCCCCCTGGCCTCCACTTCACAAACATTTATAGAGAGCCGCCCTGTGCCAGGCGCTGTGCTGGTCACTGGGGACACAGAGATGAACGGGGCACATTGTCCACTCATCCCTGCTCCTCCCCTCTGTCCCAAGGCCCAATCCCAGAACCCCGCACTGAGGGTGGGGGGCGGCAGGGGTGGGGGGCACCATGACAGAACTGCATGGAGAAAAACAAGGCCTGGGAGCCTGGAAATCAGGACACCTGGGTTCATGTCCACCACTCACGGGCCACGTGACCTTAGGCACTGTCTAGCCTCAGTTTCCCCATTTTAGCATGAAGGAGTTGGACAAGATAACCCCTCCGGTCCTGACCCAGTCTGACAGGTAACAAATAACCCCACTCCCACAGACCTTTAAACTCACCCCAGTGCGGTCCCTAGGCCATCTCAGCCTGCTGTCCCACTGAGGCAGGGGGGAAGAGATACCCGCCTGGTACTGACTGGCACTGTCCTGCTAAAGAGCTGGCACAATTTCGCATGAAATGGGGGGGCCTGGATCTAAAGGCGGGTTGTTTGAAGGGGGTGGGGGGTGCTGGGGAAAGGCAGAGCCAGCTCCCACAGGCCCTATTCATGGCTGTCTCTGGGGAGGGAGAGAGAGCAGGATAATTAAAACTGGGCTTTGTCCAAATCCCTGACCAAGCCAATATCTCACCTTTGAACCCCTGCAGCCAACAGAGCAGGGCTGATGCCCCTTTGGAAGGAAAACACCAATGAACTGAGCCCCAGTCCAAGGGCTATGGGCTAGCCTGAGGTGGGGTGCGGGTGTTGGGGGAGTCAATGAGCTAATTCCACACCCACCAACGTTGGATGGGCACCTAAGGCTTTGCCACCCTGAGGCCTCCAGTCCTCTGCCCTGTCCCAGCCTGACGACAAGCGACCAAGCTCCCATCCAGCGAGAGGTTAACCTTGTTCTTGAGCTGTGGCCTAGATGGACACAGATCCAGGGTGGGAGTGACATGGGACCAGGGAAGGCCCAAGAAACAGGATGGCAGGGTGAGAGCATGGATTCTGCAGCCAGATCGCCACGTTCCTTCCCCGGCTCTGCCACTCGTTAGTGATGTGACTCTGGCCAAGCTATTAGCTCTCTAGGCCTCAGTGTCCTCAACTGTAAAATGGGGACAATAACGGTACCCACATCATAGTGGTGGTGTGAGGATTAAATGAAGTAATTTTTATAAACCCTGGCCCGGAGTCATTGCTACCTACGTCTTAACTATCAGGTGTTTTATTAAAGCAATTCCCGCCTCCTTAAAAACACATTTTTTTTTCCAGGCACTAATGTATGCACTTATTTGCATATATTTGTATCCCCTCTGAATCTCTCCAGATTCCTACACTTGGAATCCAGTGTCAAGGGATCTACCTAACCCACTGTCCTGGAGGAACCTTCCTTGTGGGATGTTCCAGGCCAGACTGGGATGCTGCAGCTCCGTAAACCTCTCCCTACAAGTCCCCCTGCAGAGCTAACTGCAGTCCCTCACACTATAACTTAGTCCATTCTCCTTCTTTGTAGTCTCTTTTAACCTTATATACCAGGTAGTCCTTCTGCAATGAAGGATGAAGTGACACATGCCCCTGCCCACTCCAGCCCTGCCCTATTCCGCAACCAGCACCATCCCTCATCCCCACTCCCATCCCTGGCAAAACTGCTGCACCCCTGGGGTGCAGGGGCCTCCTGCCTCTCTTCCCCATAGGCTCAGGGCAAGCCTGATGAGGGGGCAGAGAGATCCCCATCTAGGCAGCCCAGCACGAGGCCTACTCCCTGCATCCAGTCCCTCTCTGTTTGGGCTGGGATCCTTGTAAGCCTGCCCCATTGCCCATGGTGTACCAAAGCCACCTTCCTAACAGCACGCCCCTCCCAAAGTTTCACTTTATGCCAGGATCTCATCAGGGTACCCAGGTTCTAGCCCCAGCGCTCTCACTGTGTGGTCTCAGACCTGAAAACCCACCCTGCCCGCTCACAGGGCTTTTGAGGTCCTGGAATCCAGCATCGAAGGTAAAAGGGATTTATTGCTCTTATCATTCCCAAGGGGAAGGTCAGGCCTCAGATTCTGGAAAAGGAGTTCCCAGCCCCCTAAGGGTAGACCCAACCACCTTGCGAGCAAGTGGCCGAGGCTGGGGCTGGGGGCCTTTGAGTTGTTTGGAGGCGAAATGACTGGTTATGTAAGGGAGATTCAAATCGCATGCCAATGAGCACATCTCAGTGAGAGCAGCCACTCTGGGGAGTAAGGCTGTTGCCCTGGCATAGAGGCAGAACCACATGGAATCAAACCCCATCCACCCCCAGCTGGGCCTGGGGTGGGGGTGGACATGGTAGGGGGGTGGAATGAAGTATGTGTTGTTGGGGGTGGGGGGTGAATCCACGGGGCTCAGGCTTAATGACCTCCACCCCCACCCCCTGTCCATCCTGAATTTCAAGTTTGTAATTAGGAAACACTTTGGCTGAAAGGTGCAGGGAGAGTCAGGGAAGAGAGATGCAGGTTGAGAAAGAACTGAGCATACATCCAGCGTCTGAGAAACACACCAGCCTCAGAAAGAGTTTGCAAAGCACCAGACCCCAGCTCCATCATGGGATGGGGGGCGCGCAGGGGAGGCAGCTGAGGAAGAGCATCACTAAGTCCTCCAGCCTTGTCAGAAGAGGAAGAGGCCTCGGCCCAGACCTTGACCACAACCTGGACCCCAAGGGAACTTCTTTTCCAACCGGGGAAACGACTGTCCCCAGAGCGTCCAACGCTTCCACTTGGGAAGGAGGGTGGTGCAGTGTTGGGGTATTCCAGCACCGGGCAACCGCGCCCGGAGGTAGGGGGTTGGCTCCAAAGGGGCCCGGAGGCCCTTACTGGCCCCTCCCCAGCTTCAGCAGCTGGCAGATGAAAGAACCCAAGCAAAGCAGCCCAGCGCTGAGTAATGCCCCTGGCACCCTGCGCCCAGACCCACCCACAGCCATCCCGGGAGGCGGAGGGGAGCGCAACAGAGCCTTCGGGACCCGAGGTTCCCGGGCCTGTTTCTTTTCCCCAGGAGCCCGTGGAGCGGCAGACCCGCTCCCTGAAGCTCGTCGTGCGGTCCGGCCCGGCAGGGGGCGAGTGTGGCGCGGGGAGGGGGGGTGTCCGGCCTCAGTGGCCAAGGACATCCCGCTCCGGGAACCCCCTCCCCCACTCCCTCTCCCTCCAGCTGTGCCGGGGCCTCGCCAACGGAAAACGAAAACTCGGGCAGAGGAAACGGCGGCAGGCGCCCCGCCTGAAAAACCCGGACAAAAGGCGCGGGCCTCCCGCCCCCGCTGCCCGGCCGCGGGGGGCCTGACACCGCCGCCCTGGTCCGTGCCCTCTGCCCAGGCAGCCCCGTACGCGTCCCGGCCCCCAGCCTGCCTTCCTCCATCCCGCCCCCCCTGCCCAGGGCACCTCTCGCTCCGGCCCCCTCCCCGGCCCGCCACCAGCCCAAGTTCCCTGCAGCCGTGCCCGCGGTGTCCGCGCCGTGCGCCCCAGGCCGTGCCCGCCGAGCGGGGGCGCCGCGACCCCGGCCCTGCGGCCAGCTACCCGGCAGCGCCTGGATCCGCCCCCCTCCCCTGGCCCAGCGCCCTCACCTGAGGGGGCCGGGGCTCCGGGCGGGGCGGGATCCCGACCAGGCAGAAGGCGACTCCATTCATCGGGCAGCAGCGGCGGCTCTGCGGCCAGGGCACTGCTGGGGGCGCGGGCAGGGACCCGGGAGGGGCGGGGCCGGAGGGGGCGGGGCCGAGCGCCGAGTGCCCCCCCTCGGGGGGCCAGCCCCTTCGCTCCTCCCCCTGCGCTCCCGACGGGGCGCACCCGCCGCCTCTCCCCAGGGCAGCTGACTGGCAAAGGGGGTTCAGGCAGGGGTTAGCGCCGGCAGCGGAGCTACGGGGCAGTGCAGCCTGGGGAACAGAGGTGGTCTCAGGGAGACAATTTGGGCTGGCCTCCCGGGAACCGGCCCAAATAGGTGGTGATCCTGGCTGGCCGAGGAAAGAGGCCAAGGGCACCCAACCCAGAGCTAGCACAGGGAGAGGAAAGGGGGAAGGAAGAGAGAGGGAAGCAAGAGGAAACATAGCCAGACAGAGGTGGTCAGAAACAAAGACTGAGAGACACAGAAAGCATGACAGGGACAAGATACAGTGTAGAGAGCAGGAGAAGACAGAGACAAAGATAAAGAGACCCAGGATTGAAGAGAGGGAAAGACGGAAAAAGGCTTAGGGAGCCTTCTGTCCAGAGATTTACGGAGACAAGGACAGAGATGGTGATGCCCGTGGGAGTGGGGGCGGGAGGGAGCTTTCAGGGGCTCCAGCCCCTCTGTCTAGGGTCTCCCTCCTAGGCCGAGTCTCAGTCCAGGACCCCAAGGAGGCAGAGGAGTGGAGGCTGGAAGAGAGAGGCTGGCAGGTGCCCCAGCCCTTCAGACCCCCAGCCAGCCAGCCTGGGGCTCAGGCCTCTGGACCAGCACATAGATCTGCTCTGCAGGGGACAGCAGAGAGGGCAGAGATGGCCCCAGGCCTCCCAGTCACAAGCTCCCCACAGCCTTCCTTTGGGGCTTCATGCCAGGGTGGGCCCAAAGAGCCACTGGGGTCCTGAGCCAGTTTTTCATTTCCCTGCCCCCAAGCAGGACCCCTCCAGGCCATCTCCTGATGATCCGGGAAGAGAGAGTCCCACAGTCCTTCTTTTCTGACAGAAAGTTCTTTCTGCTGTCTAACTGACATCCTTCTTACTTCCTGTATTTCCTACGGCCTATGCTTACCTCTTTTCCGTGCCTTCTTGCAGTTTTAACAGGCTCCTGTATTCCTCCACCCAGATTATGAAGAAAAGGTGGGAGAGGCCACAGATAGATAGGAATAGGATTGGGATAAGACAGGCAAAGAAAGTGGAAGGCTGACTCTGCCCACTGGAATCACCCACCTCCTCTGGGCAAGGAGACCTCATAAAACCTGCCTACTTCACCACCATCAGCAGCCCCAAGTCCCCCCCCCCCCCCCCCCGCAGGACCAGGGACTCAGGTCCCAGAGCAGGTAAGAGTGGCCCAGACACCAACTAGGCCATCCCTACTCCTGTGAGCCTGAGGAAGGACATACTGACTTGGTTTTAAATCTTATGTTTTATTTAATTTCTTTGAAATTCCCTGGCAGTCCATGGAGAGGGAGGCTCTCATAATGATGGAAGGGCACTTCATGACTCCTCGTCCTTCCCCACCTCTCTTCATCAAGGTCGCAAGTGCAGCTGGACTTGTCCCCCTCTTCTGAGAAGTCCTCCTGCCGTCTAACTGTGACCCATCATACTGCCTGTATTGCCTTGCATGGTTTTCAACAAGGTTCCTGTTTCTACCTCCCTCTGTCCTATAGCTCCAGTGGTCCAAGGCTTGCTGCCACCCTGGCTCAGGGGTCTCTCCTCTCAGGACAAACGGGCTGTCTCTGTAAGGGGGAAGCAGTGACACCTGGGATCCAAACGGAACTGCGGCTGTGGGGGAGGGGAGGAGGGTGGTGACCGCTGGGGTGCCCCTGGCTCACTTTTTCCAGAGCCTGATGCCCTCAGACACTGCGGGAGGCAGTGAGAGGAAATGAGCTCACGCCGGCCAGCAGATGAATTCCTCCCTCCACAATGCACTGCGCTCACCTCCCCCACCCTCTCCCACTTCCCAGAAAGTGCGCTCTTCCCCCACCCTGCTGCCCTTCCCACCTCTTCCTGCACCTTGACCTGCACCCCCATCCTGTCCTGGCCCTCCCCCATCAATCTTCTCCAGCCCCTCTTCCTCCCATCCTTTCCCTCAGGCTCCCTGGGTCTCACTCCTTGGTCCTACCACCCAACCCCAAATCCACTTCTATTCCTGGCACACTCTTTCTCTGGGGGTCCTGGAAGCAGAGCCCAACATGGGTGGAGGGGGTCCTTCACTGAGGACCCTCCTTATATTCCCCCTCTTTCTAAGCTCCTCCCCCAGCCCAGTCACCTTCCTCGGTTCACAAATGCTTTTTGGGAATCCTAATATATGAAGGGGTGGGGGACTGGAGGTTGCCCCTGGGGAAATGGGGATAAGACCTAGCTCCTTCCCTTGAGGAGTCCTAGTCTTACCAATCCTGACTCTATAGTGAGATCTCCGAAAAGGAACAATGGAAGGCCAGAGAAGCAGAGGAAAGCTTCCAGAATGAGGTGGCCTTGAGCTTTTAGGGGCTTCATGGGTCAGGTGGGGGGGCGGGGAATGGGGGTTAAAAGCATTCCAGGGAAAAGGACTCTCAATAGGCAAAGGCAGGAGAAAGCAGACTTTAGTGATATGGCTGGAGCCAAGCGGAGGGTAAGGAGGGTACAACGTAGGCAGGAAGGATGGAGGGATGAGGAAGGAAACGTGGGCGGGGATATGCCGATGGAGTGACTGGGCCTGAGGCACTTAGATTCTAGCCTGGCCAGGGGCAGGGATTTAGGCGGAGATGTGCCACATTGCAGGAAAGAAAGAGAGCAGCAAAGAGATGCGGATGGCGGGGGGAGGTGGTGGGGGGAGCCACTGCACTAAGGCAGGGGCAAGAAACATCAGAGGCCCCCCATACCAACTGGCTGTTGCGGGAAGGAGACGGAAAAATCTGGAGTGTTCTCAGGGAGACAGGGCATGCCAGGCACTGTGAGTCCTTTGTATGTATTATTCCAATTCAGCCTTACAAGGGAGCTTTGAAATAGATATTATAATCCTCATTTTATGGATAAGGAAACTGAGGCCCAGAGAGCTTGAGTATCTTACCCAAGTCCACCCAGACTTTGAATCCAGGCATTTGGGCTCTGGAGTCCACACACTTAACCCATAGGCCGTATTGCCAAGCAGAGTAGTGACGAGCAGCTTAAACTCTGGGTCCATCTCTCGGAAGAGAGGCCTGAACTGGAGACAGGGCTTTGGAAGTCATCAGTAGACCAGGGGTGTGGTTCAGGTTCTCCAAGGACAATACAGAGGGGAGATTGGATACCAGACAGGACCTGAGGAGCATCTCCTTTAGGGGCCAGTGAGGAAGACAGGGAGGACTGAGAAGAAGCAGGTAGCCCAAGGAACTGTGTTGGGCAAAGAGGACACTTTCAGAGGACCGGTGGAACCAGAGGCCAGATTATACAGTGAGGAAGAGCATCGGGGATGAGGAAGTGGAGTCAGGCCTGTTAAGAAAGTGAGCAGGGGCGCCTGGGTGGCTCAGATGGTTAAGCGTCTGCCTTCGGCTCAGGTCATGATCCCAGGGTCCTGGGATCGAGCCCCACGTCGGGCTCCTGGCTCAGCAGGGAGCCTGCTTCTCCCTCTCCCTCTGTCTCCCCCCTTGCTCATGCTCTCTCTCTCTGTATCTCTGTGTCTCAAATGAATAAAAAAAAAAAAATCTTAAAAAAAAAAAAGAAAAGAAAGTGAGCAGCACAGGTGAGACGTGGGCGAGTCTTGGGCAGGAGAGAGACGGAAGCGATGATGAGTGGAGCGAAGGAAGAAGCAGCAGAGCCTGGGGCTCCAGAGGAAGAACCTGTGTTCCCCAGCTCCAGCTAGGGCGAGGAGAGGAGCGTGGGGGCAGGTCAGGGAGGGGTCCTCAGACCAGAGGCGCCCCCCATGGCCAGGATGAGGCCTGGCCCAGGAGCCAGCTAGGAGTTACATGGTGTCATCAAGGAGCACTGACCCCAGAGTCCAAAGGCCTGGGTTCAGGTTCCCATCCTGCCCACCTGGTCGCTGTATGTTTTTGAGGAAAAGGACATTCTCTGAGCTTATTTCACCCTCTGTAAGATGAGAACAATAAGGCCTTCTCTGCCTGCCTCCCACTGGGGGATCACACTTGATAATGGATTCAAAGCACCCCGGGAGCTGAAAAGGAGAAACAGTGGGTGGAAGGTGGGTTATAGGAACCGCGGCCGCAACCCTAACCCTGGACAACAGCTTCGGCCCTTCCACCGAAGGGGAAAGAGCACCCCCTGGTGGAGAAGGGTGGGAGGGCAGGACTAGAGGGGATCGCTGAGGAGAGGCTTGTTCCTGTGCCTCTGGCTTTCAGTCCCCCAGCTTGTCCTCTGCTTGTCCCCTGAAAGCAACCCAACCCCACCTAAATGCTCACCTCTAAAGCAGGTGTGGTCCCAGTTCATTCAAGTCAAAAGATATTTATTAAGCTCTGACTACATGCAAACTGCCGTGTGCGGTCGTGGGGACCGTTGATGTTCCTGCCCTCTTTGGGCTCAAATTCTAGGGAAAGCAAGCAACAGCAAGGGATGGCTGCAATGTGGTGGAAGCAGCGCACTGAGGAAAACAAGAGGGGCCTCCCAAAATGAGGGCAGAAGTCAGGGGCCCTGGAAGGCCCTGTATGGCCTAGACCTTGAAGGCTCTCAGCGGGCAAGTGGCAGAGGAAGGAGGCCTGAAGCTGAGAGCTGGGGAGGGCGTGGGGCCCAGGTTCTGGCAGAAGCCCCAGGCATCCCACAGAGTGGATCTTGCTGAGCATCTTTAATGGCATAGGGTGGGGCAAGGGGCCACTCAAGAAGACACCAGTCCCCACCCTCCTCCCTGCCGCTAGGTCCCTCAGGAATCCCACCCGAACACCCCTCAGAGAGGGAGGCTACATACCCCTTGCCTGGTTGGGGCCAAGGGGCATTGGTAACCTGCCAAACAGCTGGGAACCCAGCCCAGCTGGATTGGGGGTGGGAGCAAGAGGCTGCAGCTTCTCCAGCTGGCAGCTGGGCAAACAAGCCACACCCAGTAAGACCCTGGTGTCAGGGCAGGGGATGGGTGAAAGATGCCCAGCCCTGCCATTCTCCACCCACAGCCCCTCAGCAGAACTATGTTTGTCATGATGCGGGGAGAAGAAGAGGCCCTGGGCTGGGGTCTCCACCCTTGCAGGCTCCCAACCGTGTGATACTGGGTCATGGGGGACCCCGTGGCCTGGACTCTGTACAAGGCTAACAGATGACTTCTAAGCACCATGACATCACCTAACACATCACCAAGATGTGTTCAAATGTACTGAGGACCTACTGTGTGCCAAGCTCTTTACAAACGTGATTTCATTTACTCCCCGTGACAACCCTGTAAGGCAGGTATTATTAGCCCCACTATATAAATGAGGAAACAAGCTCCGAAAAGTTAAGTAACTTGGCGAAGTCGGATGCCAAGCCACTGCTCCATGAAGCAGGATCCCTCTGGGAGGAGCTAGGCCAGGTAGTGTTTTCCCAGCTCCAGGATGCTAAATTCTGAGGTTCTACGTGAGGGTGTTTAAATTCTTGCAGCAACTGGCCTGCAGTCCTGCTTTTGCCACAGGCCCCCAGAGCCTGCCCAGCTGTACCAAAGCCCTGCACACAAGAGGGCCCTGGTCCACTCTCCTCCCTGTCTCCATTTTGCCCTTCTAGGAGCGGGGGGGGGGGGGGGGCAGGGGGGAGAGGAGGAAAAGAGAGAGGAGGGGAGAGGAGGGACACATGGAGGGAAGGAAGAGAAGAGGAGGGTAAGGGTGGAGGAGGAGGGGAGGGGTAGCTCCCACCTTCCCCTGGAAGCTCTGGAAATCCCCCGCAGCTGCTCCCTCTCCTCTGTCTGGCTCTGAGCCAGCCCCGGGAGGGAAAGGGGAGTAGATGGGGAGAAAAGAGGGGCAGGGCCCTGACCACAGGGGGCAAGCCCCTCCGTCCTGGCACCTACCCCACCTGGCAATTCCAGCCCCTATGAGAGATTCCAGGCGTGCTCCCCTTTAAGAGACCCTACGTGCCAAAATCCACGCATACCACACAGACACATTGGGGCGGTTCTCGCACTATAAAAGGATTCTTCGCTTTACAAGAGGGCTCAGCACATGGGAAACTTAAAATAGGAGCTTCCCTGGTTGCGGTGAAAGAAGCTCCGATTTCAGAAGCACCCCATACACACCATGCTTCTGACACATCCAGAAAGCCAGTGACACCCACAGGGGCCCCAGGGCTGGGGCTGCCTTAAGACATTAACATCGGCCTGGGCACCTCCCTGGTTGTGCTGAACATCAGAGTCCCCACTGGGGGGGGACGTGTCTCACAGTCCAGCAGACGGGCTGACTGCTGGGCTGCTTGGCAGGGTGTCCTAGGACACCTAGAAAGGACCCGGGAAACCACCGCTCAGCACAGCTGCCAGGGAGTTCACAGCAGCCCAGAGAGAGGACAGATACCCAAGACCTCCCCGTGTCCCTTTGATGGGGGCGGGCAGGAGCCCAGTGTCCTACTCTCCTCCCGCTCTCTCCTCCCCTCTGCAATGCCAGGGCACAGGGGAGCCCGGCTCTGTCCCCTGGGAAAGCGGAAACAGCTGACCCCCAGAAGAGGTCCGGAAGGCTGATGGGGGGACAACTGAGGGCTGCTTTGAGGAGCAATTCAGGCCCAGCTGCACTCCCAGTGAGATGCCTTTAGGGTCCTCTAGGCAGAAAGTAGCGATGGTCCCTAGACCTACCTCTCCTTTTTTTTTTTTTTTAATTGAGGTGAAATTCACATAACATAACATTAACTGTTTTAATGTAAGCAATTCAGTGGCATTTAGTACTGTCCCCCAACCCCTACATTTTGCACTCAGAGTGGAGCCGTGGGTAGAGCCGGTAAGGATGGCAACAGCAGATAATGACGAATGGAGTCCCCTTCCCCCTGCCAGGCCTGGTGCTGCCACCGGCCATTTAAATTAACAACCAAGATGCCAAACAGGCCTGGAGACTAGACCAGCCCACAACTCCGCTCCAAACATTACACCCAGCCCAGGGAAGATGCCCAGAGCACTTCATGCCTCCCCAGAACTTAGGATCACCCCCTCCCCTGACTCCTCACCCTCCATCCCTCCTCTCACCCCTCATCACCATCATAGACAGCCCAAGAACCCCTCTGCCAGAGGTAGGGGGACTGCGCTCAGTCTGGAGGGGAGGGGTCTCAGAGACCAGGACCCCAGGCCACTGCTTTAGGCAGAGCAGTCCCAAAGAGCCCAGGAGTGTGGATAAGCCCCACACTTAAAGGCGCGCCCAAGAACAGAAAATCCCACCACTCCAGACCCCACCCCAAGACCTCCTACCAAGTCAGGATTATGAAGGAAGTAAGACAATCTCAAGAGCAGCCCCCTCACTCCTGTCCAGCCTGCTGCCCCTCTTAGAGGAGGAGACTGATTGCCAGTCAGAATAGAGGCCCCCCCTCACTCACGTTAAGGGGACTGGCCCCCCTTCTCCATTTGAGCACCCTGGAGGGGGTGAAGAGCTCCAACCTGAGGGAGGCTTCATCCCTGCCCCTTTCTGATGGAGACCATGTAAAGGAAAGACAGCCCCCAGGGCCTGGCTGGGGCTGCAGGTCTGTATTTGGGGGGCATACGGAGAAGCTGCCCAGCCCACCCCATCTTTTCACTGCCATGAAATGGTGGCAGCAGCTGCTGCAGCTGCTGTAACTGGGGGAGGAGGGGAAGCCTGGCTGGGAGAAGACCCTCCATGTGTAGGTGGGGGAGGGAACCGGCTGTGTCGGTCGTGTCCTGAGGTCTCACTAGGGGGTCGGCGGTAGTTGGCGTGGGAGAGCTACCTCCGCCTCCTGTCACTCGTTTCATCCCGCAGGGCCTGCAGCCCCCTCAGGCCCAGGATCCTAGCAGGGGCTGAGACCTTACCGAGTGAGGAGGGGGGCTTCCAGATGCGGGGGCTCTCCTGGGTGGGGAGAGAGGCAGCGTGCGCGCCCTCTGCGCGCCTCCCTGTGTGTCAGCGTGTGTGTGCGCGTGTGCGTGTGTGTGTGTGTACCCACCAGCTCAGGGTCACACCAGCCCCGTCCCTCCCCCAGAGCTCCCGCGGGCTCGCAGCCCTGGCGCCCCAACCCCCCTCCCCCGCGGCGCGCCCACCCTCAGCCCGTGCTGACGGCCCCCGCCCTCCCCTCCCAGACACGCACCCGCGCCCCGCGCCCGCCGACCTGCTCCATGCTACTGCCCGCTACGCCGTCCTCGCCGCGCCGGCCCCGGGGGGCGCCGGGGGCGGCGGCCCCTCCATGCGCCCTGTCGGTGCGGCAACCCGGCGACCGCCCAGCGCGAGGAGCGCCGGTTGTCAGCCGCCCGGACCCCCGCCCCGCCCCGCCCCGCAGGCCCCGCCCCCTCCCCTCCCACCCGCGGGGGGAGGCGCGGCGCTCACACCGGCGCGCGCGCGCGCACACACACGGTCACACACGCACGTTCATGCACAGCAACTCACATCCAGGGGCTCATCCCTGCCAGCACACCTGGTTCTCCCTGCCCTGGGGACACTGTTAGTCCAGAGAGGACACCCTCCGAGCGAAGCCCCTCTCTTCATCTCCGAGATTTATGAGTTAGAAGGGTCCCCCCCTCCTCATTTTACAGGGGCCACAGAAAGGTTTGCCTGAGGTCACCCGGCAGCTTGGTGACAGAGCTGACCCATGGCCCAGACCACTGTCTCCCAGGCTGATGCCCCTCCTCAGGGGTTGCCTGAGAGCAGGTCAGAGACACCCACAGAGCCTGGGACGCAGGGAGACGCGGCATTGGCCCCCACCCTGCGAGCAGGGGTCTGGATCCTGTGACCTTGTGAGGACAGGAGATGGTGGGGAGGCGCCGCTCCCTGCTGCCAGGACCCAGCCTCTGTTCAAATGTGTTTTGAGGTCCTTGGCTGGGTGTGGGGAGCAGAGATGGAGATTCCTGTCGCCTACCGTGTGCCATGCCCCACGCATATGCCAAGCAGGAGGAGAGGCTGAACTGTTGGCCCACTGCTAGAGAAGGGTCATCTGAAGCCCCCGATGCTAGCCAGGCCCCTGACTGCTGGTAGTGGCGCCACCCACTCTGGTAAAGACCAAAGAGGTGGCAAAGAGACTGCCCCCCCGCCCCCATCAGAGGGGGCTCCTGACTGCGCACTGCTCCTCTGTCCTGCCGCTCACCGGGCAGGGCCGAGCTGAGGGTGAGATCACATGAGCAGGCATGTGAGAGGCAGGCATGCTGCCCAGGAGCATGGAGTCCAGAGTGGACAGGGGTGGGAATTAACCTGCCCTGAGGCGGGTAGCAGGGTGGGAGCTTCGTGGGCAGGGGCTGGCCGCCTAGACCCGCCCCCCGGGGGCCAGTGCCCAGCCTGGCATGAAGGGGGTTTCACCCCTTCTCACTGCACCCTGGCCTCTGTTGGGCACCAGAGGGTGAAGGGGCAGAGGGCGGGAAGCTGAGATGGGGCAAGTTAAGATCTTCAGTGGGCCCAGACAAAGGGGGCTTTATAGGCTGGGTGTGGGGGACATGCTGGGGGCAGGGAGGCAGGAATGCAGGCCGGGGAGGCCCTGAGCTCATGGGCAGCCCGGCTTGGGGCTGAGGTTGGACACCCCCAGTCCTCCCACGCTTGGGCCCTGTGCGGTATTTGCTGCTTTGCTCCTGGGACGGCAGCCAGGAGTCCTGGCAGCCCCTCATCCCGGGCCACCCGTCTTCTCAGGGGTCTGGTGGGCACTCCCCACGCACTCCCAGTCTTCCCCGCCCAGCTGGCCGCAGCCTCTCTTGGCTTCCCTGCCATGCCCTCTCAGCGGCCTCGTGGCCCCTGTCTGCTACCCAAGTGAGTGAGTGCCCTGCTGGCTGCCTGGGGGAGGGGAGGGACAGATTTGGGTGGGGTCACAAGGCTAGGGGGTCAATGGGGCCCTTTGTCTCTTCAGACGGAGTCTGTCCTGGGCTAAAGAGACAGGAGACTGAGAAGAGTGCTAGCCAGCAAGCATGTCCCCCAGACCCTGACCCCGCCTCTCCCAGGCCGCAGTGGAGCTGGGCCCTGGGCTGTGAAGGCAGGCTCCGTTCTTCCCAGTTGTTTCCCTCTGATTCTCTTTCAGGGAGGAAGCAGCCACTGGGAAGTGAAGACAAGAAGGAGGAGGTGGCTGTAGCGACAGCAGACACCCACGATGGGCTTCTGGAACAGCTGCTGCTTGGCTAGACCTAAAGTCTGGGGTTGGGCTTTGCAAAGTTGAGAACTGTCTGTCCCCAAAGATGCTGAGCTGGCCCTAACAAATAGATTCCTACTAGCCAAAGTCACGGTGGCTAGACTGCTAAACCCCGAAGCTATTTTATCAACACACCTGAGCACTGCAGGAAGCTCCACAAGCAGAGTCCCTGTGAAGGACCACAAGATGCATGTGTGCAGCCCCCCCAGTCCTCCCTCTTCCCTGGCAGCCTGGATCCTCGACAAGCTCCGGCTCTCTAGTTCCTATTGCTCCTCCCCACATGGGCCAGAATCTTCAGCCACAGCCTTACCTCAGAGGGGCAGCAGTAGGGGGGTGGGGGCAGGGCCCAGCCCAGGTCACTTGACGTAAATCTTATTGAATCTCCTTCATAAGATTAAGAGGACACTAGTCTTGTCTCTTAATAAGTGTCCTGGGCAAAAACCTCTTTTTAGGGGGTAAAAAAAAAAAAAAAGTCCCAGTCTGGCCAGCACTGAACTTTCCAACCTTCTCTTTGAGAAGCTTTGAGCCTCACTGGAGGGAGACTGACCAAGATTCAAGTCCCACGTCTGCCATTCGGGAGCCGTGTGGTATATGCACCTCTGAGTTCTGGCTTCCTCGTGCATAAGCCAAGAGTGATAATAGTACCACCTCACGGGGTCGATGGGAGATTGGGATGAAGGTATAACATTTTTGGTCCACGGACAGACACATAAGCCGTCAATAAAAGCTAAGTGCTTTCTACAAAGAGCTGATTTAATTCGTCTTATATTGATTATTTATTAGCTTTAGTGTATCAGGTGACAGTTTCTAACCTTGTTCCCAAATTCTGGGAGACCATACCCTGGCTACAACCAGGTGTTTCTTTGAGGGTGGCATCTGCCTTCCACTGGGTGGGAACGGAAATGATGAGGGCAGTTTCCAGCCTGCTTCTCCCCACCCCCCCCATCAGCCCCCTTCCCTTCACCTAGGAGCCTCACGGGCTCCCCGGGGAGCAGGAGAAGGTGGAAAGAGATCTGAGAGCCACCTTAAGGCAGATGACTCCTGGGGTGGGGGTGCCATGAGCCTGAGAAGGGAGGAAGGAGGAGGATTACCCAGGAGGGAGTGGAAGGAGATGAGCAGGAAGGGGGGGGCATGGACCGCGGGGCCCCACTCCTCCACCTGCTGCTTTGTGAACAAAGCCAAGAATGATGCAATTCTGGCCTGGTTGCAGCTGAGGCTCTAACCAGGCCCTGAGAGGAAAAGTGGGTGTCGAGGGTGGGGGGTGCCGATGCAGGGGGCCTGTGGAAGCCCGGCCCTGGATGCCCAGCCCAACATGTAGCTCCCAGCCTCCTTCCGAAGCCCCTCACCCAAGGTCAGACCCCTCACCAAACAGGCCCAGCTACCTTTGAAGCAGGAGCCAGACATGATGCAAGGAGGACATCATTCCAGGCAGCCTCCTCGGAGGGGTTGGCACCTCCCACAGGGGAGGGAGATGACGAGCCCCAGAGGCGGAGCTGGCTCGAACACCCTCACATTGGGCCCTCCACGTGGGGGGTGGGGGGTGCTCAGTCTGCAGCTCTGTTTCCCCTTCCTCTCATCTTGGAGACAAAGGCAAAATTCTCTGGAGAAAGTGGGATGGGAAAGCTCAGGAGAATCCTGACCCAGGCTCTGCACACGGTTGCACATATTTATAGAATTCAATAAAACCCAAGGCAGACACCGAGATGGGTCTGGGCCCCCAGTGCCTGGGGGAGGCCTGGCATTCCCCTGGGGCGGTCATCAAGCCAGCGGGGGCAGGGTGGGGCCTGGGGGTAGTTTCCACCAGCTCCTGGGGTGTCTGCCCCAGCTCCCCATTCTGCCCCGGGGCCGAGAGAACAAAGCCTTCCTCCTCTCCCTCCACTTGATGAAAGGAGTCTTGTCCCGCACGCCAGGACCATGTGGAGGATGTGTCACAGGCCAGGGGCTCCGAGGGAACAGGGCATTAAATGGGGGCAGCAGAAGAGGACTGAAGATACTGCGTTCAGGGATATTAAACCCAGCCTCGCCCCACTGCCGCCCAGCCAGACCTGAGGGGACAGCTGGGTGGCATAGCCCAGAGGCGCCACTAGGTGGCAGGAAAAGCCCAACAACTCACCCGGTTCCACCTGTTCCCACCACCCGCTGCCCCACACCCCCAGCCTTATCCTCCAGCAACCTTCCCCCCTTCCTCCCTCCAACCCACCCCTCGCTGCAGCCTCCGGTGACAGCCCTGAAGTCTTTTCATTTTTCCTTCCACTTTAGAGAAGGCAAAAAGCTCTCAGTCCTTCTCTTCCAAATGCCACTAATAATGATAATAATTAGTGCCTGTGGCTATTTATTGAGTGCTGAAGAGGTACCAGGCATTTTACGTGCATTATCTCATTTACTCACTCATGAGGTAAGTAAAAATACTCTCCCTCTTTGCAAGAGGAGACAGACTAAGAAAGCATAAATAGACTGTCCAAGATCACACGACTGCGAGTCGTGCAGCCGATGTTCAGATCAGGTCTACACATGCTGGGCGGGCGCCTCGCTAAGCCTGTGAACGAGTGGGTGTCGGCATGGAGAGGGGGCGAAGCACCCGTCAGATGCATGTGAGACTCCGTCCACCCTTCTCACCAACACCCGCCCCCCCATACCCGACCCCTTGAGATTCTAGGAGGGTGTCTTAGTCTCAGGGTAAGTGTGAAATTTAAAAAGTTTGCCTGGGGCGCCTGGGTGGCTCAGTCAGTGAAGCATCTGACTCTTGGTTTCGGCTCAGGTCGTGATCTCAGGGTCATGAGATCGAGCCCTGAGTCCGGCTCCGTGCTCAGCGGGGAGTCTCCTTGGGACTCTCTCTCCCTCTCCTTCTGCCCCTCCTTCCTGTTCTCTCTCTCTCACTCCCTCCCTCTAAAATGAATAAATAAATCTTTTTTTTTTTTTTTTTAAAGTTTGCCTGAGTGATTCGGGCTCACAAACCCTTGCTCTGAGAGCCACTGCGCCCTCCCCTGACGCCTCTTCTATGGACTGCACAAGGCATTCTGGGTTCTCTCCTTGCCCACGTTGCTTCCCGTGTGAATCCCCATTCCAGCGTGGTTGCCCCACGTTCGGCACCAAAGGTGATTCCAGCGCAGAGGACCTTCCCCCAGGGCCATCTCCACGTCTGGCCTGGCTGTCTTTGCCAACATCCAGGGGGCATCCGTCCGTGTGCTGGCACAGCCCCAGGTGGTGGGGGCGGGGGACAGAGCAGACGAGGAACAAGACACAGAACCCACTGTCCCCAAGCAATAAGAGTTCGTGTCTAAAGCTGGGCCTGCACTGCCTTCTACATACGGTGTCCATTCGGAGAAAGAGCCCGCTATCCAGAAGAAAAGGAGATGGATCCCTACTGCCCTGTTCTTCACTGACACCCGGGCATGTGCGAGCGTGGCAGCTGCAGGGAAGGGGCGCGAGGAGGTGACACCCAGTGCAGGGGAACTTCTTGACATTTTCTTTGACTCCACCGGTCTCCCACACACGGTGGTTGCTGCCAGGCTGTCCTGTCCCGTTTCAAGCCTTCCACACTCCCCCCAGGATCAGCTGTGACCTGCCACATTTATTTTTCCCCTCCCTCTAGAAAGCTAGCCAGCCTCTCCTATTCTCCACCTGTCTCATCACCCCTGGATTTGCAGAATAAAGGCCCAGAAACAAAACCAAGTTCTCAGAAGTGGGCGCGGAAAGCCAGGCCCTGACACCACATGGGATGAGACCAGAAGCCCAGGAGGTAAGAAGGGCGCCTGAGCTGAGCTCTTGATTTTTCTTTTCTAAAGATTTTATTTGACACAGAGAGAGAGCACAAGCAGGGGGGAGAGGGAGAAGCAGGCTCCCCGATGAGCAGAGAGCCCGATGTGGGGCTCGATCCCAGGACCCCAGGATTATGACCTGAGGTACCCCCCAAGATGAGCTCTTTAAATGCAGACTTTCTGCTGGGGGAGAATTCAGCAGGGGGTGGTGGGTGGTTCAGTGCAACCTGGGGTCCCTGGACGAAGCCTGCTGACCCCATGTGGGGAGCATCTCCCACCAGGGCAGCTCTGGTGCTCAGACACCTTTGGTGGCAGGAGGAAGCGGTCCACACCCCACCTTTGGGCTACCTTGAGTTGCAGTCCTGTCACATCGTTCACACTCTTACTTCAACCACCAAAACTCCAATCCCTTGAGAAATTCTGAAGAAGACTGACATTTAGTAGTTAAGAACCCCTACTTTACGCGATCGAGCTGTCCTGTGTGAAAGGTGAAAATCCAGGCTCAAGGCTGGCTGACTGGGAAAGCAAGCAGCACTCCCGGGAAGGGGGCAGATGTCGCTTTTCCTCAACCACCACCACCTTGGCACGTGTACTCAACCGTGTCAGCCCCGGGGACAGGGAGAGAGCTGAGCGCGCAGGCTCCGTCCCTCCCGGACCAGAGTCAGGACGAGCAAGCAGGCAGACACGTGAACAGATAGCAGAGGAAGGAGCACTGGTTTGGCCACAAGTGGCTGGTGACAGTTCCAGAGGTGGCCCCGGAGCAAACCCTGGAAGGCCGAGTTTCCAGGCGGGGAGAGTGACAGGAAAGGGTCCCCCAGCGTGAGGGAAGGTGGGAGTGGCAGGAGAAGGGATGCCGTCCTCGGGGGACACTGGGTGTGTCACGACCAGAGTGCAGCCTGTGTGGCAGGAGGAGAAACAGCCTTGATGCCAAGTTGAGGAGGGAAGATTTTCTTCTCTAGGTGGAGCCATCGTTGATTTTCAACTAAGGAAGCGACTTGAGCACGTCTTTTCTGGGGAAGGACTTTTTAGAAGGACTGGCGAGGGGAGACGGGACACAGGAAGACCAGCTGGGAAGTTGCTGGAATTGCCCAGGTGAGAAAAGGGGAATGTCTAAATTAGGACATGGCGACAGAGACCAGATGAAGTCGCGGCTTCAACAGGGCTCAGCGCATAGGATTAGCCTGGTCAAAATTCCTCTTGCAAAGGCCCTCGGAAGGGGCTCCACTGGAGGCCGGCGGTAGCTCAGCCGACGCCTCCCCAGAGCTGGAGCCAAGCCCCGAGCCTCTGGCTGAGCGCCAGGCGGAAAGGGTTGTGCTCCAGAACCCACGTGGCACCAGCTGGCACTCGGATCATGACGCACGAGATGCTCACACTACGCGAGGCGGGAGGGAACCCAGACAGCCCGAAAATGCCCTTTCCCCAGCTCCCCCGCATCCCCGGGGACACGCATGAGGGGGGACCCACGCGGAGGGGGGAGGGGATCTCCTGCGCCCGCACCGCCTGCCACGCGCTCGCTCGCAACTGAACCCTGCGCAGCCAGGCGCCACCGACAGGTGACGCGGGACAGCCTCGGTGACAGCATCAAAGTGCTGGCTGAAGAGAATGGCCAAGGAACACGGGGGGTGACGTAGGTGGTGTCAGGTGTCGGGGGTGAAGAGGATGGCAGGGGGCCATTCTGTTTATTTATTTGGGGCTTACTCTTACCGAAAGAATGCCTCTCCTCCTGTGGGCTTCATCACCCAAGTCAGAGGCTCCAGGACCTATCTTTCCTGACGAACCTAACAAATAAGCCGTCACGACCGTGAACGAGGCTGGTCTGAAATGATGAAAACCCGCGCCTCTACTTTGAAGACATGCGCACTAACCCTCCCGGCTGTCGGTGTGAGCGGAGTCCCTGTGACTGACAACTGCGTGCGCAAACGGCGGCCATTAGGGCATTGGAATTGCTCGTTCTGAGTCAAGCATCTTCCCTCGTCGTGTCGTTCAGCCTTCGTAGCCTGGCGCACCTTTCCTTCTAAAAGGGAAGAAAACTGCGGTCGGGAATTCACGGTCACAGAACGGCTCTCAGAACTGCTAGACCAGGCGCCTGGGTGGCTCAGTTGGTTAAGCGACTGCCTTCGGCTCAGGTCATGATCTCGGAGTCCCGGGATCAAGTCCCACATCGGGCTCCCTGCTCGGCGGGGAGTCTGCTTCTCCCTCTAACCCTACCCCCTCTTGTGCTCTCTCTCTCACTCTCTCTCTCTCTCAAATAAATAAATAAAATCTTTAAAAAAAAAAAAAAAAGAACTGCTAGACCGCCGCGTCCTGACGCAGACCTGTGACTCGAGGATGAGCTGACCGGGGCCAGGGGGGTTTCCCAGACGCCCCCGGGCGGCCCTTCCAACCGGTCCTGTGGAAACGCAACTCCCCCGACCTGGGTTCTCGCTCACGCGGCATGCTTCCTGCTCTGAGGATGCGGAGAAATTGCAGGAAATTCCCCCCAAAGTGCCAACGTGGTCCAGCAGCCCCCTAAGTAGGGGACTTGGAGAGGGATTAGGTGGGAAAGTGAAGAGAGGAGTTTCCAGTGGCTCCGAGGACACACGGTTGTCAAGGAGAGAAACAGTCTGTTCCTTTTGTCTCCAAAGAGCACCACCGCTCAAGAGGGACTGGGCCAGGGGCGCCTGGGTGGCTCAGTCGTTAAGCCTCTGCCTTCGGCTCAGGTCATGATCCCAGGGTCCTGAGATCGAGCCCCGCATCGGGCTCCCTGCTCCGCGGGAAGCCTGCTTCTCCCTCTCCCACTCCCCCTGCTTGTGTTCCCTCTCTCGCTCTCTCTCTCTCTGTCAAATAAATAAATAAAATCTTTAAAAAAAAAAAAAAAGAGGGACTGGGCCGGCAAGGCAGGAGGGATGCAGGTTAAACTCAGGAGAAACCTCGCCTGCCAGCAGGGGGAAACACGGGGACTGACCGCTGTGGGGACACGCGCACCCTCCCTAGCCACAGCCCAACGCCACCGCTCACCCACCCAAAGGCCACGGGCACTGGAATTCTCCTGCACTTGCCGAGGAAGGAGAAAGCAGCGCTGAGCAATGGCCGTTGGCCTGGGGAACTTTGCAACATCTCTAATTCTGACAAGACCAGTCCTGGATGCGTCTCGCTTGGCTCCCATCGTGGAGATGCCCCAGTCACCAGGGCTGGGTCCTCTGACCCTATGGAGCTGGTGGTGGTGCGAGAAGTCACAGGAGATGGGAGAAGGACTGACAGACACGAACCCAAATCACATGAAGTAATTTCTAAACATTTTTATTTCAAATCTCTTTTCACCCCTCCCCAAAAAGACATGAGTCAGTACAGCAATCATAAAAAGGAGATACAAACACAAGAGTCAAATGTCTCCCGCACTGACACTTACAAAAAACTGGGAGTTGTACGTGGGGTTTCCAAACAGGACCTGCAGCAGCTACTAATGTCCCTTTATAAGAGTCACACATGCCTATTAATACAGTATATACAAACACCCGGTTCTGGAACTAATCTACAGGGACATCCCAACACCCACCCATCTATCCCCAGAAAAATACCAAAACACACCCAAAGTGCATTTGTTTTGTTTATATCAAAACATCTTTCCCTTCTCCCACCCCACCCGCAGACCCTCCCACCCCATTTAAGATTGGCCTGCAAGTCTATTTTAACCATTTAGTAATTTTTTATAGTTTATGAAAATAAATTATACAGCAACTATTTTAATAAATTAAGCACAAAAAGGGGGAGGAGAGGAGGAAAACTAAACGGGAAGACAAAAGCCAGGCCACGCTTTGGCTTGGAGGAGGGCGGGGGGGCGGCACACGAGGACAGAAGTGGTTGCAGGGTGCGGCTCCCCTTCTGGTGAAGGACTGGCAGCCACCCTGAGCCCGGAATGACACCCCTCTTCATGGAGTTTCTTAACAACAACCAAACAAATGTACAGCAGCGGCTGCGCCACAGGCAGCACCAGTTCGGGCACCCGACGGCCGGCCTACCCACCGAGCGGCACCTGGGTCATGCCTGTCCCTCGGAAAAGGCTCTGGGCCCAACGGTGAGGGCGAGCCCCCGTTCAGGGGAGCACCAGGGATGGAGGAGCCAGACCAGCCCGCCCGCCCCACCTGAGCTGGGCGGAGCAGTGTGTGATGTCCTGGGTTCCGATCAAGAGTGTCCTCCGTTTTCTTCACACTCTCTCTCCAGGAGCAAAGATTGCAGTCCAGCTGCAACCAGACACTCATGTCCTCCCTGCTTTTGACCTGCTCCTTCGTGCCTCTTGGCACTTCGGAGGGAGGAGGCGGGGGGCGGGGAGCAGTTCCAGGTACCCTCTAACCGAGATGAAATGAGCGTGAAGGCAAGTCACAGACTCAGCATGCAGGACTGGCTTCCCAGAGGTAGATGGGAGTGGGAAGGGACGGGAGAAGAGGTACAGAGGACAGGATGGGAAGCAGGACGAAACTGGGCCGGCACCTACCAGGAAGGTCAAGAAGCGATGAAAAGGACAACAACAGTATGGAATTTATATGTAAAGAAAGGTCTTTCCCTGGCAGATTAGAGAATCAGTATTTTAAATACAATTCCTTACTCTGTCTTTCTAACTGCAGCACCTGAGTCCCCAGTGCCTCCGTCTCTACGGTTCAAACCCCACCTCACGCCTCCCGAGGCTTTGCTCTCCATCTTCTCAAGGCCTCCTGTCCTTTTGTGCTAGCACGAAGGCTCGGATGTCAAAACGGGATAGGTCACGGGGACTGGCAGACTCAACTTTGCCTTCTGGAGCTTTGAGGCCCACTAACCCTATAGCTATCATGGGGGGAGGGAGCCACGCTTTGCTTTCTTTTTTTTTTTCTTTTTCTTTTTTAATAAAAAAGATTTTACTCCCCAGGAGCAAATAAATCACTTTGAACTACTGATAAACACTGTTGCAGTGAAAAGGAAAGACGGCTACATGTATGCAACAGCATGAGTCGGTGTAAGAACAGCTGTGCCGACAATTAGAGATAAAAATCACTTATCCCCCCACCACCCGAAACCAAACCAAGAGGATTCCCATAGGGAAAATGTCTAACTCAAAAGCTCCTCCCTTAGGGACAGGGGGCATGTCATTCTCTTAAACGTGGAAAACAAATGGCAGGTCTCCCCACAATGGAGATGCTTTCAACACCCCAACTGGGGGCAAGACCTCTGCAAATGAAGACATGCGTGCGGACACACACACACGCACACACACACACGCTGACTTTCAGATCTCCCCCCCCACAGCCACAGAGCTATATCCCAGGGCCTCGCCCTCCGTTTTCAGGGCTCAGAGCCAAGGGAGAGGCCGCGGGGCAGGGAAGGGTCTAACCTAAGGGAGAAGTCCCACCTATCCCTGTCTCCTGCTGGGACCCAAGGGCTTCAGGCAGCCTTGTTCTTTGGGGGGCCTAGGGTGAGGGCCAAAAAGGTGGGCACCCCAGGGCATCCAGCTCTACTCTAGGCTCTCATACCCGGACGTGCAAGCACTCAGCACCCTCCCGGCTCCCCACCTCTTCCCGGATGTACACTGGAGGGGGGTTTGCAGCCATCTCCACAGCATTCCCAGCCTCAGGGAGGGCCGACCCCGTCAGCCCCTGGGAAAGGAAGGAGAGGAGCAGAAACTGTGACGGTGAGCTCCCCACCGAGCCTCTCCTCTCAGAAGCCGGCGCGCTGCAGTCCGCGGCTCACACTCACTACGTCTAGGCACAGGCTGGCCACCGGGCCAAGGCCACCGCCGACGGCCCCAAAGTCCCAGCTGCCGCCCCCTTACCCAGTCCTCACAGCAAGGCCCCACCCCCTTACTCTGCACTCCTGCCACAGCCGCGGATTTCAAGTAACAGCCCATTGTAGCAGCGCTTGCCACCTAGCTCACAGCGGTTCACACCTGTCCTGAGGAAGGTTACAGCAGATCAGTCACCAACAAGTAAGGGTCACAGGAAAGAACCCATTACCAACTCTGAAATCAATGATGGGTCCCGGGAGGTGAGAACCCTTTCCAGTTTGTGACTTTAAAATACAACAACCGAAAAGGAATGAGTTCCCTCTGTGGACTGCATCTCGATTAGCACGACACAGAACTGGCAAAGGAGGAGTGGGCCCAGTCTGGAGAGCGGCCAGCCGCCCCGTCCCCTCTCTGCTCTCTGACCAGGCGGGCCCCTCAGCCAGCTGCCCCACTCCCGCCTCTTCCTCCCCCTAACCCCCCGACCGAGCCGGTCTCTCCCTGCGCAACTCTGTCTCGCAGCCCACTCTACTGAGGAAGGGCTAGGCGACAGCCTGGGCCATGACTAGCACACAGACAGATCATGGACACGGGTGCACACCACCCTTTCCCAGGAGGAGAAAGAAGGATGGTGGTGAGGTTGGGTCATGCCTCCTCAGCTGGTTTGGTTCTGGGCCTGACCGCAGGAATTCTCCAGTGGAAATCCCTGGTACCACAAGGGGTACAAGAGCTCTGCCTTCCTCCCCCCCGGACTACGCTGAGAACAGTGAGGTCCCTGGCTATGGACAGGAACCAGGTGACTTCTGGCTCTGGGGTCCACTTCACCATCATAAGCCCTCAGTGCTGAGACTTGCCTGATGACCAGGAAGTTTCCATCTAAACCGCAGCTCACTGGGAAAGGAGTGACTGATGCTGCCACTCTAACCTGGGGCTGTGTCCTGGTCAGTACACGCTGCAGATTTCTGCTTCCATGCTTCTGTTCATGTGTTTCTTGTCTCACTGTCTTACCCTCACCTAGGACCCAAAGCCTCACCGCCACAGAGCTCTCCCAGACCATCTGGTCTACCCTGATCTTACCCACCTGAATTTCTTTAAAGACAGACCTTGGTTCTTGCTGCCACACAGAGTCATTCTCCAACTGCTGCACGTGCAGCAGTCACTTAAAAGCTCCCTCAGGCCAGACATCATGTCTTCCCCCTCTTGTGTTTCCCACAGTATCTAGCCCAGACCCAGGCAAACACACTAAAACATACTATAAAAAAGAATTTTAAAATTATGGGTGGCTGAAATGGTGTAAAAGAAAAAAGCCCCAAAAAACCCAAATAGCTGCACATCAGCCACTCAAGGATCCTGATGGATTGCAGACTGCAGGCTCTAGAGCTGGGTGGCACTTTCTGCAAGATGGCAAGTTAATCTGCACCCTCAAGAGGCAAGACTCACAGGTTAAGCCAATTTCTGGGATCATTATCTTCATTGGTTGGTAACACTCCCATGGGATCCAAGGAGAAAAGAGGTACCTCGTGACAAATCAGAGGTGGGCTGTGTTTATGTCACAAAGCTCATTTTGTGGATCCCCTCTCTTTCCAGGCAGATAACAATGCAAGTCTCCTCCCTATTCCACTACAAGGAGGAAGACTGGTCATTCCATGCAAGACATAAGGCAGAAGGCCAATGCTTCCAGATGAGGCAGTCCTATAAATTACGAAGACACTGGGGCCTCACCCCAAACCATCAGGAAACCACAAACCTGATGATATTATTTATCTCATGAGATGAGGCAGACAGAAGCACAGGGGAACCAAAAGAGGCAGTCTAATGGAACATTTACTACAAAAGAGCAATAAAGACCCAAACAGCTCAATTTTCATATCTTAATAGCAAACCTCTCCCCAGAGTAACTCTATAGAAAAGCAAACTCATAATATCATATGACTTGACAATGGCCCACTTCAGAAAAACTCAAGGACCACTGAAACACACTGGAGTTTCTCCCCCTCCTCTTCCACTTCTGCCTGGAAGGTGGACAACTCCCAAATCAGCATCAGACAGACTTCCCAATGAAAGGGGGGCAAACAGAATCTGACTCAGGAAAATGTTTGGGTTGCTAGAAAAAACACAGTTAAATTAAAAAGCCCTTGCTACCTCCCGTCCCAGAAGTGGGATAACAGGGATAAACCTAAAAACACGAGATGCAATGCTCTCCTCCTCTCTGATCCAAAGACACTCCATTAAGGCTGAGACATTGGAGAGCTTCTTCTCGGAAGAGCGCTACCACGATAGCTTCGTTTCTCACCATCCTCCATATTCCTTCTCACTAGCTGGCAGACATATGGAGGTAAGTAACACTGACTCCTAAGTCATGGGTACAGTTTGCCATTAAGAATCTGGAAGCATGCTCCATTAACTTTAGCAGCTCATGATTAGGGCTCTCAACTGCTCAGGTGATGAGAAAATCGACTGCCTTGACAGCTGGCAGAAGCAATAGGAACGATGTTGCCATGATCAGAGTGAAATGTACAGTTATCTCGGGGGAGGGGTGGAGGGTGGAGGAAGAACGGGAGGGACTTGAGGTCACAGAACTCAGGAATTCAGTACGACAAAACTAACACAGCTTCTATGAGAGGTGATTCTGAAACCAGGTTCCTAAACCTTCAAAGGAAAGGATGTGAGGAGTCACTACTTTCCTCGGCAGAGGCCCTTTGCCAGTTTTTGTTCAGCAATCTTCTATTCGAGACTACCCACCCTTTCTTTCTCGCTCCGACTGAAGCTGCCCAAGCTTAAAGAGATGAGGATCCTCATCCCTCAGAGACTCCCAGCTCAATTTGCACTTCTGACTCCTTCTCTTCCCTTCTTTGAGGTCAATGGTGAACACTCGCACTCTGCCTTTGGCACCAGCTGAATGACCGTCACTGGCAATCCCCTCCCTCCCCTCCCCCCGTTTGGACCTGGCTCACCCTTGGCACCACTTCCAGTCCAATGGGCACGAACCCCAGCTGCCTTTAAAGGAAGTTTTCCATACCGAGAAATGCAAATATCCAAAACAAAACTTCTAAAAAAGGAACAGTGTTGAGACTTCTTCCAGTTTTCCAAGGAGCTCGTCCAGTTCCAGGATACCGCAGGGGCTGGATGTGAAGAGGTGGAGCCCCCGCGCAGAGAGTGTGGTTGTGTGCTTCTTCCAAGCCCCAGGGCTGCAAGGGGGAGCAAAGTCTTTGCACGGAGGAACTCAGCCCTTCCAATTCCCTCGTTTCTCCTCACTCCCCCTTCCACAGTAGCTTCATTTGGTTCTTCAGAACTGGAGCTTGGCAACCAAATGCCTAGGTGAAAAAAGAAAAATATGAGAGCGGCTCAATGGAGTGGAGCCAAATGGAGAAGAGCTCAGCCTCTGGAGGTGGAAAAGTACAGCTCAAAAGGAGAGCTGGAATCTGGATAGCCAAAGACTTCCACAAACACTGGTGCTGGCTCAGGATGTAGCAACAGCATTTGCTGGGGGACCTGAGCAGCCCAGGACTTGGACACCAAAAAAAGGTCCTAAAATAACTGACAAATATATTGTATCATATCACCTTACTTCTCTTTCCCTTTCCCTTACCCCTTAATTTTCCACCCACTTTTCTCCCCACTTCTTTCCCGAGGCTCACTTGCTCCAGAGACTAAAAAAGAAAAGGGGCACCTAGGTGGCTCAGTCGGTTGAGCGTCTGACTTTTTTTTTTTAAGATTTTATTTATTTA
Organism: Phoca vitulina; assembly: GCF_004348235.1. Taxonomy (NCBI): domain Eukaryota; kingdom Metazoa; phylum Chordata; class Mammalia; order Carnivora; family Phocidae; genus Phoca; species Phoca vitulina. Next base: position 2,088,780 of record NW_022589743.1, read on the forward strand.
TTTATTTATTTATTTATTTATTTACGAGAGAGCAAGAACGAGAGAGAAAGAGAGAGCACAAGCAAGGTGAGCGGCAGGGGGAAGCAGGCACTCCACTGAGCAGGGAGCCCAATGTGGGGCTCGATCCCGGGATTCCAGGATCATGACCCGAGCCGAAGGCAGACACCCAATCAACTGAGCCACCCAGGCACCCTGAGTGTCTGACTTGATTTCAGCTCTGGTTACGGTCTGAGGGTCATGAGATCGAGCTGAGCAGAGTCTGCTTGAGATTCTCTCTCTCTCTTCCTCTCCCTGCTCACTCTCACTCTCTCTCTCTAAATAAAATCTTTTTTTAATTTTTTTTTTAAAGGTTTTATTTATTTATTTGACAGAGAGAAACACAGCGAGAGAGGGAACACAAGCAGGGGGAGTGGGAGAGGGAGAAGCAGGCTCCCCGCCGAGCAGGGAGCCCGATGCGGGGCTCGATCCCAGGACCCTGGGATCATGACCTGAGCCAAAGGCAGACGCTTAACGACTGAGCCACCCAGGCGCCCCTAAAATCTTTTTTTTTTAAGATTTTATTTATTTGTTTGAGAGAGAGGGAGCACAAGTGGGGCGGGGTAGAAGGAAAGAGAGAAGCAGACTCCCCACTGAGCAGGGAGCCCGACGTGGGATGCGGCCCTAAGGTCTAAATCAGGACTGAGGACAGCATGATGCTTATTCTTTGCCATAGACAACAATCCTGGTGTCACACACAGCAAAGAGACCCTGGGAGTTTAGTTCAATCCTTTGCCCCCCATACTCATGACAAATGGATACCCCTGGCCTATACCTCATCAGATAAGTCCCTTCCCATCTCAGGGCCTTTATGCTTACTGGACCCCTTGCCCAGAATGCTCTGCTCCCAGATCCTCTCATGGGTGACTCCTTGATAATTCAGATCTCACCTGAAATGACACCTCCTCACAGAGGCCTTCCCTGATCATCCAAACTTGAGTAGCACTATCCCACCACTAGTCATTAAACTTCACCAGGTTTTATTCCTCATAACATGTATGGTCAACTGAAATTAGCCTATTCACTTCTTTACATGTTTGCTGTCTGTCTCTCCTTATGAGAACTGCAGCTCAGCAAGGTCAGGGCCACAGATCACCTCGCTCAGCACACTCTTCCCAATCCACACTGGGTACTTAACAAGTAGGCAGAGCTGCTGAAGGCAAAGCCAAATGGGGAGCTCCCTAAGACCTGTGGAAAACCACTATGCTTTTGGACCTCTCTGTTAAAACAGTTCTTCTGAAGTGGGACTGAAGTCGAACTCCTCATACCTTACATCCATCGTGGCCCTTGTCCTGCCCCTGGCGCCACAGAGAATAAGTTTAACCACTCCTCCTTCGCATTACTTTCAGGTAGCAAGCCCCTCTCACCCCGAAACTTCTCTGCTCCGTGTTAGTCATTTATTCCCCATATGCTGAAGCTGGGAGCCCCCCACCATACTGAGCCCACCTCTGAATGTACTGTTTGGGAGGGTTCCTCCTAAGCACCCACAGAGGTGGTGCTCTAACTAACGGGTCCTAATTACTCCACAACGGTGTGTTTGCGTAGGCGCGCCTCCCTGGTTCCCTCCTACCTAATTCCCATCCTAATTTCAGCTGCAAAGCCACCAAGCAGAGAAATCCTCCTAGACATCAGAACATTTGGATGTTTTAGGTGTCGCTTCCAAGGCATACAACTTGCATGTAATTGAAGATATGACAAGAAATTGTACACCCAGTCCAGGATGCTTTAAGTTAAAGCTCTGTAGCCTCCCAGAGTTATGATTTCTTTTTTTTTTTATTTATTTTTATTTATTTTTTTAAAGATTTTATTTATTTATTTGAAACAGAGAGAATGAGAGAGAGAGAGAGAGCACATGAGAGGGGGGAGCGTCAGAGGGAGAAGCAGGCTCCCCGCCGAGCAGGGAGCCCGATGCGGGACTCGATCCAGGGACTCCAGGATCATGACCTGAGCCGAAGGCAGTCGCTTAACCAACTGAGCCACCCAGGCGCCCCCAGAGTTATGATTTCTTGATCTCTCTTCTTTCATTCCTTCTCCCCTTGTTAATCCTTATTAGCCCAGCTCACGTACTTTCCCCCAAGCATAGGATCAGGGACTTTCAGAGCTAAGAAGGGAGGCACCCAGCTGGGTTCACCTTAGCCATGGCCCAGGAAAACCCGTGGGGCATAAACGCCAGTCATCACACTCTCCAGTTATGAAGAGAGCAGAGAGCGTGGAGAGATGAAGACTCCCTTCATTCTCAGACTGTCACTCTGCGGGTTTTTTTCCCTTAGTTTGTATCATGTGGGAGACAGCACTGGGGAACAGAGAAGGTTGGAGGAGAAGCAGACATATTCAGTGCTTCAGGAGGGCAGTCCACACAAAGAGGAGAGATAGGGGGTCACCACACCTGGCAGATCACGAGAATGTTACATGGGATCGTACATATAACCCACACTACCAAAATTACTACTCTCTGGCAATTCTGTTCCCTACTCACCTCTATCTTTCAATGCCTACATGAAGGCAGTTTAAAAGACCAATTAGAATCAATCTGCACAAACCAGTATTCCAAGATATTTTATGGGGAAAATAAATGAGTAGAATTCAGTTAATGTAGTGACGGGAGAAGAGCCTCTTAGATAAATGAATTCCTTAGCTAATTCACTTACTCTTTTCAATAATTTACTCTTCAGTGGTCCAGACGGAACTCTAACTAGAAGAGTGAGCTTGTTTTCCTCACCCCCACGTTCCACGCCACTGGCCTTGGAAGTTCTCACTCAGGTGCACAGCCTATTGCAAATGAAAGGGGGCCTGCACTCCCTTTGATGACCTTTTCCTTGTCTGTGGTCTCCTGTTTTACATATCATTTGTGCAACAGCAAGGAGAGGGGCCAGAGTATGAGAGAAGGCCCCACACTTAGCCACACTTGTGTGTTCTCCTCATTTATATTCGGTGCTTAGCTTGCATGTTGCTTGGCAAATACTTTTTAAGCCCCTCCTGTCTGTCTGCTCTTCTCCCATTTGGTGTATGTGCCCCCTTAGGGACCCCGTTATCAGATTTGGTGACTCTCTGGGCAGACACCTGGATCCGGAGTATACACATGGGGTGTGGGGGAGGGGGGTGAGGCCCAGCACATGACGGTAACTGTCCGGGAAGAGACTTGGCTGGACAGTAAGGCAGAGAGCTCATACCCTTGGTGGCGATCAGCAGGGGGCCCCTCGCTACGTGGAGGGTTCGACCTCTTGCTTCTGTTTGGAAATGAGCTGCGCTTCCTTTAGAGACAGGTACACCTCTTCCTGAGGATCATAGTAGTAGAACTTTCGGATATAAGAGATCAGAGGTCTATGAAAAACACAGGAGGGATACACATAAAGTGTTATTTACAAAGACCATAAACAAAAGACCACCTTTGTTCAAGCCTTCCTTCTTCTTCAACCCCTATATGGCTGTGACTACACAAAAAAACTTGGCTGACCTAAGAAACTTGCCACGTTCACTTGTTATAGCTCTGTCTCCCTCCCGCTTACCACCTCCATTCCACTCTTCGTAGAGACTGCAGAAGGAAGGCTCACACACACACACATACACACACACACACACACCTTCCTCCCTTCTAGCTGCCATGTGACACTTCTAGAGTTAGGTGCTAAGACATGCGAGAAGTGAAAGGAGGATGCCTGTGAAGAGCGCCAGGCTCTGTCTGTGCTATCAGCTGGCGGGCCTCACTCACATTTCTAACTAAGCCTCCATTCCGGCCCCGACCCGAAAGACCCCATTGTACTTAGGCAGTGGGAGATCCGGGATGTGATCTATCCGGACGAGCTGTCGGATTCGGAATCTGCAAAGGTGCTGGAGGGATTTGACATTGCTGAATCTAGACACTGGATAGAGCAGCTGGACTGGAGTCGGTGGCAGTCCTTCAAGAATGAAAACCAAGGACATATTCAGAAGGAACAATGCAGCTAACTACAATTCCCCTTATGAAGCGAATCCAGGGAAGGGAAATAGGGCTTCTTTATAGTTCACATGTGCGTTCTGTGCAAAAGCTCCTTTCCACAAAGAACTGCTGCTTTCCATTTGCAGAAGCATTACCACTGTATTTCACTCAAGAGACTCGATTCTCCTCCGCCAAGAGCCTCCCTAGCACTACTCTTCACAGCTGAGAGTCTCGCTCTTCAGAATAGCCCAATGAAACCACCAAGCTAGAGACTTTACTTGGAGCCACGTGGCCAATCCCAGGCCTGAGGCTCTCCGTGAAAAGCAGGAATCAAAGCACCCCCGCTAGAAATGGGGGATACTGTGAGAGCACATCTAGCAGCATCCTGAAGGGGAGAACTCAGAAAGGCTGCTTAGAGGAGTCCCCACCAATTCCAACTGAGAGGCTGGTAAGCAGAAGGCAACGGCTGGGATCAAGGCTACAAGCCTATCACTCCCGCCATTTACTTCAAGCCAGGACCAGCGGGTTTAACCACCTCTTATTTCCCACACACACACACACACACCCCCCCCCCCCCCCGCCCCGGCCACTTTGCCTCCTCCAACCCCTCCTTGCTCCTGAAGTTTTAGGCTGGGTCCAGGAACAGAAAAAAAGATGATGCTTTTAAAAGGAAAGCAACGACAGTAGCTTGAGGAAGCTGGAATTAGTACCACTCAGTGCCAAAGTGCCTTCTGACTGATGCCAACCAGGCCCAATGGGAGCCCCACACCCTGCTTTCATCAGCATCAGCGGGCTTGGTGCTGGGAAATTCCAGCCCCCCCCTCCCCCCGCCAGGGGTCAGTGCCACAGAACAGAAACATCCACAATGGCAGGGACACTGAAACTGGTCCAAGGGAACAAAGAATATTCTGGTTTCAATAAACAAAGGGGCTACAGCAGGTAAATAAGCGAACTGCTCTCAGAAAGAATCTGAGCTACAAAATCTTTGAAAGAATTCTTTTCTCAGTTGCTGTCCTATCAAAAGAAATTCTGTAGGCACAACTTATCGGTCTACTACTGTTTTAGGTATCTACTGTTTTAGGAGTTTAATTTCAAACATTTTTAAGTTTTGTTTGAAGGCGTGAGAAGAAAAAATTAAAGCTTGCAGATTGTCTCCCAGAGCCTTTGCATGGTCATTGATAACAGACTTTCTAAAAAAGAAAAAAGTCAACATACACATACTGTTACTAAGCAAGTAGGCTTGACTTAAAAACATTTAACTTATTTAGTCTTCAAAACTATACTTTGAGGTAGGTATCACAATTATCCCCATTTCACATATGAAGAAACTGAGGTCTACTGGGGTCTCAGAGAACTTGCTCGCAGTACAGAACCAACAAAGCCAGCCTGCCATGAGCACCTATCTGTCTGAGGAAGAGCTGAGCCCACAGAACTTCAAAGGAGGGTTCTTCAGGCGTCTCCCCAGAGCACCTGCCCCTCTGCTGTCTGCTGAGGGCGCTATCCAGGAAAGCCCCAGCACTTTGATTCATGACTGGTCTCTCTCAGTCCTCTCCTTGCTCCTATCCCTTCAATCCTCGGGCTTATCCTTGGAAGCACAGTAGTCCTCCTCCACCCACATGACTGGTCCTCTCCGCTCATACACTATTTAGAAAAAAAAAAAAAAATCACACATGAATTTCTCTCTTGAATGTATTTAAACTCAAGTGGTTTTAAAATGGTACTGGGTTTAAAGGCCTCTTTGAATTTACCCTCTCTCTCATATGTTTAAAAAATATTCTTTAGTAAATTAAACTATGGCAAACAGAAAGCTTTTGGGGGTGGGTTGTAATAATGCTAAGTTCAACATGATGTTTCAGAGATAAAGGTAATTTATGTATCTAATTATTTATTCCCAAAGACACAGTACTATCGGACTTGTGCTTAAAGAGATCAGGATAATAAGCAGCATAAAATTATCTGACAGTTTGCCTACTTGAATTTTAATGACTATATATACTTGCCTATTTAATTGTGTTACTTTTAGCCTTAGGCTTACAAATAGCAATTTGAAACCTGTTAATTCTCTGATACTTCCTGCTATCAACCTGAACATTTACTCTTTGCCCCCAAACACAGCAAACAACTGGAGCTCTCACATCCAGAGCATGTTAACAGAAGAGGTTAGAAATGGAAATAAATCTGAAATAAGACACCAGGACAGCAGAAAAGGAAAGGGCAAGGTGGACAGTGATGATCAGGAACCTTCTTCTGGTCCTTCATACCACGGGTCCTGGGCACCAATCCAGTTTCCAGCCACTTCACTGTTTTTTCTCCCCCCAACAAGGATCAGGTTAGGGGTGACACATCTCTTCCAAGTCTGAGCACCCCCACACATAGGTCTTTCTGCCAAACCAAACTGTTCCCTGAAGACCAGAATTTTCCAGGCCAAAATGTCAATAGTGCAGAATTAAGAAATCCTGGGATACAGAGAAGACCTGTCACTGAACAAAACAAATAATTATAAGATTAATGATGGTTATAAAAGAGAGACCAATTTCCTTAGAGTTGTGCAATTCAAAGTACAATTAAAAAACAAAAGGTATTGGAGGCGCCTGGCTGGCTCAGTTGGTAGAGCACGCAACTCTTAATCTCAGGGTTGTGAGTTCAAGCCCTGTGTTGGGTGTAGAGATTACTCAAAAATAAAATCTTTAAAAAAAGTATTTTCTCTTCATGCACTTCACAGATGATGAAGATCCTCCCAACTAAGAAGGATATGCTCACTTTGAGTTTTGGTTCAAACAGCATCAAGGGTTCTGTGCTAATCCCATCATATTCTCTTTTTGAGACTGCTGCCTGGTGGTGTTAGGCATTTAGTTTATAACTGTGGAATGGACCAGACTGAGATGCAAACAGTGACCTCGGATTTGTTACCACTATACTCCACTACTAAAAAGAGATAAGGGGGAAACTAAGATCAGGTGCCATCATTTTTATTTTTACTAAGGGTCCCTCCTTTGATGCCAATTACTCCATTTATTCTAACTCATGTCCTTCCTTCTGCTTCTTACTTGCCACCATCCAGAACTTTTCCATTAGTCCTAGCTTTATGATTCCTATGATCCCTGGCATCCCTTTAACACCAGTCTGCATGCCTTGTTAGTGCAGTCAGCTCTAGTACTGAGCTGGAAAGAAAACCTGACTTTGAATCCTGGCTCTGCAACTCATTGTACTTCAGTTGGGGGGGGGGGGGGGGGGGGGGGGTGGCGTGGTGTGGTGTGGTGTGGTGTGTGTGTGTGTGTGTGTGTGTGTGTTTTAAGCAGGCTCTATGCTGGCCTCCAATGTGGGACTCGAACTCACAACCCTGAAATCAAGACCTGAGCTGAGATCAGGAGTAGGACATTTAACCGACTGAGCCACCCCGGCGCCCCACTGTACCTCAGTTTCTTAATCTGTATCAAAAAAAGAAAGAACGAAAGAAAAGAAAGAAGAGAGACTGTAGTATCCCTTTAAAGGATTTTGTAAGGGCTAAATCAAATAATATCTGGCCCCTTGTAGGCGTTCGGTTATCATCCCAAAGTCGCAACAAACAGGCTCCTTTTAGAATCTACTGAGTTAAAATCCCTGGTGCAGGTTGAGAAAGCTCAACTCAAATGCTAATCCCTACCTCTTCTTCACAACAAGTCCCTCACAGAATCAACCTCACAGAATGCCTAGACTTTTATGACAAGCAAAGGAGGACAGCAAACAACGGTAAAGGAGAACACTGACTTTGCCTTTTGTCCCAGTCCTTCAAAGAGAGGTCACACAGGGTCTAGGAGCAAATACTAACTCTGCTTTGCCTTCTCAGTTTGATTACAATTTTAAGTGCAAGTAGATACCCTCTCTGTAGCATTCCTCAGAGGTCCTAAAAAGACACCCTCCACTAATAAACACACTTCTGACTTCCTTATGTAGTCTCCACAAGTCTCAGCAAACTCAGGTTTCAATTTGCTTGCTGTTACTTTTCCCCAGTAATAGACTGGTAGCAAATAAAGCACAGGATTTGGAGTCAGCTGAGCCTGGGTTTGAACTCTGACTTCAGCACTGATCAGCTAAGTGACTTCACATTTGAGCCTCAGCCTCAGTTTCTTCCCTGTCAAATGAAAATGATCTTATCTATAAATAGACCAATCTATTAGCTAACTTTGGGTTGTTGTAAGAAATGAGAGCTGTTCAAATAAAGAACCTGACAAAGTAATTGGCACAGGATACACAGTCAATAAACAGTAGCAACTGTTACAAGTTCTAACCCTTACCAATGTTAAGAATCTTAGTTAAAATTTCTGCAGACAGGGCACATTTGTAGAATGAAATGAGCTTATAGCAGAGTCCAAGTCTCTCAAATACTCTACAAGTAGATATATGCTCCAGACTCCAGAATCCTCTGAGAGGATTTCCCTGGTTCACCCATAAAAAGAGCTGCTTCCCCTGCCCTTGTCAATCACCCACCGCTGACTGCCATGCCTTGTACTGAGTTCTACATGTGCTCTTGCCTTTATCTTCCTACCTGTCCTCTCTCTGAGGCTATGAGGGTAGAAATATGGCTTATTTTTGATACTGAGTTACAGAATAAATGTCTGTTAAATAAATAACCTCCAAAAGCCACAAACTTTAAAAATTACTAAAGAGTCAATTCCTATAAGAAAGGATTCTAACTTTTCCCTTTAACCAAGTCAACTGCATGAGACTCAACTGTGTTGACAGCGCTGAGGCAAATACGAAATGAAGTGAGAATTAATACAGTTCTCACCCTGTCATGCCTTATTTAAATCACCAAGATTATAAAATGCATTCCTGTAACCTGGCTCAATCCTGTTACTGATGTTCTGCCTGGGGCTCCCCTGGAACTTCTTTTTAAAGCAATTTCTTGGCACACAGTTTGTCTAAGAATCTCAATTTGATTCACTGGAAACGGATGAAGTTCTCATTTTAAGTTCTGTTTGTATCTTACAAATTCCTCAATTAATATGCTTGTCATTTTGCTTTTCCCCAACCCTATAAAAGCAGACAGACTCCTCCAAACCATCCCGTCTCTCCCTTCGGGAGAGATTAGATAGGTAGCTCCCTACTTAGTGGGCAGGAAGACTATATAACCATGCCAGCAAGGATGGGAACGGAACTTCCCAATGCTCCCAAATGGAGAGATGTCTTTATATTTAATGCTAGTAGAGATATACAACAAGAACTATCTACTCTTTAATAGCAAGTTTAGTACAAATGGACAAAATCCACAGCAGACTGTCATTGAATTCAGCCTCCTTGACACTCACCGTGGCCTTTCTAGTGAATACTCTTTTACCTTCCCTGTTCCCGTAGAAATGGCCTGAGCGAGTTCTCACCTCTCTGCTTCACGTGGAAGCGTGAGATGCCTGGATCAGGGACAAGGAGACGCCTCTGAATGTTAAATATTCACATGACGCCTGGACAGCAGAGGTGGGATCCATTTTCTCATTCGTGTGTTCAGAAAAGCAAAGATTCCTTCTCAGTATGTTGAAGGATTAATGTACAAAAGCAGGAGATTAACCACTGGACTCCAGGAAGAGCCAGGAAAAAGGACTTCAAGTAAGTGTGGCTTTTTCTGGGAGGCAGGGGGACACATTTTGATACTATAATGAATCATACCCAAGTAAGTTACATAATTAATGTAACTCTAGCCTTACCTGGAACCCTGGATCTCAAGAAATAGAGGAACTTCCCATTCTTGGAGTGCATGATGGCTCTCTTAATGAACTCCACCACTGACTGACAGCGATCCTCAAACTTGGGGTGACACCACAGGCTGAAAGTTCCTGCCATGGTAAATTAGGGAGAGGTAAAGATGTAAAAACTTACTTTTAAAACATCTGGGAAGCTCACTTAAACATTGAAATGATTCGCAATTCTGGGAGGGTCGTTTATGGGCAAGCTGTCAGACAGAGGTCCCTGAAGACGCCTGGTCCTGTTTGCCCCACAATGAATGGAAAGGAAGAAATCACCTTTAATAAGACATTAGTATGAACACTAATCCTTAAATCACAGACCATAAAAAAAGACTGCCACAGCAAAAGCCAGTTGAAATGCCATCCCCTCAAGAAACTCTATGTTCAAGCATTCATGGAATAGTCGAGGCAAGAAAGGAAGAGTGGTTTTGCAAGTCTCACTCATTCATGTGTTATGCACAAAACATCAAATTCTAAGTCTTTTCTTCTTTAACTTCTAAATTCACACCCCCCACAGTATGTTGCAAAGATCCCACCCCAAAATTTTAGAGTCCCAAAAGCAAAAGGGAAACTGAACTCCCGTGACTAAAAACAAACCAAAAACTCAAGCACTAAATGCAAAGGAATCACCCACAAAAGGGACGGAATCCAAGAGAACTACAGATTTGAGTCTCTCTAGCTACTCTTATAGTATCACTTAAAAAGACGAAGACAAATGCTCCGTTGCAAACTGGCAACTGAAAGACCCACAAGGCTTCTATTAAAAATTCCATTTATTCGAGGAAGAAAAGCGCCTTTGAACAAAAAGTAACTGGAGCACCATTTGAAGGTTCTCTCCTTACCAGCCTCTTGTCTATCAGGGACCTTAGAGGTCAGGCATTTATTCCTCATTCTCATGGCCTAGTCATTCATCATTTTCATAGATTTATAAAAATACTTCATTTGAGGGGCGCCTGGGTGGCTCAGTCGTTAAGCGTCTGCCTTCGGCTCAGGTCATGGTCCCAGGGTGCTGGGATCGAGCCCCGCATCGGGCTCCCTGCTCAGCAGGAAGCCTGCTTCTCCATCTCCCACTCCCCCTGCTTGTGTTCCCTCTCTCGCTGTGTCTCTGTCAAATAAATAAATAAAATCTTTAAAAAAAAAAAACAAAACTTCATTTGAAAATGCTTTACTTTGCATGGTGTTTTTCTGCTGGTTTGATTCTGGCCTTTGGAAAGAGCAGGAGAGGGGGCAGCAGGCTAGGCCACAGCTACCTAACTAACTCTCAGGTCTGTCACTGAAGGGCCTCTCTTCATGCACCTTTAAGGCAGGGGTGAGGACAGAGGAAGCCATGGACAAAGCTATGCTGGCCTAACACGCTACTTCCTGCCCCACATGAGAAGCAAACCAAATACATACAGCACAACATGGCTGACAGCAGAGAAGACACGGTGGGGGCTGAGAAGAGCCTGCGAGAGACTCTGGCTTGTGAGCCTGTGGCTAACACAGCTCGTTTAAGGCTGATCCCCGAAACTCCCCAAAGTTCTCTCCACTTTTCAAATTTGTGACACAGGCAGTTATTCGGACAAAGGACGTAGCACCCAGCCCCGCCACTGCTGACCGTCACGAGTTTCTGGCCCAGGTCAAACACAGAATGCCACGATGCAAAGTCAATCCAGACAGCAGGGTTGAACAAATCAGCTTCTATACACGAGCGCAGCATTCAGCACCGGCTGACCACAGAGGAGGAGGGACCCCCCAGGAAGGCAGGCAGATAGTCTAAAGCATGTTGATCCCACAAAGTCTCTGAGTTCTGATGACTATGTCCTAAGAGACCACATAGGTGACCTAAAGAAATTATCACCACACTGTCTGACAGGAAGGGCCGATGCGACTCTCAGGCAAAGAAATTCACTACAGGACGGTCCCAGGATGAACACTAAATTCTCCTCTTTGTGTATAGGATTTAACAGAAGTCTCTCTAGATGTTGTCTAATTATTTTTTCTTTATGAGATATAGATACAGCAATTACCTACATGGGGTGAAAGTTGAAGCAACATCACGCGTTAAGTCTAATTACGAACAGAGCTTGGGAGAATTTGTGGAATGGTCCTAGGTTATCTCTTCCTTCTATCAAGAGAATTCTACCGGCTTTGCTCTGTTTGACAGTCTTGTTCAGGCCCTCCTCTTTTGGAGAGAAATGCTGAGAATACTTTTCAACAGAACCCTCACCTTCCTCCCTACCCCTGCCAACATTGCTTCTAGGGCTGAAACCAGTACCCATAACAACATTCAACGGAGTAGGAGATTTTCCTCCCTATCCGTAGTTCCACTTCTATAAAACCTTCCTGCAAAAAGGCCAGATAGCAAGAGTAGAGACCGGCAAAGGGGGAAGAAGGCTTTCCCCAAACGGCAGCACCTCTTACCTCTGTAGTGCTCCATTCTCGTGTGGTGGGTGATACCCTGTGACCGGAAACTGAGGCTCAGGATGTAACGAGGATCAGAGCTATCTCGTACCAGGAAAGAGCCATCTGGCTTCCCTTTCAGCTTCATCTCTGCATCTTCCCAGTTCATTGGTCCCCAGTACCAACCACACTATCAAAGACAAGAAGTGGTCAAGTACTTCACAGCATGGGGGGAAGGTGCACGTTTTCAGCACAATCGATTTTACCGCAGGAGAATCCCCACCCTCCCATCACTTCCAAAACATTTCACTAGGTAAGAGCTGCTAAGAGTGTCTTAACCATTAGCAGTGAACAGCAGGCTCATTCATTTTAGCCCTCCCGAGTAACAGAAGAATAAGCTTACAGTCCCATTACCAGGGCTCTACAAAGAAAAGGAGAGGGAACTGGGTCAGTTAATCTGTCAAACTCAGCTTCCACTAAGTCAACAGTTCTCCACAACCGTTCTTCACCACATTCAAATGTTTTTCTCCAAGATTCCATTTTACAACGCCCCTTATGGAATTGATCATAGCAGCATATTGCTTTGGCACTGTAAATATAGAGGCAAGAGAACTACTCTTCTTCTAAAAATAAGACAAGGAGAGCCCAGGACAGAAGAAGGCGAGTGGGAGAGGAGGCCAGCCGCCAGTCTCCGGGCACCGCCTACCTTCTCCAACTCTCGAAGGCTGGCGGCAAAGCTGCTGGAGTCGGGCCGGTAGAGCGGACACTGGAGATGCTGCGGGGGCTGGCTGTGCAGGGCTTCAGCTGCTCGGATGGGAGCAATCCGGGGAAACGCATCTGCCGGGCAAGACAGTGGTGGTCCCTTGTTCACCCTCCCGGCTCCCAAGCACAAGCAGACCCTCCCCGCAAAACACAGATGCTAACTGAAGAGGGGCAAGGCATTAGAAGCTAAGCTGGAAAGGGTGGACGCCAAAGCAGTGGAAAGGAGCTGGATGGGCTGTAACAAAAAGCTGTGTGGGCTCGTGTAAGCTGTGAAGGATGGGTGGGGGCGTTTGACCCCAAGAGAGGGCTAGGGGAGCTGCTCACTAACCTGACTAAGGTGACTACTTCATGGGCTTCACCAGCCTAGAGCGATTCCAGCTTCTCCCACCTCGAGGTGAAGCGCCGGTAAAGCAGCCTTGGAAATAGTGACTCGCTTACTTGCCCAGGAAGAGGAACGATTTTGCCAGGCAAGTGGAAAAGAATGCCGATTTCATTCATTTTACTCCTTGGGGACTGGAGGCTGGCAAAGCAGGTATGGGCTACTAAATGCTTGGTACTTATTTACAAGGCTGCAGTAAATACTAAAAGCTTAGAAACACCAGAGAACTTTGAAAACTTTAAACCTCCTCACCATTCGGAAATTAAGGCAGTCTCCTAAGTGAGATCTACTCAGAGACCGCAAAGCAGGTTCGGCAGCAAAGAGGTGAGAAATTTAAGTCTTTTATCCCAACAAAAGTCAGATTCACCTCCACAGGGAAAATGGGTTAGAAAAACCAGTTCTTGGCCTCAATTCCAAGGAGTTCTGGCCCAGCCAAGGGGATAAGATTTAAGCTTTCTCATAAGTCCTATTATTTCCATAAATAGACGTCTCCCATCCTTCAAGAGTATATCACTTTGTACTCCCAACTTTTACAAGGCTTGCCTCTAAACTAAGCTAACCTGGGGCATGGGGTGGAGGAGGCGGAGGTAGGGGGAAAGACTGCAGGGAAGACCCCATCGGAGCCACAAGGACAGATGTAGGCAGCGTCCCACTGATATCATCTAGAAGAGAGAACAGAAGCAAGAGGTTCAGAAATATGAGCACAGATGAGTGAGGTGAAGCAGAGGAGAGGGAGAAGGATCATCAGGCTGCCCTCTGGAGCAAGATGGCCTGACCTTCACCCTGTCTTTTTGCACAGAGGCAACAATCATCTTAACCTGGTTTCCTTTGTTGAAAGCAGAAATGTAAGGATATTCCTAAAGCAGTCTACTAGCGGTAGATTCAGGGCAAGATAAATACAGGTCTAATCAACATATGGACAGTAAATGTTACAGCATGCAGGTAAGAAACCCATTTAACTGCTTAGGGAGATGACAAGGGTGCTGAGAAAGGGACAGGGAATAATTGGGTCATTATTAGAAACCAGTCCTGGAAAAGAACAACAGGTTTCTAGAGCTCACCCCCTCCCACTAGGGCAAGAAGGCAGAGAGGGGCAGAGACTATACCTAGGAGGCTGAGGCTTCTCCTCGGAGGAGGAGGGGGAGTTGGAGGGTGTGGAGAGGTCAGGCCCCGCTGAGAGATGTCCACGTCCACAAGTGACACAGTTTCACCTGAGGGATTCACAGACCAAGCATGTTACAGAAGCACCTTGCCCGCAGCTGAAGTCGAAAGCAAAGGAAAGCAAAGGGCAAGCAAGGGAGGCTAGAGGTCTCCGGCTCTCAAAAATCTCAAAACCTAATGCTTCCCAGAGCTGGAATCACCCCCAAACACCTGGGAAGTCAATTTTAAATTCTATCATTTCTTGGTCCTGTTAAAGGTCAAGGATTCTTTAGGACAGAAACATGGGATTAACAGTGGAAAGGCCAATTAATTGTGGTTGTGCCACTGACTACGTAACCTTAACAAGGGGTCTTTATTCAAATGGAACTCACAGCATTCATGTTTACAGATGTGTGTACCAATTTCTGCCTTAGGGAGCAAGGCAAGCAGCTTGTTACAAGTCCAAATGGACATGGAAAGCAAGTGCCAGAAAAATGTAAGAACTGCATGGTAACCTGAATGCAGATAAAGGTCCCAAGGTGAGCCCTAACTTCTTCCTAAATGGCTTTCTACATCTAGATTTTCCAGAATATTCACTCATAAGAGAACCAACCATTTCGCATATCAACTGATTCTTAATAGCTAAGGCTACAAAGGCCAAAAAGTGCATTTATAATCCTAATAATGAACTACTTCCACAGTCAGCCAAATCAGGTAAGCTCCAGAGGAGCTTGATGGGGGATGGCACATGGTTTCTCCTATTTCCTGCCTATCATGCAGTTCTGTTCTCTGCATATACCCTCCTTCTTGCGATCCAAGCCCATCTACCCTCTCTCCACTTCAGTCACCAGAGGGAAAAGGGTATTATATAACAAAGGCTGACTGACAAGTTTTGGTAGGTCTGACCCACAGGGGGAGGACTCTCAAGATTTCTCTAATTTGGCCCTTAGGGTGTTACTTCCAACAACTTTTTCTCATTCAGGAGGCTGAATTAGCTCCTCAGCTAGAATTTTATTATTTCCCAGTTAAGAAAATGAGGTAACCAATATCTCTAAAAGGCCAAGAGTTGGGCTTTCAGAATCCAATACACAGTTTTTTACAAAGGTCTTGAGCACTCATTAAGATAAGCAGAAAAGCTCTGCCAGGGGGGACCTGGCTGGCATAGTCAGTAGAACATGTGACTCTTGATCTCAGGGTCATGAGTCGAGCCCCATGTAGGGCGCAGAGTTTACTGAAAGAAAGAGGGGCGCCTGGGTGGCTCAGTCATTAAGCGTCTGCCTTCAGCTCAGGTCATGATCCCAGGGTCCTGGGATCGAGCCCCGCATCGGGTTCCCTGCTCTGCGGGAAGCCTGCTTCTCCCTTTCCCACTCCCTCTGCTTGTGTTCCCTCTCTCGCTGTGTCTCTCTCTGTCAAAATAAAATAAAAAATAAAATCTTAAAATAAAAAGAGAGAGAGAGAGAGAGAAAGAAAGAAAAAAAAGAAAGCTCTACTAAAAGTCATCAGTGGAAGCTCTGGGAAGCTGGGACCAGACTCATCACATAGCTTAGTAACTGAGAGCCTAGCAGCCCAGAGCAATGCAGTGAGCCCAGACAAGTGAGTTTCCTGAAGGGTCAGAGATCTGGATGATAGGTATATCACTTATTTTTTTTTTTTTTAAGATTTTATTTATTTATTTGAGAGAGAGAGAGAGAGAGCACGAGCGGGGGTAGGGGCAGAGGGAGAAGGAGAAGCAGACTCCCCGCTGCGCAGGGAGCCCGATGTGGGGCTTGATCCCAGAACCCTGAGATCATGACATGAGCTGAAGGCAGATGCTTAACTGACTGAACCAGCCACACGCCCCTAGGTATAGCACTCAAGTAAAACATGTAATTAAAAAAAAAAAAGATGTAATTCAAGAGAGCTCAGGCTGTCTGAAACAGGAACACCAAACCTGAAAGTACAAATGTGGGTGAGCGTTCCTTACTTTAAAGAGGAAACAATTATTAACGAGAAAGACACGCTGCTACAGGACAGGGTTCTTTAATTCTGGGCTGCGGGTAAGAACAGAGGCCTCCCTCTCCACCTGTGCCTATTACAGACACCAACTCACTTCTTCTGACACCTCACAGCGGTCTATGCAGTAACGGGGGTCCCACTAGCCTGCTGAACATCTTCTGGACATGTCCATTCCTAAATCATAATTCTTCCTGTCATCTTTTCGAGGGATACAACCTCCAAAGGAGTTTGAAGTTAGGAATTTTTGGTTGGGCCACAAACAATGAGGAGTACTCCGTTCCCGAGACTGGAGGCAGAGTGCTAAAGACCTTCTCTACCACTTACTTAAGCAGGAGCTCCATATAAGACTGACAAACAAAAAGGCTCCCTATCTGAACAAGATCCCCATTAAGGAGAAGGCAGTTGCCCAAAGGATATTCAACCACTTTCCTACTTGAGCAACTGTGTTCCCTGCTGCAATAGGAAAGACTTAAATTAGACACAGTGAAGAACTCTAACAGCTGCAAGAACTCCTGGCCCCTAAAATGGGTAAGACAAGAGCTCACATAATCCCCTTTGCCCAAAGTCTTTAAAAATAGACCAGATAATCGTGGATCATGTTTATTAGATCATCCATGAACTCCCTTGGAAGTAGGGACAGGAATTGTATGACTTCTAGAGTCCTTTGTGCACTCTGAGCCTATAAATTTGTAATTCCTACTTTTAATTTATACGTGATGGCCCTGAATGAAGCACTGCGCACCTGCCAGGGCTACCTAATTACCAGCAAGCAGTCTCTATCTCCAACTATAAAGCCTCCAAAGTCAAGAACACATTCCACACCATAAAAATAGCCTCACCCCAACCCCAGCGGGCATGGAATGAAGGAAGTGGCTGCAGGCCCGCCAGAAGCTCGCTCTGCGGTGCATCTGCAAGTGTCCCCGGACAGGTCTCAGAACACTCCTGCTTTTGGAGGTCAGAAGACAAAGAGAGCGATCACCCTTACCTGTGAACAGGGGGCTGAAGGAGACCGGAGAAAAGGCACTTTGAGTTCTTGTCAACCTGGGTTTCCTAGGGGGTGAGAGAGCACACAGAGAATATAAGGGAGGATGGGGGAATGAACACATACACATTTAAGTCACTACGACACTCAATTCTAGATGCACTGAAAAACCAAGCAAATCCTAGTCACTGTCAACAACACTTTTGTAATACAGCCTAAAATTTAAAGGGGGAGAATGAAATAATTCAGGCAATTTCTTAAATAGATTTGGCTACAAAGTTCAGCCTACAAAGCCATGAGAAATCCCTTTGGATCTCTCCACACCCAGCATAATGGAAGAGTAAAACACCTTGAGTGGTAATTAGCAAGTCCATTTCTAGAGGAAGGAAGTCAGATGCAAGGCTGATTTTCATAAGGGAGCCAAGAAAATGGCTCTTGACCTGAGCAGGTGTCCTATCGGAGCAAACACTTTCCCTATGGCCCTGCCCCAAGGCGCAGGAGGTCCCAAAGGGAACCAGGGAATAGATTTGGACTTGAGAATGGCATAAGAAGCACAGGCAATGTTCAACCACTAAGATCCCTGATTTCTACACAAATGCCCTGAGCCATGGTACAAAGCCATCAGCTAACAAGGGGGCCCCCTCAGGTTAAGGGCTCTGCCCGGCTCCCAAAGAAAATGGCCCTTCCCCTCTCTGAGTGGCCAGTCACATGGCTCTCCCCATGACTTCTTGATCCTGCTCCGGGGAGCCAGCTGGAAAACCTAGATCTCCTGTGAAAAGATACACCAAAGGTAACTTCACTTTGTACCAATTTCAACTGGCTTTTCAGTGAGAAATGAAAGAAATCCAAAAGACTCTGACAAAGACTTTCTGGCCAGAAATGTGCTAAGCTCAAAAACCTCACCTCAGGATGACTGAATTGACTACAAGGGAAAGAACTTGCAGAAGTGATAAAAATATGCTCTATCTGCACTGTGGCAGAGCTTATGTGACTGTATATCCTTGCCAAAATTAACAGAACTGGACACCTTAAAAAAAAAAAAAAAGGTGAATTTTAGGCGGTCGTAAATTATACCTCAACAAACCAGACTTAAAAAAGAAAAAGGAAAAAACCCACGAATTGAATGCTTGACTCTAGGCCTTATACCCGGCTCACCTTCCAAAATTACTCTCACCCAAAGGACTAAATAAAACTTCAAAGGCACCAACAGAGAAGCTGCACAGAAAAGCCAAAATGAAACCCTATTTAAATTATTTGACTTTGGAAGATCTTTACGCATTTGTTTTAACACAGACGTCTAAGCTTCTCGAGACTCCCTTCAAACAGAATTTCAAAACCATATTGTGAAGACCTTACTCAGAAACAGCCAAGACGCTGGATTCCTATCCCACACTCCCTCTGCAACTTCCTCGATGCCGAGACTCCTCATCTAACGATGGCGCTCCGTGTACCTGCCCCACCCAAGGCACACACAGGAGACAGGGCTGCACCAAAACACGACACAACCACCCAGACTCCTCTGTTTATAAAAGTTGACCCTGACCGTCTGCAGCTTAGTTCCGACCCTCCAGGGGGCTGGAATGGAAAGTTAATTTTGCTGGACATGAACTTTAAGACTGAAGAGCTTCCAAGCTGATTTTTATTTGATAACTTGTGGGTACAACATTAAACCCAGCAAGTAGAAACCTAAAGCACTGGCCTCTCAGAGGGTTCACACCTCAGCCATTTGGCCGTTTGCCTCTTTTCAAAGGAAGCTGCGTTACTCTGCCATCTGCCCATGCTGGGGACGAGGCTCCTCAGTGCCAAGCGCTGAAGAACGGCAGTACCCAAATGCACACATCTTGCGGGGGCTCATCTTCTCCCCCACCCCCGGCATTCTGCAGAAGAAAATCATAGTTTCTAGGATCTAGAAAAAGAAATACATCAGAATCTGAACACAGGCAGAGCCATTTGAGAGCCCTGGGATGGCTTTTTCTGGCAAATAAGGGGGCCTCGGGGCTGGAAGCTTGAAGAGGTAGAAGGTCTAGGGGGCTGATAGGCTAATAATAAAAATAAGTGCTTCCTTCTCTCTTCAGGTAGACGCTGTCTAACTAAAAATCCAAAGCAGTTTCTGTCTCAAGGATCCTGAGAGCATTCTAATGGCAGTCATTCATGAAAAGACCAATCTAGACAACTATAAAAAACAAAGCAAGGGAACAATTAACATAAAATCGAGGATGGTGGTTACGTGGGGGAGGGAAGAGATGTAATCAGGAAGCAACACACAGGGATCTTCAAAGATACTGATAACATCCTATTTGCTAAGCTTAGTGGTGGGTACCCAAGTATGCAATTCATTATTATTAGAGTACATACACTTTATGTATCTCCTTTTGTAGACATGAAGCATTTAAAACGATAAAAGCCCATCTAAGCTGGATGTGCCGTTTTGGGAAAACAACATGAATGATTCAGCTCCGGTAACATTTTTAACTAACCCTTCCATACTACATTCCCATGTTATTTTATTCCTCCCCAGATCATCCTGACAAGCATTAGGGTGCAAAGTTAAGTCATTTTAACTCTGCCAGTGGGCCACTTGCATCTTAGCGGCAGAAGGACTTGAGAGGTAGGGTGGGGTAGGATCTGGTGGGCTACACCTCAGGTGGCAGAAAGGGACAGAGGCAGCAGAAGACCTGAGGCAAAGGTCTTCTTTGGGGCTAGCAGTCCTTTGTGTCAGCTACACCACTGCTTCTGCTACAGATGACAAACAGAACGCCTCTGTCCACTGCCACTCTGCAAATGACTAACTGGACGGCAACAGATCCGTGGGATAACATGGGTTACAAGCATTAGACTAGATGGGCCGACAACACCTTGATAAAACCACTGGCCACTTTTCAAATTCCTTGAAACCTAAAACATAAACCATGAAATAACGATGTCCTCCCTCTCCCTTGTCCATAAACCCCATCTACTGATGTCCTAAGACTTAAACATGTCCTCTTCTACAGTAACTCCCAAACTCGGATGTCCAAATGCCAGGTTTGATGGCCACAATTTACCTCTGCGCCTGCCAGAGCACACAGTGCCAAGTCAGCCAGCCCGTGCCATTTCCAACACGTCATAAGCCAGTGTCTGTTCATGTGCTGCAGGCACAAAAACCATGTGTTCATTTGTAGTTCCAATACACAGACATCTGTGCAGCAAGGTCAGATCCAAAACTCCATCATTTGCCAACTGAAGAACCTATGGAGGGAACTTCCGGGGAAAAGCCAAGAGGTGTGGTCCAACGTCTAAAACGGTGGAATGATTTTAGCAGGGAAAATGTTAAGGAGTGAAAGACACAGGCTCGAATGGACAGAGATTTCTGAAGTTAGGTTGCTCATTCCAAAAGATAAGATGCCAACCACAACCACTTTGTGGCACGAGAGTTGAAAAGATCCATGGAGTATGGACCCAAAACCCAAACCCAAAGTCAGAACTTCCTCAGCACACACCACAAAATCATCTTGTTCTCAGCATGTCAGGCTATTTCTCAAACAGATTCCCTGAGACCTGAAGACCCGAGGAAACAGAAAAGGCTTTCTCCTGTCTGCCGGGTCTGTCCACGACAGCAGGGCCCCAGACTAATGCCAAGGCAGCCTGCCTCTCTTTCCAGAATTTTATCTTTTTTCCAAACAAATAGGAAACCACTACAGAACTGTTCTCCATTTTCCCACCTCACAATTACGAAGACTGCCAGTAATAATCTCAACTGTTAACTCGGAAAAAACAAACCTTGAGAAATGAACAAGGTACCCATTTCCAACCATGTATGTATTATGTGATGATTTTATTTTATTTTATTTTATTTTTATTTTTTAAAGATTTTATTTATTTATCTGACAGAGATAGACACAGGGAGAGAGGGAACACAAGCAGGGGGAGTGGGAGAGGGAGAAGCAGGCTCCCCGCCGAGCAGGGAGCCCGATGCGGGGCTCGATCCCAGGACCCTGGGATCATGACCTGAGCAGAAGGCAGATGCTTAACCGACTGAGCCACCCAGGCGCCCCTTATGTGATGATTTTAAAAGGTTAGATCAAATGCTATTTCTCAGCAAATACAAAGGAAGACAATCATTTCAACATATGTGGAAAAGACAAGGGAACTTCACTGGTTTTCCTGAAATAGCAATTCTATATCACACCGAGGCCCCCAGGCATCAAGCCCAGCTCTTTGAATTCCAACATATGTGTGTTACAAGGCCTAGCCCAGCTCTCCAGAACAGAAACCTGATTAGTCGATGGGCCCATTTCTTCCTTCACTTGAAAAGGGTTCTCTAAGCTAATTCACACGAGACTTAAGACTCAGTATATCCAGGCAGGTCCATTTAGGACTCTAAAGCATCTGAAAGGAACTAAAGGTTTGCTTCATGTTAAAATATGGAAACTATCAAGCCTTATAAAATGACGGCAGGAAGTACTTTCTAGTGATAGCTGTGGGAAGGGCAGATGTGGAAAAGGGCAAAGAGAACCATACCCAGAGGTTACTGAAAAGCCCCAAATTATACAGCAAAGATTGCAGAGACTCGTAATTAACTCCAACTAACAATAAGAAGGGAGGTCATATACCTTCTGGCAAAAGACTGACATTTCTCACAGCCTCCAGGTCCTTACCAATCAAAACAAGAAAACAACCTAAAATTCCAAACTCATCCTTCTTCCCAACAGGGCGGACTTAGGAGGTGCAGATCCATAGAAATCACAACTACCCTAGCCAGACTTACCAAGTTTCTCACAGCTGCGAGGCTGCCAACAAGACTGGCACGTAGTAAGCTGTGGAAAAGCTAGCAAGCAAATCTAGCAGCACCAAATTCTAAGCATTAAAAAAAAATTACCAGTTCAATCTTATTCCTTCTCCTCCAAAAGCACAAAATATTCCATCTCAATTTCTCTTGTCTTCATTCAATTCCTACAAGGACAGGAACAAGACAAGAATCACTCCCATTTTACAGATGGAAAAAAAAGAGGAAGCACGAAGAAGACAAAATTGGCCTACATTCCACAGATGCTGGAGTTGTAAGCAGAATCTAGATGTTCATGTTCTCTGTGCAACACACTGCCTCCTAATAGCAGTCAGCCAAACGTTCATACACAAATACCTAGCTCTTCTCCAATTCATCAGAAAAAGCCCTTGGACCCAAAAATGTAATTCTCCAGTGCCCTGAACTAAGCTTCCTTGCAGAGCTACAGCCCAATTTGCTCTGCAGCAGAAATCTGTATTGTGCTCAGTGTGAGGGTTGGTAAAAGAGCAGCCAATGACCATTAAATTCTGCTTCCAAAGGCAAAAAACCGTACAATGTTATATGCCTTTTCCTCTTCCTAATCTATTAGACGTAGCAGCTAATTTCACGCCACACCTCATATTTGGCGTCTCTGGAATCTTAGACCAAGTCCTGGTCAATATGGAACAAAGGCAAGACAAACCACAAGAAAATTAGCAGTCTATCCTATGTCATTACCCACAGATTCAATCCTGCCCTCCCCCCATCTGATGAAAATTTCATCTATACTGGTAAGTGGAGCATCGAATGCAGAGCCTACAATAAAAATGCTGTTTCGGCAGCCACACATGTTTTAAGACCTGAGCTCCCAGCATAAGTTCACTGGGAAGCAAAGGCAGAAACATAGGTCTACCTGAGGGGGCAACACACATCAACCTACTGATTTCTTTAGGGAATTTGGGTTGGGTCTGATTCCCAAGATGATACTCTGGCACAACTGTTCAGAAAGGGCAGCTAAGTCAAAATTGACCCACACTTTCCTCTTGGGGGCATGCAAACTCCCCTGAAAGGAGAGGTCCAAGGATGAGTGGTTCCCAGTCGAGGTCATACTTCAGGGTCATGCGGGAAGCTTTGTGGAAATTCAAACTCTTGGGCCCTCAGACATACTGATCTTTTCCCAAAGCTCCCCACGTGATTCTGGTACACAGTAAAGTTCTCAAATCTACTGGTCTACCCGTTCTTCAGCCCTGGGTTGTGGTTCCAGTGTGCCTCAAGAATCCACCATATGAGCTGCACCAAAACCAATTCCAATCTTTGTTCAGAATCCACTGGGCGGTGCAAACCACAATGGCAGTTACCACAAGGGAAGTCTCACTTCTTGACACAAAAGTTGACAGCTTTTTAAACTAACATACAGACCTAACACTGGATGCCAGAGTGCTGTCCACCCTTCAGAAATGCAGAGAAAAAAAAATCGACATCCAAGTTTGGAATATTCATCAACTGGCCTAGAACTCACGGACCCATGTCTATACCTCACGCTTAGAATACTCACATGGGCTTGAGAGCAAACTATTTTCTATTCTCCCAGACGGTGATCAGCACACAGGCTTGAGATACCAAGTGTATCTAAGAAACCAACCAGGAAAGCATTAACATGTTGAATAGAGATACCCAAACAATTGCTGGCCTACAACTGCACGTGTGTCACATCATCTGTAGGCATGAGTGTGAAAGGGGTGGGGTAAACAGAAAGAATAATAAGCAAAATGGTTACAACACCAACTTTTTGCCCCAAAGACCAAACATTTCCAGCAACCTCCCTACCAGATATAATGGTAGACAGACACCTTGGAAAACTTTAAAAGCCAGGCCAGGGTGGGGGGTGGGAGGATGGTTTCAAATCATCTCCCAACTGGAGGGATGCTAACCAGCTGAGAAATGTCACCGGAGTGAACTTCCTAAGAGTGAAAACTGTTCCCCCAATTAGCTCTGACCGAATGGGCGATGTCACCACCTTTAGCCCTAAGTCTCTGTGCCTCCTTACGAAAAGCACATCCTAAGAACTGTCAGAAGCATGTTCGCAGCAGAATAAAAGGGAAATGAAACAAGACAAGGAAGTGTCAGTGAGCCCCCCGGCCAGTCTCACCTCCCCGCGTCCAGCTCCCGGCCCGCAGAGCCTCCCATGTCTGTCAGGCTCGCAGCAGAAGTAGCCAGCTCTCCAGAAGGCCTCTTGCCGGCCCCATCCCCACCGCCGGAGCCGCCGTTGCAGCTCTTCGTGCGAAAGAGGCGACTGAGGCGGATTTTGAGGGAGCCCTTCCGAGAAGGGCCCGCCAGTGGCCGGAGGGGCCCGGGAGGAGGCGGGGGCGGGGGCGGGGGCTGCGGCTCCCCTCTACCCAAGCGCCCTGGGGGGACCAAGTCCTGCATCGGGAAGGGCACCGGGGGTAATTCAGGACCCGGGGGCTGCAGCAGGAGCCGGCCGCCCCCTCCTCCTCCGCGGCCCGGGCTGCTGAGCTCCTCTTCCGAGCAGCTGTTAGTCTCCAGGCTCTCGGCCTCCGACTCCAAGCCCTCCAGGACCAGCAGCGCGTCGCTCGTCTCCGTGGGGTCCTCCCCGGCCTGCGGGGCGGCAGCAGGCGGCTGGGGCTGCGGAGGGGGCGGCTGCGGGGGGCACGGGCACGGGCAGCAACCCCCACCGACCGTCTTGACCCCTGGCGCCGCCGGCTGCCCGAGCCCCAGAGCCGCCAACTGCGCCTCCAGTCCAGCCGCCGGGCCCCAGGTCCGCTCGAGCGCCAACCCCGGCGGCAGGGCCTTGGGGTCCAGGGCACAGCGGTGCCGGGGACACAGCAGTTCCGAGGGTCCCGGCTCCGGGGCCGCCTCCGCGTCCTCCTCCTCCGGCGGCCGACCCACGTTGCGGAACACCATCAGCTGCGGCGGCCGGGAGCCCCGCGGACCGGGCCGCGCGAGGAAGGGTGGCGGCGGGGGGCCATGGCCCGGGGGCGGCGGCGGCGGGCCTGGCTCGGGGGCCGCCTCTCCATAGCCGAGCAGGCGGCTCAGGACGCGGTACGAAGCGGCCGCCGCCGCCGCCTCGCCATCCCGGAGCTCGGCCCCCTGCATCGGGGAGAGGGAGGGAGGGCGGGCGGCTGGGAGCCGGGCTGGGGTGGGGACTAGGCCGGGCCCCGCCGGAGCCCCGCCCGCCGCGGCCCCCGGAGCGACAGCGCTAACGGCCGCCGCGGCCTCTGCCTCATAGAGGGGGGCGGGGGGCGCGCGGAGCCCAGCGCGAGCCCAGGCCGCGCGCCGCCGCCGCCGCCGAGGACCGCCCCCTGATGGCGTCACT
The DNA here is from genome assembly GCF_004348235.1 of Phoca vitulina. Classification (NCBI taxonomy): domain Eukaryota; kingdom Metazoa; phylum Chordata; class Mammalia; order Carnivora; family Phocidae; genus Phoca; species Phoca vitulina. Next base: position 2,114,167 of record NW_022589743.1, read on the forward strand.
TCCGGGAGGCTGTGACCACGCCCCCTCCCCAGGGCGTGCTCGCGCTGGCCTCGGCGGAGCGTGACGTTAAGTGCAGCCCAGGCCGCTATTGGCGGTGGGCGGCTTCTCGCCTGGCCGTTGGTCCCCTGGCCCGACCCTTGCTTTTTACTTCCCGGGCGCAGAGGCCGAAGCCGCCCCTCCCCGGTGCGGGGGGAGCGGCCGTGGAAAGCCTGGTTTGGTCCTGGCCGAGAGAGCGGCCGGCCTCTGGGAGTACCTGTGATGTGGTCCCGCCTGTGCCGCTTGCGAGGTGTGACCGTGACCGAGTCATTTCTTCATTGACTAACTGTATCCCCGCTGGCTTCCAGTGAATGTTTGTGGAATGACACATGAATAATGTGTGTTCTAGAGCCAGTGCTGTGCTGATAAATGTTGAACAGCTGGCTCTCTGGGGGAAGAGGGCATTACATGCATATATATATATGTACATAAGTTTATCATGAATTTTACTGATGTAAAGGTTGTATAGCACACAATTTACAAATGATAACAATAGTATACGATTGCAAATTCTATATAACCAATTGATTCTCAAGAATCCTTTCATTGGCTTTGGTCAAACCCTTGTATGGGTAGCCAACCTGTGGTTTCAGTTGACCAAGGAATCGCAGCATGAAATGTTGGTTGATGTTTTCCTCAATGTCAGTGTAAGAGGAAAATGAAAAAAATAAAGACGGTCTTAACTGGCAATTATGGGAGTGACTTGCTTGCTGAATCAGAAAACAGTTTTCAAACACTGAAAGAATATTCCCTTAATTTTGGGGGCGCCTGGGTGGCTCAGTCGGTTAAGCATCTGCCTTCCGCTCAGGTGATGATCCCAGGGTCCTGAGATGGAGCCCACCTTGGGGCTCTTTGCTGGGTGGGGAGTCTGTTTCTCCCTCTCCCTCTGCACCCTCTCCCCACCCCTGCTTGTGTGCTCTCTCTCCCTCCCCCCTCTCTCAAATAAATGAATAAAATATTTTAAAAAAGATTTCCTTAATTTTTGTGCTATTCACAATGTAATGGCTACAGGCATAACACATTAAATTTAAATCTGAATTACTAACTTTCCCTCCATCACTTTCTTAAATCTAGATAATCGACAAAACACTAAATCAAGGCCCTGATTTGTAGCATTTGCTGATATCCATGGTGTAAATACTCCCACCATGGCTGATTTCAATTTTCAGAACACAGAGTTACTGAACACGGAGTTAGAAAGAGATGAGCAGTAGCATACCCTTATGTAATAGTTTCATCATGCAGCTACGATAACAACCCCAGGAACATAGGTAAACAGTAATAGTAAAATTATCAGAAAGTGATGAGTTTTGAAAATATATTACCTTTATTTTAAACATTTAATTATAAGTGTGCATAATTTAATTTTGAATAGTGGCTGTGTTTCACAACTGGCTTGCAAAATTCCTGAAATTTTAACAGTTGACTTTCACAGTCCTGTATGAGCCAGCTTCACAGCATCTTCATACCTCAGTTTTCTCATCTGCAAAATAGGAATAAAGATGACTGCTTCACTTACTTGCAGACATGCTGTGAAGATCAAATAAGAGAAAGCTTGCTGTGTAGAGGATACTGGACTGGAGGGAAGGGAGAGGACTGGACTGGAGACAGCAGGCCGGGAGATCAGTTAGGAAACTATTGTAATTGGTCCCTGAGAGATGTCGAGGGATGCAAGAGATAAGGAGGAAGGATCAGCCAGCAGAACTTAGCAACTTTGTACCTGAGGGTGCACTGGAGTGAGGAGGGTATGAGTCCTGGAGCCAGAGAGAGCTTTTTAAAATGAAAATTTGTCGGGGCACCTGGCTGGCTCAGTCCGAAGAGCTTGCGACTCTTTATCTCAGGGTCATGAGTTCAAGCCCCATGTTGTGTGTAGAGATTACTTAAAAATAAAATTAAAATTGGGGTGCCTGTGTGACTCAGATGGTTAAGTGTCTGCCTTCGGCTCAGGTCGTGATCCCAGGGTCCCAGGATCGAGCCCCACGTTGGGCTCCTGGCTCAGCGGGGCACCTGCTTCTCCCTCTCCCTCTGCCTCTTCCCCTGCTCATGCTCTCTTTCTCTCTTTCTCTCTCTCTGTATCTCTGTGTCTCAAATGAGTAAATAAAATCTTAAAAAAATTAAAATAAAAAAATAATAACATGGAAATTTGTCTATAACCCGTGATTATAACCCTTCGTGGTTTCCCATTGTTCTTAGGCTGAAGAGAAAACCCCTTAAGGAGGCCTATGGGGTCCTGTGTGATCTGACCCCTGCTTCCGTCTGGCCTCATTCCCCACCAACCTTCACTTTGTTCTCCCGCCCCTGCAGTTCCGCTAGCCCTGTGTGAGGCTCACACACATATGGCCATTACATAAGCTATTCCCTTTTCTTGAAAGGCTTTTTCCTTCTCTTTTTGCTTAGTAAACTCCTACTCATCCTTAAGTTGAACTCACTCCTCACTACCTCGGGGAAATCTCTCTGCCTGGGTCCTTCCTTCTCTCCACCTAGCTCCCAGACCGCTCTTTTGTCACACTGACGAAACAGCTGTGATTTTTCATCTCTCCGTGGGGTTATTTGATCAAAATCTGTCTTCCCTACTAAGCTGTAAACTCCACAAGGGCAGGAGCCAGGTTGGCTTTTTGCCCATCATGGACTCTTCCCCATACCAGAGACGCTGCAGGGCACAGAGTGAACCATGGAAATATAAGCGTGGGATGGTTGTTCAACCTCATGCTTTGCAAGGGGCTCCTGATACAAACTCATGTCTAGTTCTGCACGGCACACCATCTTTCCTTGCCCGTGAAGAAACGGACGCTCAGAGAGTTATTTACCTAAGGTCACACAATTCAAAAAGGTACAGTGGAATTCAAAACCACCCACTCTCCTTCAGCTCCCTGGCAGGTGTCACTCAGATTTCTGGAGAAAAGAAGAGAAATTGCTATAGGATCACAGAACACCGGAGGCTTTAGAAGACCCCCCAAGATGCCTGGTTGTCTCTGGAAAACCTCCCTAGCCCATGAATGCCAAGGTCTGTGGCTCTGCAGCGCCCTCTGCTGTCCAGCTACTTTCTTGGCCTGGGAGGGAAGCTATGTCCCCACCTGGCGTGTCCCCATCTGGGGTATTTCCACTGCTCCAGAGCACACAGAGGCACAGGACAACACACAGAAGCTCTTTCAAAGGCAGGGCAAGGAATACTGCCTTTCTCCATTTCCTTAAAGGTCCAGGCCTGTAGCCCAGGTCCTGGGAAAAAGCACTGAAAATTCACCTTCAAGCAAAGGAAGTGTTATCTTGGGATTTGTGTGTATTTGTTGAACAGGTCTTGTGTCTACGCCTATCTCTTTCACTGAGGCCCATCTAGGTGGTCCCTGAAGAGGTAGGACCCTAGTTTCAAAGGTTTGAGAAGAAAAACCCAGAGAACTGAAACCGGTCCTGAGGTCACTTAGTCATTCAGCAATGGCCTAGGCCTCGGGACTGCAGTGATGAGGGAGATAGGGACCGTCCTTGCCCCTCTGGAGCTCGCCAGCTACTTTGAGTCCTAATCACACCATTTCCCGGATGGATGACCAAGAACAAATAATCTAGTATCTTTGCACCTGTGTTTTATTGGCAAAAAATAGTTCAGTAATAATCCCCCCCAGGGGCTTTTGTGGGGGTTAAATGAACATTTACACAGAAATGCTAAAACATGACACAAACATTAGTAGTTATTATTATGAAAAGCTTCTTGGGGGACCAAAACAATTATTATTGTGTCTTCATACAATGTGTTTATGGCCCTCCACTAACAGTGACCAGTAAGGCCAAGAGCTTGGAATGAGTGTCTTTTCCCCTCCATCCCTCTCTCTTAGCACACAGAATCACAGAGGCTGAGGAGAGAGCTATGCATGCGTCATAGAGGTCTGACTCCACTCATCGGCTTCATGGCTTTGAGAAGGTCAGCTGCGCCGGCCTGCAGTTTTAGTTTTGGTTTCCTTTTCTATCGGAGAAAGGCCCGGGCTAGAGGCCCTTCCAGTTCTGCCATCACAGGGGTTTTGCTGGGGGGCTGCCCTCAAGCCCCTCCTCTCCCTCCCACTCTGACGTTCCCACTTAGGATCCAACGCAGAATTGTTTGCAGAGCCCACCGGTAAAGGAAGGGGAGTTTCTAGAAACCACCACCCATCCCTTCCTGCATACAGTCAGTGCTCTGGGACATCAAAGGTTTAAGGGAGTGGGCAGAGCAAGAGAGGAAGAAGCCAAGAGACAGCTTGTGTATGTGGGGCCAGCTCTCTGGGGGGTGGGGAGCACAGCAGTGATGTAAGACAGCAGGAAGAGGAAGGCAGGAGCGTTGTTCTATGGCTACCTGCAAGAATCCACACCCTGCTGGGGCGCCTGGGGGGCTTGGTCCGTTAAACATCTGCCTTTGCCTCTGGTTGTGATCCCAGGGTCCTGGGATGGAGCCCTGGGTCGGGCTCCCTGCTCGGCGGGGAGTCTGCTGCTCCCTCTGCCTCTGCCCCGACCTGCCGCTTGTACCTCTCTCTCTCTTTGTCCCAAATGATAAATGGAATCTTTAAAAAAAAAAAAAAAAAAGGGGGCGCCTGGGTGGCTCAGTCGTTAAGCGTCTGCCTTCGGCTCAGGTCATGGTCCCAGGGTCCTGGGATCGAGCCCCGTATCGGGCTCCTGGCTCAGCGGGAAGCGTGCTTCTCCCTCTCCCACTCCCCCTGCTTGTGTTCCCTCTCTCGCTGTGTGTCTCTCTGTCAAATAAATAAATAAAATCTTTAAAAAAAAAAAAAAGAACCCACACCTTCTGGATCCAAGGAAGTGCTAACTCGATTCCCCCAACCACCAGTTATCGTGTCCAGCTAAGGGAAGTTGTGGGGGTAAGAAAACCAGGAAGAGCAAGAGAGATTAGGCACCTTTTTGTGAAGAAAGGAAGAGAGGATTTAGGATGACAAAATGAAGGTGGAAGAAGCAGAAGCAAAACTTTGTTCACTCTCTTCTTCCTGTCGCCATTACACACGCACACACGCGCGCACACCCCCCCACTGGCTGTGGTTGTTAACTGTGTGGTGCTGGAGCAGACGGGCTCCCCTGGGTGGGGAGGTGAAGACCGGTTGGAGGCTCCCGCTCTGTCATGAACGACAGTGACAGTGTGATCCTAGGGGGAGTCCTTCTACCTCTCGGGGCCTTGATTCACGCCTCTGTAACGAGGCTTGAATAACAGGGTCATGGGAGTTTGATGGGGGCCAGTGTGGAGAGTCAGAGCTCAAACAGGGTTTGAGTCTCAACTTAAAGTGAGCTATGTGATCTCGGGTGCATCTCTGAGCCTCAGTGCCTGCATCTGTGAAATGGGGATAAGAATATTGACCTTCCGCACATGCTTGTGGGGAAGATTCATTGAGATAACGCACACGAGAAACACTTGATAAACTGCCACAGTTTGTATGGAGACTGGCTGTGGTTATATTAGGCTCTCTTCCCCACCCTCGCCACCCCGAATCTCAAATTGCAGTTCGGCAGCACTGTGTCGGGGGGTCCAGGCGGCCAGAGCAGCTTGCCAGGAGCTACAGCTCGGCCCTTTATCATGCCCGTCGCAACTGCTGCCAGGAGGCTGAGTGGAGCAGAGGGGTGGAGAGAGGGGCACAAGCTCATCTGCGGTTGCTATGACGCCCCATCCTGGATTTGCCCATCTCTCCTAATGGAGCGAAGGGCAGAGGGAGGGAGGGAGAGAACGACTGGTCTCTTTCTCTCCCCTCCCATTTCTCTCTCTCTCTCTCTCTCTCTCTATCTCGAGCTGATGTGGGGTGGGGAGTGGGGGAAGGGAGCCTAGATGCTGGATGAGAGGAGGAGGGAAGAGGGGTGGTGCCAGGATTAAGAGGGTTTGCAATGGGGGGTCACACTGAGAGAGGAGGGGCAGAGCCCTCATGCCTACATCCAGAAGCCAGCTGATGACGTTAGAGAGAAGGAAAAACAGGCAAGACAGCACAGCGTGAGAGAGAGAGAGACAGGGAGAGAGGGAGAGAGAAAGCGAGGATAGGAGGCGTGGAGCCAGCCAACCTCTGCCTGGGCTCTCCTGAGCCACCAGATTCCCCCAGGCAGCCTGGACCCCTGGGTCCCTGAGAGCTGCCCTGAGGATGGGCCCCAGGGCAGTGGTCGTGCCCCACCCTGTGTGGGGGCTGCTGGGTTGCTGTTTCCTCGGCAGCTGGGCTCTGGGGGGTCCGCGGCCCCTCCGCTCTCTGCCACCTCTGTCCTCCCAAGTTAAACTGGGATCTGTGCCCACGCGGGTGCCCCCAGAGGGGGTCGAGGCAGCCCTGGCTTTTCTCTACTCCGGAGATGCCCAGCAGCTGTCGGGGGCTAACTGCAGCGAGCCTTACGAAGCCCACGGCGCAGGAGCCGGACCAGGACTCCCCCCCGTCCTGCGGAGGGCAGCGGGCTCCCTTGCCCAGGCCGCTAATTTCCTCAACATGCTGCTCCAAGCCAACGACATCCGCGAGTCCAGTGTGGAGGAGGATGTGGAGTGGTACCAGGCACTGGTCCGCAGCGTGGCCGAGGGGGACCCAAGGGCATACCGGGCTTTTCTGACCTTTGACCCTCCGCCAGGGGCCAGCCACCTGCCGCTGGCCCTGCAGGCCACCCGGATGGGGGAGGAGACCATCCTTCAGGACTTGGCCGGGAGCAGAGTACAGGAGGAGAGCCCAACCCGGGCCCCGGACACCTCTGCCCTGCAGAAGCGGGTGCTGACCAATGACCTAGGGAGCCTCGGCAGCCCCAAGTGGCCACAGGGGGATGGCTACGTGGGCGACATGCGGCATGTGAAGCTATCTCCTCCCTTCCTGGAATGCCAGGAGGGCCGGCTCCGTCCTGGCTGGCTTATCAGACTTTCTGCCACCTTCTATGGACTCAAGCCAGACCTCAGCCCAGAGGTCAGGTAAGTAGGTTTGTGCTGTCTTTGACGCACTTGTGGGTACGCGGGGGTGGGGGCCCCTAGTCCAGCCAGCTGTGCGTGGGCCATTTGGCACACACGTATGTATCTGGGGGGCACAGATGTGTCTATTTGCATTCAGCTGTGTATACTTGCAGTTGACTCTGGGAATCTGTAACTGTCTGTTAACACATACGGGTGTGAGTATACATAGTGCGGATGAATCAATCCACTCATACGTAGGTATATCCATACGTGTGTGTACAGCCAGGCATGGGTCTTGGCCCCCAGGTCTGGGTAGTGGGGAGAAGGCAGGAGAGCGCTTAGTGTGGATGACAGTGACAAGCCATGCAAGAGACGTCTCGTGGGCATTCCAGGAGTCAAACCTGCTATTCTCAAGCAATCTAGAACTATAAAAGGAGGCTTCTCGAAGGGAAGAAAAGTTCTCGGGGGGAAGCTTGGAACCATTCATTGCCCTTTCTGTCTAGGAGTTGGCCAGGTCCCCAGGGTCACTCCCAGTGGCTATATTCCTACATCAAGTAGGTTCCAGTCCTGCCTATCCCGACTGGTACTCTTCAAATAACTGACTTCCTCCTTCAACCGGAATAAAGAAGTGATTGGGAGCCCTGGTGGGAAGGAGGCGGCAAATGGGCACCGAACTGCAAGGCACTCAACAATCAACATTGTTTTTCCAGCTATGTGTCCCTATTCATTGCTCCCAGCAGGCTTTCCCTCCTGCCAGCCAGCAGCCTGGCCCCTAGCCAGCTCTCCCCGCTCAGCCCAGAGCAGGGGTTGGGAGCACTGGGGCCAGGCAGCTCCATTCCATAGTTCCTTTGCTGTGATCAATTCAGATCTGGTTTGGGCAGAGTGAGGGGCTGGTTAATAGCTGAGTTCTGTGCCTGTGCGTGCGTGTGTGTGTGTGTATGCATGCAGTGGAGAAGTGTGATAATCCCCTTCAGACAGATCATCAGAGCCCCAGCTCCCACATGTCTTGACATGCCCCCTCCCTCTACCCATTGATAGAAAAAGGAAATGCTAGGATGTTGAAAAGCTGAGGGATGCTGGGGAACAACCTACAGGGAAGAAGATTGTTGCCCACAGAAACAGTGAGGATTAATAGCACTGGAGAAATGGAATGCAGGTGTGCCCTCTCTCCTGACGCACTGTAACCACTTTGCTAAAGTTTGCAAAGCTTGCATTGCTCCCTGGTCTGGGGCCTGAGGGCACATGTCTACCTTGGCATCCTTCACTGCACCCCTAACTGCCAATTCACTGCCCTAGGGGGCAGGTGCAGATGGACGTAGATCTTCAGAGCGTGGACATCAATCAGTGTGCCAGTGGGCCAGGCTGGTACTCTAACACACACCTGTGTGATCTCAACAGCACCCAGGTAAGGATAAGGAGGATGGTGGGGTGGGGCACTCGGGTCCTGACTCCCTCCCCCTTTCCCATCCCTGCCCCCACCCAGCTCCCAGGAGCAGCTGACCAAAGCATACCAACCTCCGGGCTCCAGGGGAATCCCTAGCAATGAGAGGGACAGAAATGAGATACCAGGCTTTTAATTTTTTTATTTTTATTTTTTAAAGATTTTATTTATTTATTTGAGATTGAGAGAGAGTGTGTGTGTGTGCACGCGCGCGGGCAGAGGGACAAGCAGACTCCCCACTGAGCAAGGAACCCATCTCACAACCCAGAGATCATAACCTGAGCTGAAGTCAGACCCTTAACCGACTGAGCTACCCAGGCGCCCCGAGATACCAGGCTATTTAAAAGTGAGGACACTTAAACTGTCAAAAAAATACTTCAATAAAAAATAAAAACTAAAAGAAAAGAAAATTCAGAAATGATATGTTGATGGTCATTTCTGAGAAATTCCCAACTCCTCCTGCTTGATACATAATAGGCACTTAAAGTTGAATGACTATGGGCGCCTGGGTGGCTCAGTCGTTAAGCGTCTGCCTTTGGCTCAGGTCATGATCCCAGGGTCCTGGGATCGAGCCCCGCATCGGGCTTCTTGCTCAGCGGGAAGCCTGCTTCTCCTTCTCCCTCTCCCACTCCCCCTGCTTGTGTTCCTGCTCTCACTATCTCTCTCTGTCAAATAAATAAATAAAATCTTAAAAAAGAAAAAAGTTGAATGACTAATAAAAAATATGAACCTTGGGGAAAAAAAGTGAGGGGGGACTAGCTGGCTTAGTCCATACAGCATGTGACTCTTGATCTCTGGGGGCCTTGAGTTCAAGCCCCACATTGGGCATAGAGCCTACATTAAAAAAAAAAAAAAAGTGAGGACACTTACAGCCTACTCCCCATCCCCCACTGGAGATAGCCACCCTCATTCCTTTGAAATCTCAGCATGCCTCCCTGCCTTCTCTCCCTTCTGGTACCGGGTGCTCTAGGATCCATCCCCAGGACCACTTCCTGAGCCCCTGTTAATCATCCCTTTTCCTTCTCCTGGACCACATTCTCCATGTCGACAGAGCTCTCGGTTTCTAAGTGTAATTGTTGGTTGGGGTGTGGGAGGAATCTTCAAGAAGGAGCTTGAAGAGCTCTGGGATTGGTAAAGGTGATGGAACCCAAGCCAGATGCCGGCAGACTCAAAGGCATGGATGCAGGAGAATCTGGATAATGGAAAGCAATGGCTGGTAATCCTGCAAGCCCAGGACTGAGAAACTGGGAGGCCAGTGAACTAATCTGCTCCACGGCTGCACTTGACCGCGTGTCGTGCCTGAGCTGAACCGAAGCCAAGGCGAGCCCTGCAGCCTGCTGGGAGGGGGGGCGGGTTTGGGCATCTGTGGCTCTTTGGGGCACATGTTTTGGGGCACATGTTTTTGGAACGCTAAGTCCAGGGAGAAGGGCTCCCATTATTCAGTGCATTATTAAACCCAGCCACATCACCTCTCGGTGCACATTGGCCTGATTGTGCAGACAGTGGCAGGAACAGAGCGTGTTCTAGTGCTCTTGGCAGGAAGGGAAGCTGAGCCACAATTTCAGAAGGACCACCCTGCAACTTTTCTAGGTGAAGTCAGGCGCTCGATGTAGAACCCCCCAGGGCGAACCCCTTTCTTTGTCCCACTGTTAGGTCTGTCCCTAACCACTGCCCACAGCAGATCTGACCTCATCCATGTGCTCATCTCCCCTGCCTGGCTCTGAGGTCTGCTCCGTCCCCTGCTGGGCAAACATCAATGGACGGAGCTGGAAAAAAGAGCCGGCCTTGGCATCCCACCAGCCTGGCATTAGCCTGGCATTAGGGCCGGGGAAAGCAGTCCTGTGCCAAAGCCAGATGGCTCCTGGTAGGGGAAGCTGCTCCTCTGTGGGGGCCTTTTCAACCCACCTGCGAGCCAAAGAGGGAGGCTGACGGGGACCCCTTGAAGCAGGATGTAGGCACACAGGTGTGATTGGACTCCAAGTTCTCCCCACTTCCATCTCCCCCCAGCACCTCGCTGTACCAACAGCTGGGCACTGGGAAATGGGTCCTGTGAGGCTCCTGTCATTGCCACTCAGAATAAAAGGGTGATCTCTTCCCATACTCTTTGTTGAAAAGAGGCCATGGTGGGGATAAAGTAGGGTTTCCAGAGAGGAAAGGCTTCCTAAGGACTAGGGAGGACTTCTGGGGGTGGGGGTCCCTCGTATGGAGGGGGTGCTGTGGATAGGAAGGTACGTGGACCCTCCATCTCTTCCCAGGAGGGAAAGCCCCATATAAGTACCTATCGTGTTTGTCATCCCTGCAGTGTGTCCCCCTGGAGAGTCGGGGCTTTGTCCTTGGCCACTACCTCTGCCGCTGCCGACCTGGCTTCTACGGGGCAAGCCGCTCCGGGGGTATGTTAACTGTGGTGAGGGCCAGGCTGGGCTGGGTGGAGGGGGCATCTGGGGAGAAAAGGCTGGGGTGAGACACTGGGAGGGGTCTTGCGGGGCGAGGGCAGAAGGTCGAGAGAAGCAAGCGAGGCAGGCAGGGTCCAATGTGGGGTGTCTGTGCCTTCTGAAAATGAGCCCCTAACACGCCAGTCTGACCCAAGTTGAGCCTGCAGTGAGCCCCAGCCTGGCATCACCTCTTCCTGTTACCCGGTCCTCCCCTGGGAGTATCCACTTCCTCACTCTCCCCCCTTCCCAGCCCGACCCCGGTGGTGACAGACCGTCGGAGGGCAGGGAGAGGGCTATGGTGACCAGTGGGAGAAAATGCTGGTATGCCCCGGCCGGGCCCCTCTCCTTGCACCCATCTTGTTCTTTATAGGGTTGGAAGAGAGTGCCACCCAGCCCCCTGGGCCACCCAGCTCCCCTCACGGCAGCTCTGGGAGGCTGCTGCAGTGCCAGCCATGTGCCGAGGGCTGCACCAGCTGCGCGGATGCCAGGCCGTGCCTGGTGGAGGAAGCCTCGGCGCTTCGGGTGGCGGTGCTGGCCTGCCAGACCTGCTGCATGCTGGCCGTCTTCCTGAGCATGCTGCTCGCCTACCGGCACCGCCGGAGCAAGGCAAGGAAGGCCCCACAGCTCCCGCGCACGCCCTACCTGTACGGGGTCCCCAGCGTCAAGTAGGGGCCAGAGACTCCCTAAGACTAGAACTCAGAAGAAATGGGCTCTGGTCTTAATTCTTAATCTAACCCACTAGGTGACATTGGGCAAGTGACCCCACTGCCTTAGATTTGTTTCCTCACCTGTAAAGTGTAGGCATTGGACTTGATTCAAAACACTGTAGGCGCTGGGGAGAAGTGATCTAGACCCTCCTGGAGCTCCCAGAGGAAGCAGGCATATAAAGAAAATGACAGCACAGCAAAACAGAGGCGAGGATGGAAGAGTGTGTTGGTTGCCATGGGAGCTCCGAGAAAGGACCCAGTTGTCCTGCCCGAGATGGTCTGGGAAAGCCTGTCTGGAGAACGTAACATTTGAGCCAGGCTTGAAGGTCAACTGAATGGTTATCAGGCAGAGAAGGGGTTAGCAGTCTGACCCAAAGTTTGGGGGAATGTGTGAGATCCTTCTAGCTCCAGCAGCTTGTGACTGGAGCCCAGGTCTGCAGCCAGGCCCCGGCTGGGACTGGGGGACAGGAGCTATGTGCAACCTTGGTCTTAGCCTGTGGTGGGGGTGGGGGCCGTGGCTGTGGACGGACAGGGCGGAGCTGATGTTACAGGGTGAGGCCTTGGCCCAGGGCCACCGAGTGACCTCTAAAACAGGCCTGAGATTCTCCCCCACCATCGTCCAGGCTCTGCCCTCCCACTGCCCTGCTCACCCGCCTCTCTCTTTCCTGGGTTCACAGAGGATCCGAACCTCTGGTGTTGTCCTGCTGGAAACCATCCTTTTTGGATCCCTGCTGCTCTACTTCCCTGTGAGTTTGTGGCCAGAAACTGGCCCCATCTGATCCCTGGCTGGCGCCCTCCAAACCCCAGAATCCTTCCTCCTTTCTGCCCTCTTAGGGAGATTCGGAGACCTCAAAATCCCCGTACTCATATCTACAAATGGCAGGCTGGCCTGGTGAGCTCTGGAGCCAAAGAGTCTAGGCTAAAAAGAGCTCCCTGGCCTACTGTGTGACTTAGGACAAATGACCTAACCTCTCTGATACTTCAGCTGCTCTCTGAGGAATGGAGGTGACAACGCCTCTATGGCAAGTCTGTTAGGAAGATCAGCAGATCAGAGAGAGGAAGTGTATCGGAGAACAGTGACTTTTGTTCCCCGCCCCCCCCCGACCCCAGGTCTTCATCCTGTACTTCAAGCCCAGCGTATTCCGCTGCATCGCTCTCCGCTGGGTCCGGTCGCTGGGTTTTGCCACTGTCTACGGCACCATTATACTCAAGCTCTATAGGTAGGGTCGGGGGCAGACCGTGCTCTCGTGCTGCCCACTCCAGGCAGCCCCAGCGCGTTTGGAATGGAGTGGAGTTCTTCCCAGCCAGACCCTTACCTGTTCTACTCCCCGGTGTACCACCCTCTCCCCCCCCACCCCCCGCCCCAGGCCTGCCCTTATCACCATAGCCCTCCCCAGCATGTAACATTTTGGGGGGCAGCAAAACATGGAAAGGACAGGAGAACAGGCAGGCATGGAGGGGAAGGAAGCCATGGACAGAGGCCAGAGACCCGGCCCCCTCTCCTTGGGCCTCCCCCCACGCCCCTATCCATCCACCATCCACACCCTTGTAGGGTGCTCCAGGTGTTTCTGTCTCGCTCGGCTCAGCGGGGCCCCCACCTGAGTACTGGGCGGCTGCTGCAGCGGCTGGGGCTGCTCCTGCTGCTCGTGCTGGGCTTCCTGGTGGTGTGGACCGTGGGGGCCCTGGAACGAGGCAGCCACACGCCCCTGGTGACCCGAGGCCACACTCCCACGGGCCGCCACTTCTACCTCTGCCATCACGACCGCTGGGACTACATCATGGTTGTGGGTGAGCTGCTTCTGCTGAGCCCGCCTCACTCTGGCCCTCCACACTGCACCTCCAGGGGTCCTCCTGACCTACCTGGCCCTCCTGCCTCGTCCCCAGTGCCCCTGGCCCAGGCCCCCCCCCCCCCCCCCGCACACCAGACACAGAAAGGGGCCACGTGGCTGCTGAGCTGGCGCCTGGCTCTCTGCCCCCTGCTTTCCCACAGCCGAGATGCTGCTCCTGGGCTGGGGCAGCTTCCTCTGCTACGCCACCCGAGCCGTACCCTCGGCCCTCCGCGAGCCGCGCTACATGGGCATCGCCCTGCACAATGAGCTGCCGCTCTCGGCTGCCTTCCACACAGCCAGGTGAGGGCAGGCCGTCCGATCCACGACTCCTCCCCACCTCACACCACTCGCCTCTCCCAGGCCGGGGAACCCCATCCCACAGCCATCCTCGACACATGGCTAGGCCTCGGCAAGGCGAGGAAGGCCCCCCCCATCTGTAGCTCTCTCCCTTCCCCACAGATGCCCTCCCTGCACCCCATGTCTCACCCAGAACCCCAAAAGAGGAAGCATGCCCACGCCTAATTCTTCTCCTATTCCTAAGCCACATCTCCAGCACCTCCACCATGCTCCTTCCCACACATGCTCAATTCTCCCTGCCTTTCCCCCACCTCACACCTCGGCCCATCCAGCAGCAGGCCTGCTATGAGTGTTCACAAGGACTTGGCCCTGTGGTGGGGGCAAAATCAACCCACAGGGCAGTCTATAACAGAGTTGGGGAGCACAGGTCTGTGCTCTAGGCAACCAGAGAAGAGAAGAGTAGTCTGGGAGGGCTTCTCGGAGGTGGGGGTTAATGTGAGCCTTGAGGTAGGACCTACGTCCTACAGAGGGCAGGAAGAAGGAAAAGGGCCGTTTTCAACCCACCCAGAACCTCCACAGAGATCAGGGCTGGGGCTGGGAGGTGAGCCAGTGGGACAGGTGAGGGGGAAGAGGCCACTCCCACCCACAGCTAATGGACCCCTCCCTCCCACCCTCAGATTTGTGCTGGTTCCCTCCCTGCACCCAGACTGGACCCTGCTCCTCTTCTTCCTCCACACCCACAGCACCGTCACCACCACACTAGCTCTGATCTTCATTCCTAAGGTGAGGTCTTCCCCCTCCTGGTTGTGAGCCAGACCCCAGCCCCTTTATAAGGGGCACCGTGGATCTGCTGCCGCCACAGCGCCCTCTCCAGGTCAGAGTGAGGATGACACCCTGGCGTGAGTGGGCTGAGCCACAGGGGCCTGAGTGAGGAGCCCACTTGGGGTGGGGGTGGGGAGGAAGCTACTGTATCTCTCTGCCTCCCATCTCAGGGAAAAGGAAATCCGAGCTAGGGCTGGAGGGGTCCTTATAACACCTGGCAGTTTAGTTTGGTGGGCTCCGAAAAATCAACTTGGACGCAGTTAGTGAGATATAGGTCGGGGAGCTGAAGGACATGGCTAGGAATTGTGGGGGCGGCTGCGTAGGACACCCCTCTCCCCGGTCTCTGAGATCAAGAAAATCAGGGAGGATGAGGGGGAGCAAAACTCTTCGTGCCCTTGGAATTGCAAATTAGAGAGGGGCTGAAGATTCCCAAAGTAAAGATGGATTCCATGGGGCAGGTGGCAATAAGAGTAAACAGGGAGCCAAGCTGACTCCCCTCCCCATCATACCCCGCCCCCCGAGCAGTTCCAGAAGCCAGGGGCTCCTCCCCGAGAGGAGATGGTGGATGAGGTGTACGACGACGAGCTGGACCTGCAGCGCTCAGGCTCCTACCTGGACAGCAGCATCGCCTCAGCCTGGAGTGAGCGCAGCCTGGACCCCGGAGACATTCGGGTATGGGCCGCCCTCCTCACCTGCTTTGGATGCTTGCTTTTAGGGACTGGGCCAAGATCACTGCTGCCCTGCCGTCTGGGCTATGTACCCTGCAGCGCCCCTTCCCTGCCCCTCGCTTTCCCTCTCTCGAAGACCTGCCCCCCTCCCTTCTCCACCATTGCCCTCAGCCGCCTCCGCTGAGTCGGTTCAGATGAGGTCACACACTGCCTAAGTGGAAAGACCCCCAGAGGCCCAGAACCCAGATCCCTGAGGCCCAGGCCACTTGGCGAGAGTCAGAGCCGTGGATGGAGCTCTACTCCCACCAGCAGGGGCATCATGAGGGGCAGCACACTTAGGCAGTTGGTGACCCATGGGCCAGCAACGGGGCTTCGTAGTTCAGGTGGTTAGTGCCTACCAGAGATTTCTACAGCCAGATATCCATTCCCTGGACCCGGCAGTCTCAGAGAAAGGAAGTTTTTCCTGAGTCTTACATCAGGAGAGTATCTTTACCCTTCTTTTTCTGCTTAGGGGTGGCATAGTCATGGAACCCAGATCAGAACCCCTCAGTGGGTAGGAAATAAGGAAACTTGGCGGTCTCAGCCTGTTGTTTGATAAAACCTACAGTGTGGGAACAACCTCAGGAAGCCATTTTGTCCATTCCCTCCATCTCCACTGGGGCCTCCCTGTCCACCTGACTTGTTTACATCTCCCAATTCCCTCCTTGTCCCAACTGCCTCTGCCTGTCTGTCTTTCCCCCGTGTCCTCCTCTCCCTCTGGGCTCTGCCCCCCTGGGAAGAGGCTCAACCAAGGCCCCAGTCGAGCAGGGAGGCCGGAGAGTGTGGAGGCGCCGGCCTCAGCAATGCCACCCTGCACCCCCTACTTTGTGGAGCAGCACCCAGTCTCTCTCCCGATGCTGATGCTGGCTTTGGGGAGAAATCCAAAGTAGAAGACTCTCAAAGTCCCACTCCCTTACTTGCACCCAAAGAGGGCACTTTTCACACCATCAGTCTCATGTGATCCTCCTAAGGAAGCTAACAGTAGGCAGCCAGCTCTTGTTACTTCATAGAAACAGAGGCTCTGAGAGCTCAAGAAAATAGCCTTCAGGTCAGCAGCCTCGAACCCAGGCTTCCCATCCCCCAGCGGGTGGCCTCCCAACAGATCAGAGAGAAAGGAGTGCACCCTGCACCCTCAGAGCCGAGCGGATGTGGCTCAGAGCGGACAGGTGGATTCTGAGAGTTCTCCAAGCAGGGAAGGGACACAACTTGGTGGGAAAGAGATGTTCCCGAGAAAATGGTCCAAATAATGGCCGGGAGAAGGGGAGGCAGGGCAGCCAGGGGCTGGAAAGAGCTTCGCCCTCTACCTGACAGTGGGCTCTGCTCTCCTCACGCCCCCCTCCCCTCAGGACGAGCTGAAGAAGCTCTACGCCCAGCTAGAGGTCCACAAGACCAAGGAAATGGCTGCGAACAACCCGCACCTGCCTAAGAAGCGGGGCAGCTGGCGCCGGGGCCTGGGCCGCTCCTTCATGAGGTACCTGGCCGAGTTCCCAGAGGCCCTGGCCCGGCAGCACTCCCGGGACTCGGGCTCCCCCAGCCGCGGCAGCCTGCCCGGGTCCTCACGCCGCCGGCTCCTCAGCTCCAGCCTCCGGGACTCCGAGGGGCTCCCGGCCCTGCGCAAGTCCCGCAGCGCCTACGACCACGAGCGCCGGGGCCACCGCCGGGAGCAGGACCCCCCGCTCCTCGACTCGCTGCTGCGCAGGAAGCTGGCCAAGAAGGCCTCGAGGGAAAGCAGGGAGAGCCTGGAGTCGGTGAACGGGCCCCCCGCCCTGGGCTTCCGGTCGGCCAGCGCCCACAACCTGACAGTGTGCGAGAGGCTCCCCCGGGCCCGGCCCGCGTCCCTGCAGAAGTCGCTCAGCGTGGTGGCGGGCTCCGGGGAAAAGGCCCTGCTCGTGGCCAGCCAGGCCTACCTGGAGGAGACCTATCGGCAGGCCAAGGAGCGAGAGGAGAGAAAGAAGGCCGAGGCAGCCCTGGCGAGCCCGGGGAGGAGGCTGTCGTCGGTCAGGAGGCTGGATGGAGCTCAAGGGGCCCCCCGGTCAGCCCCACCCTCCCCGGCCAGGAGCTGCGGTGTGGATGGCTCCCACATGGCTGCCGCCGGGAGGCTTCAGGAGGAGGCTGCGAGAAGACTGCCTCACCCGCCGGTCCGGCACCAGGTCTCCACGCCCATCATGGCCCTGTCAGGAGAATGCCCGGGAGAGCCGAGCAGGCTGTCTCCCACCTCCACCTTGGCTCCAGCCCTGATGCCAGCTCCAGCCCCAGCCCCGACCCCGGTCCCTGCCCTGGCACCAGTTCCCGTACCCCTCCAAAGCCCCAGCTTACTCGCTTTCGTCTGCCCCTGGGAGAATGCAGAACTGCCAGTCAAGAAAGGAAATGCGGCTCAAGAAGGCCCCTCAGGGCCAGAGCGCAGCAGCCTCTCCCCTGCCCCAGCTCGGGCCAAGCTCTGGAGAGCCCTCTCTGTTGCAGTCGAGAAAGGGGGCACTGGGGAGAGTGCGGTAGTCACAGAGGACAGACGTCTCCAAGGGGGAGCTGATGAGGGGGACGAGGACAAGCCTAAGGTCTTCTCTAAATCCCACAGCCTCAAGACCCCCATGCAGCAGGGTTCCATGCACAGTCTAGGCCTGGCTATCAAAGCTCTGACCCGTTCTCGGAGCACTCACAAAGAGAAGGAGAGTGAGGGAGGGAGTCCTGAGACAGAGGAGAAGGGCAGAGCTGCAGGACAGGGTGTGGGGGCATGCCCCAGATCCCCCAGGCTAGGCTGGCCCAAGGCGGTGGTGAGTAAGCAGGCCACCCTTGCACCCTGTGATGATGAGGAGTCCCTCCAGAACCAACAGAATGCTCACACCAGCAGAATGCTTCAAGTCTGTCACCGGGAGGGCAGCAGGGAACAAGAAGACAGAGGCAGGAGGACATCCCACAGTCTAGGGGAGGGGAAAGTAGAGAGAGCAAGTAAAGCAGGGTCTGCTACACTGAGGCAAGCCAGGCAAGGCACAGTTGGGGACAAAAGTGCTGAGCGAGCAAAAGAAGCCCCTGGTGCATGGCGGGAACTGCCCAAAGCTGGCCTCCAGTCCCTGGGCAGTGCTGACCGCAGGATGGCAGAGATGTGTCCCAGGGAAGTCACCCAGTCAGAAGCAAGTCAGCCTGACCATGGCTACAAGGCCCAGATCTGCCCCTGGGAGGCAAGCGAAGGGGCCCCTGAGAAGGGAGCATTACGACAAGCTCTAGATGATTCCCAAGAGAGAGGGAAAGCCTCGGAGAAGTCAGAGACCCAAAGTGTGGCGGCTGTTGCCCGGAAAAAGCCAGAGAGGCTGGTCAGGGGGCAGGAGGCCGTGTGTCCCTGGGAGGGTGCCGATCCCGGGAGTCAGTCCCCTCGGTCAGTCTCTCAGGACTCTGACAGAACCAAGGGCAGGTCTGAGGCAGTGGGCAGCAGAGAAGCTGGAGAGGTGGAGAAGCATCAGCGGGAAGCCACAGGCCAAGAAGTTTGTCCACCTGACACTGCCAAGGCAGAGCTCTGTCCCTGGGAGGTATTCGAGGGAGAGAATGGGAAACCATTCCAGGAGGGAGTGAAGAAGCTTCCCCAGGAAAAGCAGGAAACCTCCAAGAAAGCAACCTTCTGGAAAGAACAGAAACTGAGTGGAAACTTGGAGTCTTTTTGTCCATGGGAGAGGACAGATTTCCGGGGCCCCTCGGCAGTCCCCACCCCGGCCCCAGGAGCCCCTGGCTGCTCCGGGAGTTTGGGCAGCAGCATCTCGGAGGTGGGTCCGTGGGAGGCAAGAGATGCTCCTATCAGGAAAGCAGAGATCTGTCCCTGGGAGCTGGGTGATGAGGTAGTTGGGAAGGAAATGCTGAGTCAGGGGACAGGGGGAGAATTTCTCCAGGAAAAGGGGAAACCCTCCAGACAAGGGCTCTTTGCAGAGATGGGAGAACGAGCTGGGAAGGTGGTGCAGAAAAGGGGTCAACAGCAGGAGTCAGTGTGTCCCCAGGAGAGCTCAGCCCCTGGGCCCTCCAGCCCATGTCTAGATAATTCCTCAGCCAAAGCTGGTGGCCAACTCCTTAGCAATGGAGGAAGCAGAGAAACGCAGGTAGGTCCCCAGGAAGATCCCAGGCCAGAGCTGAAGCAAGTAATACCTGCCAGGGCAGAACTCTGTCCTTGGGAGGTAAATGAAAGAATAAGGGAGGACTGGACATCGGGCCAGACAGCAAAAGCAGGAGAATCTCAAAAGGACAAGGAGAAAGCGCCTGGAATGTCAGGGATCAAAGATGACACAGCTGGGGAAAAGCTCGCAGGACAAATCCAAAAGCAGGAAGCAGTCTGTCCTTGGGAGAACAGGGACCCTGGGAGCTTCTCCCCACAACCAGGTCCTCAAGACGCAGACAGACCCAGAGCCAGTCGCCACGTGTCGGGCAGTGTGGGAAGCCAAACTGCTGAGATCTGTCCATGGGACACGGACGACACCGTGCCTGCTGAGAAGGCTGAGGTCTGTCCGTGGGAGGTGGGTGCTGGAGCAGGGCAGGAAAGGGCTTTGGGAGTTGAGGCCATTAGGAAATTTCCAAACGACACAGGAAAGGCTTCTGCACGTCCTGGCCCCAGCAAGACAGCTGTTACTGCTCCAGAGAAGCCAGAGAGGCCGGCCTGGGAGCGGGAGGTGGCCTGTCCCTGGGAAAGCTTGGATCCAGGCGGCTCCTCTTGGCATTCAGACACTCTGGGCACAGAGAGACCAAAAGCTGGATTCCAGGAACTGGACCACATGGGCTGCAGGGCAGCTGAGGTGTGTCCCTGGGAAGTGGACAAAGCGCCTACCAGTGAGAAAGCCAAGATCCATCCCTGGGAGCTGAATGAAGGAGCTACTGGGCCGGGATCAGAACAAGAGAGGAGTGACTCAGCAGAGCAGGGGGAGAAAACTCTAGAAAAAGAGAGACTCATCTCCCTAGAAGACATATCAAAATGGGAGACAAAACGGAGTCAAGAGCAGGAAGCTGTTTGTCCTTGGGAGAAGGCCTTGAGGGAACCCTCTGTGCAGGGCCCTGAGGCCTCAGACTCGCCCCTCAGCACGAGTAGCAAAGCGGCAGAGGGACACTCCTTGGAAGTGAGGGATGAGGCAGCAGAGAAAGGGCGCCTGACACAAGACCCAAAGACGGGTTCCCTCCCAGAACACAAAACCCCAGAAAAAGCCCCATCTTCAAAAGCAGGAGAATTCACTACTGAAGATGGGGGGAAAGCAAGCAACGAGCTACAATCTATCTGTCCATGGGAAAGCATGGTGCCGGCAGGCGCTCTCTCTCACCTGGACAGTCAGGGCTGTGACCAACCTAAAGCTGGCTCTCAGGCACTGGTCTGCGTTGGGGGCAGGCTCGCTGAGGTGTGCCCATGGGATGCTCCCGCCTTGGATGCTCCTAAACCTGACAGCAGCGCCAAAGCTGAGATCTGCCCCTGGGAGGCGACTGAAAGTGTCCCTGATGAAGGGACAGCAAGCCAAGATGGAAAAGGGCAACCTCAAGAGGAGAAGGGGAGAGCCCCAAGAAGACCAGAGCCCAAAGCTGTGGCGGTTCAGAAGCCAGAGAGGGCAGATGGGAAACAGGAGGCGGTGTGTCCCTGGGAGAGTGAAGACTCTGGGGGGCTGCCTCCACAACCAGCCCTGCGAGCTTCTGACATGGGGAAAGGCAGTTCTGAGGAAGCAGGCAGTGTGGGGGCCAAGGTGGCAGAAGTGTGTCCGTGGGAAGCAGAAGAGGCTCCATCTGCCAAAGATTTCCATCTGGAAATCTGCCCTTGGGAGGTGAATAAAGAAGCCGTAGAGAAAGGGCGACCAGAACAAGAGGTGGACAGAAAGTCCCAAGGGCAGGGAGAGATGATCCTTCAAAAGGCAGCATCTGGAGGGAATGAAGAACACTTTTCCAAAGAAACAGCTAAAGTCAGCGGAGAGCAGGAGACAGTCTGCCCCCAGGAAGGCACAGATTCGGGGGCGCCCTGGCCCCAGCCAGACGCTTCCAACACTGGCCAACCCACAGGCAGTCCCCAGGGAGCAAGCGGTGTGGGCAGCAGGATGGCAGAGCTGTGTCAATGGGAAGTCACAGATCCAGAAGGGAATAAGATAAAGGGCATCACGGCAGACAACTGTGATTGGGAGGGAACTGGAGTCCCATCTGAGGAATCCGGCCTTCTGGCTTTAACAGCTACTCAGACAGAAATATTTCTCCCCACAGTCCCTGAGAACCCACCATGCCTTTTAGTCCACAGACCTCCAGGTAGCTTCCTTCCAGAAAGCAAAAGCTCCCGCCCTGAGGTGAGCAAGGCAGCCAGTACTTTTACCCCGGAAGGTGTCAGGGAGCTCCAAGAAGCCTCAGGACATGCGCCGAGGACCAGCTCAGCCCCAGAGCCGAGTCTCCAAGAAGCTGAGGCTCAGGAGTCCTCCTCCTTAACTGAAGACCAAGGAGAAGGCGATTCTACAGCTCCACATGAGGAACTCTCCCCTCCAAATGTCTATCCTTGGGACTGCGAGTAACAACTCCATCATGTGAGGTGAAACGTCAGGTGGCTGGTTTTCAGGAGCCAAGGTCCTTTCCAAGTCCTACGTGTTCCTACAAGAGCTAAGTCAGAGACCCTGGGCCACCTCCCCTCTCCAACAAGGCCAGAAGTCAACTCATTAGGAAGACAAACTGTACAAGACAGGTGTGGCTCAGACCCCAACAGAGTCTCACCCTCTCTTTACTTCCCACTTTTGTTCCTGCTCCAGAGAACAAAGGCCAGACCCTCTGCTTCTAAGGAATCCTCCCATCCAGCTAGAGGACTGGACACAAGCTGTGTCTGGACACCCGCTGGTGCAGCCCGTGTTAGGGATGAAAGGAAGTCAGCAGGCCCAGCCCACATGTTCTCATAAGGAGACCCCCCCTTTTTGACCCTTTTTTGAGAAGAAATGAAACCATGCAAGGCATTGGCAACATCAGGGATTGAGAAAGGCTGTAAAGGTCACCATAGGCAGCTTGTGAAGCCACTTAATTCAAGTTCAAAGATAAATCAGGCGAAAAACTTAAATGGCTCAGAAGAGGAGCCCGAAATGCCTTAACGACCTTGCCATCTTGACTTTGGATCTCTAGTTCCTGCCGTACTGATCCTCACGCCTGCCCTGTTTGGCTGCTGATGTACAGTCAATCAAGCACTCCTACTTCCTTATCAACATCTGGCATCCAAAGCAACACCAGAGACCGAGAGCACAGGAGAAAAGGCAGTGGCTCTAAGTCCTCCACACTGGCCCGGGGGGAGCCCTCCCTTCTAGACCCCCTCTCCGTCTGCGTGTGCCCCTTGCTAGCTTTTTCAGATGGTTCCTCCCCACGTCTGCCCCATCTCTTACATCTCGAGTTCACCTCACTGGCTTGCTCTCCTCCCAGCCTCCCAGGGCTGTCATCAAACGGACCCCTCTCTGTTGTCAGTGCAATGGGAGCCAGGGGAGTTTCTGGTTCTGATGTGAGAACTCCAAATCACTTGCTCAGTAACAAGAGGCCTGCATCAGTTGCCTTCCCAAGAAGCAAGAAAGCAAGCAGGTCCTGTTTACAGCCAGCACAAGAACTGCCCTCAGAAAGAGTAATGCTACCAGGCAGGTTCGAGGCCTGAGGGCAAGGGAAAGTGCATCATGGAAACACAAAGCCTTCTTCTTGGGGCGCCTGGGTGGCTCAGTCGTTAAGCATCTGCCTTCGGCTCAGGTCATGATCCCAGGGTCCTGGGATCGAGTCCCGCATTGGGCTCCCTGCTCAGCGGGAAGCCTGCTTCTCCCTCTCCCCCTGCTTGTGTTCCTGCTCTCACTATCTCTCTCTGTCAAATAAATAAATAAAATCTTAAAAAAAAAAAAAAACTCTTTAAAACAAAGCCGCCTTCTTAGCTCAGCTCTATCCTCTCAAGTCAGTTCAGGCTACCCTTGCTTAAGTGGTCCTAGAGAATAGTGCTGGAATGAGAGGATACTATCAGAGGGAAACGAGGAAAGAGAAAAGCACTGGTCAAAGTCCCAGCATTGGCAGGGGTGAGGTTGGGGGAGGAAACAGACAGACTAAACATGGCAGAGCTTGGCAGGGGCCCTGAAGATGGCAATAAGCCCACCCTCTAACTGCGCAGATCCTGATGCCATTCACAGGGAAGGAAATGACAAAACAAGAGACCAAATACCCAGTGGAGGAAAAAATGAGTTTGCATATAAATACTCTGGGCAGCTTCAGGACTTTGCCAGAAAAAGTAGCAAAATGCTCTATTTCCAAAACAAGGAATGGAAAAACCCAGTCTTTCAGGGACTCGATGCCCTTGTTCCCATATCTAGCCCCTCCCACTTACCTGGTCCCTTGCCCTGGGATTTCAGAGCAGTAATTAAAGTGTACTGTTGCTCTGCGCTCTGGCTAGTTAACCTGCTTCTAAGCCGATGACAATTTTGCTAACCGCACATCAGAACAAGTCCATTGGGTCTGGTCTAGCTGGGAACAGAAAAGTTGTTCCTATAACCCCTGCTGTGAAATAAACCATGGGGGGAAAATAAAGAATGCTTTTTCTTGACCACTAGAGTTAGTTCTAGCTTATTCATTACGGTGATTTTCTTTCTCCAATGTTCTTAAACAGGCACAGTAGATAGGTGGGGAAACAAGAGTAAGCCCGAGGTAACTACACTGCAGCCTTCAGGCCTTCGGGGTGGTCTGGCTAATTCTCAGCCAGTCCCCAGCTCTGTGGCTGGCACTGCAGACGGTCTCTGCCCAGCCCTTCGAGCCAATCCTTTACATCTGGGCCATCTGCTCCGCTGGATCTGATCCCAAGGGGAAATGGAAATTGCACTTATCCTCTGGTGCCCTGGTGGCAGCTAGCGCTTAGCCACTATTCAGGATTATCTAGAGACCCCTGACACAGACCTCGGGGAGTGGGAGGAAACAGTCATCTGAAGCACTGTTTCTACATATTCAGAGAAATCAACTGGTCACGTGCCCAGTAAGTGCGCTCTTTTCATTCCTCTGCTTCCCTACCCTCCCTGGATTACTTCCTCTTACTCCATACTCCCCAGCTGTGGATCCTGCTGAAAGCGCTTGCCTTCTCATTTTGCCTTAATCCAGGGCTCAGGCAAATAGGATGTGGCCAAACCTCACTTCAGCAGAAATGCCTCCAAAATGATGTACATTTTAAGCCAAAAGGGTTGAGACTTAAGTAGTATGATTAAGAGTGGCTGCTTTGGATTAACCCACCAGTGCTGCCTCTCCCCTAGGCATACACATCTCGTTCCTGTAGTCTGCATTCAGCAGCTGTTGTAAAAACATCAGTTTTCCCCAGTGGGGACTGGTCTGTTGGAGGCTTTGCTGAGATGGTGGTTTCAGAAAGACTGAGGAGTTAGGTTCTTCTTTTTTAATAAACTTATTTGAGGGAGAGAGAAAGAGTGAGAGAGCATAATTGGGGGGAGGGGCAGAGGGGGAGGGAAAGAGAGAGAATACCAAGCAGACTCCCCTATTGAGTGCGGAACCCAACTTGGGGCTCCATCCCAGGACCCTGAGATAATGACCTAAGCCAAAATTGAGAGTTGCATGCTCAACTGACTGAGCCACCCAGGCATCCCAAGGAGTTAGGTTATTCTTGACCTGATTCTAGTTTCTTTGGATTCTGCTCTCAGGATAAGGTCAGAACAGATTAATCCTGACCCTAAGTGACAGACTCATTAAAAGAAAATTCTAGGCTGGGAAAATAGAAAGTATGACAATTAAGGTCCTGTTTTTTAAGGGGAGCCCACACTGGGCTGATGAAAGTTATAGTACAAGCCAAGCTTGCTGCTGGTACAGAGCGACTTCCCTTGCCATACCTCAAACCACCCAGGACACATAAGCAGATCAAGTCCCACATCCTCCTCCTGACAGCCCAGCTAGAGCTCAGGAACAAGGAGGGGCGAGGCTGCTTCACTCAAAACAGGTTCATATTCTAGTACATTTGCCTTACCAATGGGGGCTGGAAAGAACAGTCACCATCTCCAAGAGGTGCTAGAAATCAGGGAACAAAGTCTTACAGATGGATTTCCCAAATGTATCACCTCCTCCATGGCCCCTGCCTCCTCCCACGCTTCCTGGGACCACACCAGGATGCAGCTGATAATTAGGAACACAATCCAAAGGCTGAAGGATAAATGATTTCTTTGGATTTACATTCTTCTATGAAGTACAAATGCTGATTAGGTGAGTCAGCATATGAGAAAAGACCTTGAATCTTCAATGAACACTCATTATTCTTCCCATGTCTGGGCTTCTTGGAAGCCACATCACTCACAGTTCAGCCCATCTTCCATTTCTGCCCTCTGGTCTACTTCTAGCCTAAGCCCAGGGACAGGTACACAACTCACCACAGTTTGTCCAATATCCTCACAGTGTTTTATTTCAAACTCTAATCCCTGCATTGTAATTAAAAAGAAAATTCTGCCAGTTTGCTCCTGACGGTCTCCGCCGCAGAAAAAACAGGTATCCAAAACATACTTTCCATTGAGACTCAGAAGCTAGACATACAATTTAAAAAGAAAGAAGTGGGTTCAGGGATGTGCACATCAGCTACCCACCCACCTGGGACCAGCCATCAGCCATGGCTGCCGAGGAGATGGCTGGAAACACCCGAGCAGGAGAGGAAAGGACAAAGGTAGATCTTTCTACAGCATGATGGAGAGATGATGGACTTCACAGCTCCAAGACTCCACAGCATCTAGCCACCTCATCACCCATGTTTCAACCCAGGAGTCATTTTTGCCATCAAGATAGCTGAGGCTTATGGGCCTCTCCCTGTGGCTCTTCATAGTCTTCCCAGGGTTTCAGCTGGGGCCCAGGGATCATCACCGTCTGAAAGAGCAGGAAGCTGAGTTACCTACCATCTGAGTCCGTGACTTATGCAGAAGAGATTCACCCTCACCTCCTCCATGGAGGCTTCCCCTTCCCTGGTGCTGCATCACCCCCTCTCTCCACTAGGTGGAGCCCAACAGGAGTGGCTTAAGATGGCATAAGCACTGCCCCAGCTCTCTTAAATCACGCTTACCTTAAGGATGGTCTGCTTAGGGGGTGCCCATGGGGGAATGATCTTGCCATGCATTCTCCAGCTCCCATAGGGATTTACCAGGTGCTTTTCAAACACAACATACTCCAAGACATCCCTGGGCACATCTTCCTGTCCGTACATCAGCCGGCCAAACCGGTCATAGATGGCCAGAGTCTGCAAGGATGAAAGCAAATCTGGCCTGTTAGTACTCAGAGTTGGTTTTCTTGTTTTGTTTCTATTTTTCTTTGTTTTTATTTTTATTTTTTATGCCACAAAACCATTTTAAAACAACCATAACAAAAATTTTTAATGGGTAAGACAAATTATTTCGGAATTCTGAATCTAGACTAAGTGATCAACTACTAACACTTTCCTCTTGGAGGGTCTTTGACTAGGGCTGGAGAGGTGGGAGAGGGAGGATCAGGAAGGGTGGGAGAGAGTATCCTCACACCTGTCTTAGCAGAGCTAACATCTAGCACTGCGTAGGGCACACTGACCGAGCAAAGAAGACCATGGTGAACCTTTCCTTAGAGCCCAGTCTTGGGAAGCTGTCCCCAGGACCGCAGAGGTAGGTAGCTGACCTGAGAGTGAAGAAAAGCTAGGAGGAAAGCAGACTGGTGACCCTACCTGCCGGGTGTGCAGGCGGACAGTGACCTGGCCGTATACGTTGCCCTGGTTCAGCAGACTCGAACAGCGAACCTGAACCACCTGCGGTAGCTCTAAAGATTCTATGAAGCTCCAGCGGACGGTCTTATATGTGATGTCCCAGACCATGTCCTGAGGGCAGAAGAGAACAAGGTCAACTGGGGTTTTCCTTTCCCTTAGGAAAGCTGGTGCGTCCTTCCACACCTGTTCTCACCTCCATCGATACTACAGCTATCACACAACATATCCCACCAAATGCTTTCCTGTGCCTGCCGTTTCTCTCCTTCCTCAGTTTTGATCAAGCTATTGCTTAAGCCCACCTCGAAATGACCCAAATCAACAACTCAAGACCCACCTACCTTCTTAAGGAACCTTCTCCAAATCAGTGAAAACCACACTCCAAAATGTCAGCTTATCTAATACACCATTACCCCCTCCTTACACTTTTTTAAATATATTTTTTATTTTTTAAAGATTTTTTTTTTTAAGTAATCTCTGCACCCAACATGGGACTCGAACTTACAACCTGAGATCAAGAGTTGCAAGCTCTGCCAACAGAGCCGGCCGGGCACCCCTCCCTTACACTTTTTTTTTTTTTGAGAGAGAGAGAGACAGCGAGAGAGGGAACACAAGCAGGGGGAGTGGGAGAGGGAGAAGCAGGCTTCCCACGGAGCAGGGAGCCCGATGCGGGGCTCGATCCCAGGACCCTGGGATCATGACCTGAGCCGAAGGCAGACGCTTAATGACTGAGCCACCCAGGCGCCCCCTCCCTTACACTTTTATAACCTGCTAGTTATTGCATGTATATCTGTTGACTGCGTACATGTTGTCTTATCCCCCCTCGCCTGCTAGCACTGAAGAATGGGATTTTACAGGGATAGAAAGGCTAGACTGCGAGGACCACATCAGTTGTATGTGACCACAGGGAGATGAGGCTGAGCTGATAGAAACTAAAGTTCTCATTCTTTTTTTTTTTTTAACTTATTTGTCAGAGACAGCGAGAGAGCACATGCGCACACAAGCAGGGGGAGGGGCAGGCAGAGGGAGAGGGAGAAGCAGGCTCCCTGCTGAGCAAGGAGCCGATGCGGGGCTTGATCCCAGGACCCTGGGATCATGACCTGAGCCGAAGGCAGATGCTTAACTGACTGAGCCACCCAGGCATCCCTAAAGTTCTTATTCTTGAACCACAAAGTCCCCATATTGGGGCGTCTCCCCACGTACCTAGCACCCTGGTTAACACACTATGTAAGCCTCCTGAATGCTCGCTAGATCCTTTATTATACTGTAGGTGCACAGAGGGCTGCCTAATATGGCCCACACACTGACCTCAGCCCCCATAGCCTGAGGTTTCAGTGCTGCTTGCTGTGGGACTTCCTCCTTCCTCGTCCGCAGGGCCCTTACCAAAGTCCATGTCAAGTCAGGACCTTTCAGCCAAAAACAAAGGAACCTCAGCTTTTGCCTTAAACTTCCTGTACTTGCAAAACTGATCCTTCTTAAGAAACCGGAGGTGATGTCTAGAATCTGCCCATTCAGGCATCCCACAGTTCTAAGGAGGTTGAAGACCTACCGGAAAACAGTTTTCAGTTACCAAGGTATGAAGCCGGTCATGGTCTGAGCTAAAAAAGAAAAAGATATAGATCACTGGCTCCTGCTTTATGATACCCCTTCTGAAAGTTGAAAATGGCCCTCAAAACGGACAATTCTTTTTACAAACATTTTCTGCACGCCTACAATAAGCCAGGTAATATGCTAAGTCCCGAGCACATAAAGATGAACATGGTTAAAAGACCCTGAGATCTAACTGCAGAGTGAAATTATGTTTGAAACTCAAGAGCAGAAACAAATTTCTCAGAAATTACCATACATCCTTAAGAAGGGCAAGAGACCCTCACCAATCCATCACAAAAAATCAAAACCTCATCTCATCTTCTCTTACCTCAGACACATCATCAATACCAACTGGATTGGCCTTGCACCTTACACTTTTTTTTTTTAATAATCTCTACACCCAACGTGGGGCTCAAACTCACAACCCTGAGATTAAGAGTCGCATGCTCCACCGACTGAGCCAGCCAGTGTCCCACATCTCACACTGTCTGTGAACCTAGCCAAAAGATAAGCAGCTGTCTTTTCTGGTCCTTTCCTTCCACCCCACCCCCCACCTCCCCCAATCCTTGCTGCTACCAGAGTGACCTAGTCATGCTGATTCAATGCAGTAATAGTAAGAAAACAGACAGCAAATCCCAGCTCCGGAACATACAGGATTTTAGAAGGTTCCTAGCTGAGGGGTTTCAAATAAACCTGAGATCAAGCATGAATTAGTCTTTCAGATACACATTCATGACTTTTCCCCACAGTTTAATAACTCCTGGGAAGTTTAAATCTTTGTTCTTCAAACAATCTTGTCCCTAATCTCAGAGTGGGTAAGGGATGAGTTCTGTCCACATGCTTCCCTTGCACCTCTACTCCTAACAGAAAAGGTCATTTCCCCCAAGCCGTTTGCCCCACTGTAGCTCTAGACTAGACTAGGCTGGACTAAGCTGAGTGTTGATGACAGCTACAACCACCACCAGGCCTGGCACCTCTCAGCGAGCTCTTCCTTCTCACTATCCTAGCCTAGAGATCTTCAGTAGAAATAAATTCCCTTGTCTAGGAATTCACTTACCATTTACAATAGAACTTACACTTAAAAATTAAGAAGACATCCACTTCTGGCCAACATAATGGACTGAGCTCATGTGAAACTACTCCCACTATAAACATCTAGAAATGCTGGATGGAATATAATATACACAGACACACATATATTTTAAAATGCTTTAGCTCACAAGAAAAGTAAATTTCCTAGATGCTAAAAGGAAAGAGAACTAAAACCAGAATAGAAAGAACACAACCTGACATCATGACAGCATATGGGATGATTAAACGGATCTAGAAATAGGATCTGATGGCTAGGAACACTCTTCCTAAATCCTTGAACCCTCAAAGAGCAGGGAGTTGGAACTGAGATCCCTGCTCGAAGCTCTGACCTTCAAGTCCTGCACCTGCAACAAAAGAAGACTACAAAAATAGTAGAGAGAGAAAGCTTCTTTCTGTCTAGGGCTGAGTTGGGGGGACTAAAAAAATTAAAGTCCTAAGCCCATGTTATACTCAGACGTGGACACAGAATTTATGATACCTATATGATGTAAGAATTCCTAAGATACGAAATTAACATTAAAAACTGAACCTGGGGCCGCCTGGCTGGCTCAAACACACACCTAGACTTTCTAGGTCACTCTAGAACTCTTAACCGAAGGAAAAAAAAAAAACCTGTGCCTAGAATAACAGCTGCTGAAAACATAACAGGTATAAGATAGAATTCACTTACTTGTTCAGACAAAGATGAGCTTCAATAAAAATATCCTTAGCTTTTTCAGGGAAGTCCTTTATTTTAAAATTCGGATCATGTTCTCTTATCTTCCGGATTCTGTAAAATTAAGTATGAGAATCATTTCTTTCTTTTTTCGCTTTTTAAGTAAGCTCTATGCCCAACGTGAGGCTTGAACTCACGACCCGGAGATCAAGAGTCGCATGCTCTACCAAGTAGGCAAGCCAGGTACCCCAGGAATCATTTCTAAAAACTTCATATAATATCCATAACTCACAGCTTACGTTAACTGTCATTAATGTCTGTCCACTTATTCAATAATTGTTTTCTGAATGTTCTAAGTCCTGTAAATTCAACCTTCTAACTATACATCAATCATTCTAATGAAAGGCCAAGGCTTCTTATAGTGAAATTTCAGAATTCTGGCATCAAAAAAAACATCCTATAAGCACTAAGAAAGAAAACACAGGTTTTACACAAAGGCTCAAGAATCAGAATGACATCAGGCTTCTAACTCTAGCAACATTAGAAGTTAGAAAAACAATGGAGCAGTGCTATTAATTAAGGAAATTATTTTTAGCTCAGAATTGTACACCTGGGCAAATTATAAATGAAGTGGGAGAGTAAAAGAGTGTTTCTTAGACTTGAATGATTTCATGTATCTACTATGCACCCTTTCTCAGGAAGCTGCTGAGGAATGTGCTCCACCAAAATAACAGCATAAACCATGAGAGACTGACATAAAATCCAGGAAACAGGGAATACAACACCAGAGCGAGACAAAAGGAGTTATCAGGAGGATGAGAGAAGTAGATCCCAAGATGTACAGTGGGCCTAAAGAGCAATCAGTCCAGACAGAAACAAGTAAGAAAGGTCAAGAAGGATTTCTTCTTGAAGATGAAATTAATAAAATACTTAATGTTTTCAATGCGCTGAGAAGAAATTTATACAACTAGAGGTTCTGTAAGCAAATGAGGAAAAAAAACAAAACACAACTTAACTCCAGAAAAAAAAAAATGCAGGAAAAGTCATGATAATGTACTGCATGACTCAGCTGTCAACAGTATTTTTTCATAGTTATAATAACGTAAACAGGGAATTCTGATCTAATCAAAGAGTTAAACACATTGGAGGATGAGAAATACCGTAACCAACTGAAATTTATCCCAGGAATGCAAGGTTGGCTTAACATTCAAAAAGCCATTAATGTAACACAATATATCAATAGAATAAAGGACAATGATCACATGATTATCTCAATAGACACAGAAAAAGCATTTGACAAAATCTGACACCCCCTCCGCATTCTTTCCACCTCAGACCCTTGCTTGTGCTGTTGTGTTCCTAGAATGCTATTCCTCACGACACCCCTCTACCTAGCTAAATGCAAGCAATCCTTTAGGTCCCAGCTTTAAATGTCATTTTCTCAGGGAAGCTTTCCCTGAACTCCCAGACCAAGTTCTCTTTCCCTGTCATGTGATCCCATAGCACTCATACTTCACCATACCTGTAATTATTTAATTGTGTGCAATCAGTATTTAATGGCTGTTTTCCTCCCCTATATGGTAAGTCCATGATAAAACCACATGTGCTTTGTTCATCATCATCATGGACCCTACCACCAAAGAGCTCACAATCCCGGAGAGAAATACACGAGAGGAAATCAGTTATCAGAAATAGTAAGTGTAGGGGCGCCTGGGTGGCTCAGTCATTAAGCGTCTGCCTTCAGCTCGGGTCATGATCTCAGAGTCCTGCTCCGCGGGAAGCCTGCTTCTCCCTCTCCCACTCCCCCTGCTTGTGTTCCCTCTCTTGCTGTGTCTCTCTCTGTCAAATAAATAAATAAAATCTTAAAAAAAAAAAAGAAAAAGAAAAAAATAGTAAGTGTAGGTGCACAGTTACAATTATAGTACAGGCAGCTCCAGAAAGAGTCAGGGAAGGCTTAAAAGCAGACATGATGCGCAACTGGTCCTTGAGAAATGAGTTGGAGTTATCAAGTAAAGGAGGAAAAAGACATTTTCAAGGCAAAGGAAAGAACATACAAAGACAAAGAATCACAGCACAACACTGTCAAGGAACTGGCAATTAGTTTGGAAATGCTGATTTAGGATGAGAAAAGTGGAATAAGAAGATGACAGTGGAAAGGAAGACAAGAGCCAGATTTACAAAAAGCTGTGAATACCACTAAGTCTGGATTTTATTTTTCAAGTAATAGAGAGCCACAAAAGAGGTTCAATGGAAAAGTGATATAATAAGATCTGTATTTAGAGAAATAAATTCATGGCTACATGAAGAATTAATAAAGACTCAATATGCTTCTGCACAGAAATCTATAAACAATCCCAAAGAACCTCTGAGTGACAAATACTAAATGTTTCCATCCTTTCAACTAAGAGAGAGACTAAGAAGGTTTTGGTTTCTGCTCTTTAGTTAAGACCTAGTTAGCTCCGTAAAACAGGTCTGTCTTTTTGACCCTTTTTGGCTTTTTATTCTCTGTAGTTCAAACTCTAAGGTACTTCCCATATAAATATACTTTTATCATTATTTAAAATTTTAAAATATGTGATCAAAAAAGTGTTCTACAAACTTCTAAGTCACCTCCCTAACTGATGTGACAAAAATACCAATGAAGGCTGAGAGGCTAAGAATCAAAAAGCCCATATTCTTCTACATTAACTAAACTCTGTTACAGAGAAAAATATGCTGTCAAGTTATCAAAGGAGTTATGTCCAAACCAATTCACCTAAGATGGCCTCTCTGGAATAAAATAGCAACAAGAAATTTGTGTTCTAATATTAATTCCCGGTTGTCCCAGACACCTACGACAATTGTGAGGCCACCTTCTTCTTCAATCGCTCACTTCTCTGTGCCAATCCTTCCTTTGCAAGAGATGACAAGCGAGCATCACCTTCTGGAGGAATGTAGGTGTCAAAGATACCAGCTGTAGTGAAAGAAGAAAACAAGAAGGCATTGAAAAATTGAGGAAAAAGTCATCTTGAGGTCATATAAAATTGAGAGGTACCGTGGTATAAAGTAGACCAATAAAGTAGACTTCCACGTACAGGGAACTCTGTTACATTAGAAAAAAAAACAGAATAAGATAATTTAAGTCTTCTCTCAGAGCCTCAATTTCTTCTTGTACAAAATGGAGAAATTTCACCCTTGCCTTCTAAGAACAGGTGTGTAAACAAGATCAAAGATGACCTCATGAAGGGCGCCTGGGTGGCTCAGTCAGTTAAGCATCTGAGTCTTAATTTCAGCTCAGGGCTGTGGGATCCAGCCACAAGTAGGGCTCCAAGCTCAGTGGGGAGTCTGCTTGAGATTCTTTCCTTAAGCCCCTCCTCCCACTCATGTGCACGTGCATGCTCTCTATCTCTAAAATAAATAAACTAGGGGTGCCTGGGTGGCTCAGTTGGTTAATCGACTGCCTTCGGCTCAGGTCATAGTTCCAGGTTCCTGGGATAGAGCCCCTCATTGGGCTCCCTGCTTGGCAGGAAACCTGCTTCTCCCTCGCCGCACCGCCCCCCCCCCCGGCTTGTGTTCCCTCTCTCGCTGTCTCTCCCTGTAAATAAATAAAATCTTTTAATAAAAATAAAATAAATAAATATTTTTAAAATATGGTACACACAAAGTAAATCATTATTGGGGCGGAGCTGATTTTGTAGTTAGTTAAATACAGTCAATCATGGTTTAAATCATTCCATTTTCCAGAATATCTCTGACAGGAGGAGATTCAGTCAGGGTCTCAGAAATACCATGCCTCACCTGTACAGGCCAGATGTAGGGGACGCTCCAAACGTTCTGGAGGAATGACCAGACCTGCTTTCCGGGCAAATTCTATAAACTCCTTTTCTGATTTGTATTTGGGTTTGTAAGTAGGAGGTGTGAAACGTTTCTTAGTTCTCACTGGAACTACAACTGTGGACTGAGTCACCAGGACTGGCTGTAAGACAGGAAAAGGTTAGGATAAAGGTGACCTGGAAAGAAATCTACCTTGAACAAACTCTAAGCAAAGACAGAAAGGGCACATCCAAAGAATGACTTAGGAACAATTATAAAGCCACGTATCAGCGGGGAAACACTCATGGGTGTCTTAACTAGAAGCCTGTAAGCAACCTTTACTAACACCACTCAACATTTACTAAAGGCTTTCCTCTCGTACGTTCCGCAGTACACGACTATGCCAAGTCCCAGGGATGCAGAGTTGATTAAAGCAAGGCTTCTGCTTTCAAAGAACCTTCAGTCCCATGGGAAACTTAAACACCAACCCAACACTGAAAAGAGAGCAATGCTATTATTAAAGCATAAGAAAAGTCCTCTTCTTGGCATCTCTCTTATATTTACTCGGATTACATCCTGCTCATTCTGTTGGGAGCCTAACTGTAAACTTCATTCTGTCATTCTAGCTCCCAAAAGATCAATAACGTCTTTAAAAGCCAGACCTCTTTTCTCTCTGACCTTGAGTTTTACTGAGTCAGTACAGTGACGATATGAAACTCCCTCCTTTCCAACTGTTCAATTTAGCGCATGCGTAAGAACCAAGGGGAAGCGAGCCCAGCTTCCAAACCATGACTTCTTTCCCCTTTAATACCTCCCCCGCCACACAGACCCAAAGCAAACTGGAGAAACTTCATCCCCGAGAATTTGCTCGTCCTCGTGGGGCCTTTACGGGGCTCTCCCCACGCCGCCACTTAGCTTGGTAGCTGGGTCCCGTCTACCTCAAACTCTTCCTAACTAGGTGTGACTTGTATCGTCCAAGCCCACCAAGGACAGCTGCAAAGCGAGTATTCCCCTCTACTCTGTGGCCTCCTCCAGCCCCTAGAATCCTACCCACCCGGTCCCTACCCACCTGACGAGACCACCATCCTAAAGCTTTGGATAAACAAAACAACCCCCGCGGCACGGGGGCTGCCATTTTGGTGCCGCAAAGGCCGCTGGGATGGGGACTAAGCTTTACGAGCCGAGGGCACGAGAGGGGGCGCATAGGGTGGAGCTTCCCCGGGTGTGGAATTTTCCGGGGCGCGCGCCCTTCGCCGAAGTGTGAGCGGCGCGAACGCGCACGTGCGCGTTGTGGGGGGTGGATAGAGAACGGACTGCGCGCGTGCGCACTTAGCGGCGTTGGGGGTGGGGTGGAGCGCACGGCTGTCACGCGCCAGAGAGC
Organism: Phoca vitulina; assembly: GCF_004348235.1. Taxonomy (NCBI): domain Eukaryota; kingdom Metazoa; phylum Chordata; class Mammalia; order Carnivora; family Phocidae; genus Phoca; species Phoca vitulina. Next base: position 2,149,481 of record NW_022589743.1, read on the forward strand.
GCTGGGGCGCGAACTGCGCCTGCGCTCGAGGCCTTCTGGCTGCAAGGAGTTGCTGCGTTCTTGTGAAGATGGGGATGTTGCTGCACCTTGCTTGCATTCCCCGAAGAATGAAGAGGCACTGCCTTTCGGAGACAAGTGTTTTTCTTCAGTGCCTACTTTGATCTACTTTGATCACAGAACGAAAATGACTGGTTTCTGGATCTGTATCTGACCTCAATATGCTATGTAACCTTAAACAGCGCTACTTTTCCCAATCTGAACCGTGTGAAGAAAATTCTTACCGTCAAATTAAAGAGATTAATGCCTACTGTGTTTATTGGACAAACATAATACTGTGTTTTTGAAGCAAAAGACACGTGGACTGACAAAAACATTTCTTGTTTGTCCTTTTGGGAAAGAGGCACGGGTTTAATCATAACAAATAATAGCTTATACTTTAGAAATGTTTACCAGGTGCCAGGCAATTTTCTAAGCATTTTGCATATATTAACTTATCACTCCTCACCGCAAACAAGAGTAATACTCCTACCTACGAGGTTGGGTCACAGAGAAATCAAGCATGTGATTTATTTAAGGTCACACGGCTAATTACTGTCAGAACTAGGATTCAAATCCAAGCTGACTGAATCCAGAAACCATGCTCTAATTACTATGCTGTACTGCTTCACGTTGGGTTGTTAAAGGATTTATGATGTGATCATCCTGGAAAATCCAATGCTGTCATGATTGCTGAATGCCAAACACTTTCCACACTTACCTGTAGGTTCTTATCTTATTCTGCCAATTAGTGTTTATTGAGCACTTACCTATTTTGCAATGAGTTAAGAGCTTGTGGTATGCACATACAAGAGCTTACAGGCTGGAATAGAACTGTTACGAAAGTCCAGATAAAATGCTATGGGCTATCAAAGGAGAGAGATTACTTTTGGGTTTCAGGATCACTTGTATTGCCTTAAATCTTAGCTTCTCAATTATACTGTAAATTATTCAAGGGTAAGAATATCCCCACAGTTCTAGCCACAGCACTGAACCTATAGCATGACACATTAATAGGGACATGAAATTAGGGTGCTATATGTATGTGTTAAAAGAATGTATAGTATTAAGCATTTAAATGAGAGATAGCTCATTATTTCTTAACAGACTCTATGCCCCAGAAAATAAAATGAGAATTTTTTTTTTACCGGTCTCCCTACCGAAGTGAGGAAATTCCATTCCATGATGAGTGGTTATTAATACAGAATACTGAGAAACTCTATCCAAGATTATCTCCTCCATCACTGAGTTTTATATTAGCTTTACATGGTAGCGAATATATTCCAGATCACTTCTGTCTGCCCTCTGATCAGTTTCTTTTTTTCTTTTTTCTTTTTTTAAAGATTTTAGTTATTTATTTGACAGAGGGAGACACAGTGAGAGGGAACACAAGCAGGGGGGAGTGGGAGAGATTTTACTTTTCTTTCTGTTTTTCCTTTTTTTTTTTTTAAAGATTTTATTTTTGGGGCGCCTGGGTGGCTCAGTTGGTTAGGCGGCTGCCTTCGGCTCAGGTCATGATCCTGGAGTCCCTGGATCGAGTCCCGCATCGGGCTCCCTGCTCGGCAGGGAGTCTGCTTCGTCCTCTGACCCTATCCCCTCTCATGTGTTCTCTCTCTCTCATTCTCTCTCTCTCAAATAAATAAATAAAATCTTTAAAAAAAAAAAAAAAGATTTTATTTTTGAGTAATGTCTACATCTGGGGCACCTGGGTGGCTCATTTGGTTAAGCAAGCGTCTGCCTTCAGCTCAGGTCATGATCCCAGGGTCCTGGGATGAAGCCCCAGTCGTTGGGCTCTCTGTTCAGCGGGGAGCCTGCTTCTCCCTCTCCCTCTGACTGCTGCTCCCCCTGCTTGTGCGCATGTGCTCTCTCTCAAATAAATAAATAAATAAAATCTTAAAAAAAAAAGTAGGGGCACCTGGGTGGCTCAGTCGTTAAGCGTCTGCCTTCGTCTCAGGTCATGATCTCAGGGTCCTGGGATCAAGCCCCGCATCGGGCTCCCTGCTCCGTGGGAAGCCTGCTTCTCCCTCTCCCCCCCCCCCTGCTTGTGTTCCCTCTCTCGCTGTGTCTCTGTCAAATAAATAAATCTTAAAAAAAAAAAAAGTAATCTCTACACCTAACGTGGGACTCAAACTTACAACCCTGAGATCAAGAGTTGCATGCTCTACTGACTGAGACAGCCAGGGGCCCCTGTGATCAGTTTCTCATGGAATGCAAACTTGTTCTCTATCAGCCTGGATGAAATAATAAGGGGAGTTGATATCAATTCATTCATTCTGAGATGAATCATAAGTAGGTTTTTTAAAATAGCTGCTCATTTGGAAAATTCATATTATCTTCCTACCTCATTAACTCCCTGGAAAACTGGGAGCTATTGGAGAAATAACACCAAACACCAAAAGGATATTTTTGAATCCTACAACCCTAGTAGTTCACATTTCTGAAAAGGCAAAACAAGAGCAATTAGAAGAAGGAGTAAGGTGGTTGGGAGCTCAGCCTTGCAAAAAGCAGTCTTGCACATAGTAGACACTCAAATATTTATTTTCAATAGATGGATGAGTAGAATCCCAGATGGAATATGATAAGGCAGAGAGCAAAGTTGATTTCCTGTTTCTTCAAATACAGGGGGTTCCTGGAATCCCTTGTTTTCCTATTGAAATTTCTCAATGGAGCCAAAGAGAATGGGATATCCCTTGAGCAGTGGGACACGTACTTGCATTTTTTTTCTCCTCCCAGTGGCAGATGACATCAGAGATTGGAACTTCTGAAATTGTGCCTGGTGACCTACATTCTAGGAGACGCACGTTTGATTTGAACGAAGAAAATCCTTCTGGAGAACTGGAAGATTCTGATTATAATATTTATTGATTACAGTAAACAATGTGATACTTGGATTGAAGCAAGTAATAGGCTTGCCATGTGTTTATATTGTACTTCCCTCTCTTGAGTGAAAGCATGAAAAGCAAAATAAGTGAGTTGTTCAAGATAAAGTGACAGAGGAAACCAAGAATTCTGACTTACTAAGAAATGTTCCCAACTGATCTTTAGCTAACAATGTTAGCAGATCTTCTCTATCACTCCAAGAGTTAACCGTCTATAGCTTTCCTATAGTACTTAAGAACACTATAGTGCCTGAATTTACATCTTAGCTCCACCCTTTTTTCTTACGTATAGAAAAGGAATAATTAAATACCCAGATCACAGGGGTGCGTGGGTGACTCAGTCGGTTAAGCATCTGCCTTCGGCTCAGGTCATGATCCCAGGGTCCTGGGATCGAGCCCGCATCAGGGTCCCTGCTCAGAGGGGAGCCTGCTTCTCCCTCTACTCCCCCCACCACCACCCCGCTCATGCTCTCTCTCTCTGTCAAATAAATAAAACCTTTAAAAAAATAATAATAAAATAAATAAACACCTAAATCGTAGAATTGTTAATAACTCATTAAATGAGTTCCCACTCTGGTTAGTTATGGCCACTGCTCCCAAGCCTCATGATAGTCCTGAAGGTATACACAGAGCCTAGCAGAGTCCTGGTAAGTGTAACCACTCTTTGTTCTGGACACAGGTAACATCCCTTCCCCCAGAGTCCATCCCAGTGCAGTGTCCCTAAAGCAAGGATATGAAACCATAAGTCCTTTAACCTGGATATGAACTGGAAATCCTCAGGGGAAGCCCTGTGTGTTAGCTCTCTTCCCCTCAGCAGCAGTTTTCACCTCTGTTGAAGCTAAGACCACTGAAATGCAGGTAACTTCCGAGCCCACAAGTGACCCTTTATTTCCATGCTGCCTACCTTTCTTCTGCTAGCTGTTCTTTCTCATCCATCCTTCCACTCATCCCTGCTGCTGAGGACAAAGGCCATTTCCGTTACCTTTTTCTGCCTGCCTCAGACTCCTTATTTCTAAAGGTATATTGAGGAAGAGATATTGCTCATTGGGCTCAGCCAGAAAAAGAAGCCCACGTAGCCTGCTCTTCAAACTCGGTCTAGAAGTAATCCCTTGCCTCTGCTTGCCCCCCCATTCACCCCAGCTGGCGAAATCAAGCAATAATCCTAAAAGGGAATTTCAGGCTATTTGTGACTTGCCCCTCTCCTCCCCCGTGCCACATTCAGGGAGGAGAGGGCAAAGCCCCTGGATCAGAGTAATCTGTTTCTAACCCACTTCCATTCTCAGGGATTACCTCTGCAGGAGGAGGGAGACAGAAATAAATCTAACACCTTAGCATCGGAAACCCGAGGAAGACGCCCCAGGAGGGCTGCCTGGAGGGCTGTAAGCATGGGGTTCCGGAGCGTGGGAGCCTATTCTCTTATGCTGGGGCACCCTGGGAAAGGGTCCACAAACTTGAAAAGCAGTGCCTAGAGTAATGTTTGGCAATAACTGGCATTCTATAAATGTGTTGAACAAAAGAATGCAAAGTGTACAGATTGCGGGCAGGAAATAAATTGTGGGCAAAAGCAATTCCCTGATTACACATACAACCTCATATCCTTATATGCACACCGACTTATGGCTAAAATCAATCAACCCACAAATAGGGGAGCGTGATAGAGTAGAAGGAGCTCTGGGTTGGGAGGCAGGAGACAAGGATGTAGTCCCACCATTGCTGACATTGACTTCCCCTGTGGCCTCAGGCAAGTCACTTTGTGTCTCTGATCACTAATTTTGCCCATTAAAAAAAAAAGTCTCTTTCTAGAGCCCTAAAAGCCAAAGTCCCATGTGATGTATACTGAGCTCCTATTAATAATGTAAAGGCCTGAGTTCATTTATATACCAGCGAGGACTCCCTTTAGAGCCCCTTGTGAACTGAGTGCTCAGTACGCCTCCCCTCCAGCCTGTATTCTTTCCTCTACCCCCCATGGACCCTGACATAGAAACATGTATCTTCCCACTGACCATTCTTCTGGGACGCTCTCCAGGGACTGAATGAAGGCTTCCCTCCCAGCAGTTTGGGGTTGAAGCCAGGGAAGCTGCGTGAATGCAGGAAACTTCCACTAGAGGGTACCAAGGCTGCACTGGGATCTCAGGCTGCGGGGAGGCCTAGCAATACTAACCATTCCAGGATTTTCAAATACCTCCGTTCAGAGATTTAGAGATCTCTGCTCATTGTTCCTTACCTGGTCTGCTCCTGCCTGCTCCTTGGAAGGCTTAAGAAGTCTCTACTCCTTTGGCATCATTTTGATTTGATTTGACTTCAAATCAAAGGCAGCTTGGGGTAGCGGAATCCATGAGGGCTCTGGCAACTGATACAGACCTGGACCCACTACTTCAAACTCAGTGTACCCATCTGTGAAATGGGGATCATAGAACTGACCTCGTCGGGCTGCTGTGAACTCATATAGGGAAATGTGATCAGTAGACAGGAAGTGCTAACACTGCTCTCGCCCTGGAGGAGAGTCCTAAGAGTTGCCACAAACTGGAAATGGCGCTGAGGAAAGAGAGATGGATTTGTCAGAGCTGACTACCTCCAAACGAGAAATGTCACTGTTTGCCATTTTGCTTGGAGGCTTGCAGGTTTCCAGGAGGGTGCTGCTGGGTCCTCCTCAGGTTTAGCCCTCAGTCCTGTTCTACCTACACCCCCGCCCCCCACACCCCATGTCAGCCCAGCCACAGTACCCTTCTGCCCTCTTCTTATTCTGCTTTCGCTGGAGGTGAGTTTAGTTTCTGCTTCCTGCTCACCTCCGAGACAAAAGTCTCTTAATTTTGCCCTGTGTTTTCTGAAGCATCCCTTCTCCACCTGGTTCCGTTCTTCCCTTTTCTTCTCTTTTCTCCCATAGTCACTTCTAGGGTGGAACGTGCCATCTGTTTCTGGGCCGGAGCAGAAGTCTGGGAAAGGGGGAGGGAAGGCCTGTCCGGGCTTGCGTGTCAGCAGACACGTTACAGCTATAGGGCAAACCAGGGTGAAACCACAAGCCAGAGGCCTCAGGGCAGGCGGCCTGAGGCCCGCCCCTCAGCAACTCTCTCATCTGTCTCACCCCAGAGCTTTCCTGGCAGGAGTGGGAGAGGTTGGTATCGAGTCCTTGAGCCCTGACTCATTCCCTGACCTAGTTGGGTGTTACCCAGTTATCTCCCAAATCTCTCTCCAGAAGCCTTCCTTAGCAACAGAACCGTGTCATCCCAGAAGGCAGAAGAGACAGAAGAAGAAAGCAGACCACCCACTTATTTCATCCCCATCTGAGGATCCGCGAAACAAAGAAGAGGTTTAGGGTCTTCATGGCTTTACGTACCACCCAGGAGGTTACACTGGTTATAAAATGAACAAAATCATCTCACGTTGCTACACTAAGGGATTGGCTATTTTCCAGATTGCTTTTATAGAAACAATCATGCTTCGCTTTCTCAAGAAAGAAGAAAAGCATTCTTTTATTTTATTTGGACAGCGACAGGGGCTGGGGAGAAGGGGACTGGAACGCTGAGCCAGGAAGTGACTGGTCATTATCACATAGTGAGTCAGGGGCCTATCTAGTGACTGAAGTCAGGTTTCCTAACCCCACCCCAAATTCCATTCTCTTTTCCTCAGCCTGGTTACCGATGGCCTATAGCAATGTTCTGGGCTTTCTGGACTTTACAAAAGTTCTTATAACCCCCAAATTCCTGAGGATTCAATAAGAAATTGATTGTAATGTGTTTCTGGGCTTCATACGTGTCCCTTTCAATATCTGTCCCGTGGAAATGTGAGCTAGATTTGTTGCCTCCTCCACAGATTGCTGAAAACCCTTTTAGAGTTATCTAAGATTCAAAGAAGACCAACATAGTCGTCTTTGTGAGGTTACATCTCAAGACCGAAGATTCCATTTTTAAATCATTTTTTGGTATTCAGATCCTAATATCCTTGTGAATCACTGTGCCAGTGGACGCTGAACATTATTTTCTTACCCTCCCCTTTATTCAAAGATCCCAATCTCTCCCTAACTAAGGTCATGCTTCCTAAAGACATTAGCTGGTTTCCAAGAAAGCAGATTTTAGCTCTATCCCTTGGCAGAGAGAACGGAGTCATTGCACACAGGCCAGAACATTCTGCCAGAGCTCCCCATCTGGAAGAAAAGAGAAAAAGAGTTTCAGAGTTTCCATAAGGGCTGCCTACAGGGGAGGAAGGGAGAGTGAGCCATAGGGAGGGAAGAAGAAAGCTACAGGGCTATAACCCTAAACTCTGAAAAGAATATCAGATCTGCAAGCCTAAAATCCTGGCCCAGCAGCACCACACCTTCCTAACCCTTAGCCAGGATTTATTGTCCTCCCCATTCTTGTATCTTTCACATGTACTTATCTGTCCTGGCTGTCCCACCTCAGAATTTTCCTTTTATTCTTTGTTTCTGATGTACATCCCCCCTCCAATTTTGTGCTCTCCCCTGTGCATGACTCAGAATGCAGAATGGCCAGGGCACTCAGGAATCTGGTTGTCCCTATACTGTGGTGTCTAGCTGGAGAAGTTGGAGACTCAGGCTGGATCACGGAGAGTCTCCCACTAAATACAGAAAATTCTGCATGTCCCCAGTAGACTGTCTCCCAGCTCTACCTGGGCTCTCTCAGTGAACCTAGGGCAAGGCAGCTCATTCTGCTCGCAAGCATCTGATTGTGACAAATGCCTTCCTATATTGATGTTATATTTGCTTCCCCTTTTCACCCAATGACTCTCATTGGCTCTCTGCTACATTATAAAATGAGGCTACATCCTCTTCTACTTAGGTTGATTCACATGAAATTGCCATTTTTATAGATTAAAATGATTGAACATTGTCAATTTCCTATTGTTAGCTTTATACTTGACAAAGTAAGCTATTTGAGGACAGCTATTATTCATCCACATATCTAATATCTCTCAACTCCACTAATTCTTCCTCCCCTGGTAAAGTTACTGGATCCTTCTCTAATCTGTTCTCTCAATGGGCATATACTAGTTCATCGATGTCTTTTTCAATATGGGGTTCCCGGAACTGGCCAATTCAAAACACGGTGAGACTGTTACCTCTCTTGATTCAACATTGTGTTTTTTCATGAAACTGTGACTGCATTGGGTTTGGTGAGTCCTAAACCTTTTTCACATAAAATGCTGCCAAGCTACTACCACTACTTCCTGTACAATGGAGTTTTTTTTTTTTTTTTAAACCTAAATGTAAGTCTTCACTTGATCCCTGTCAAATTTCATCTTGTTGATTTTGGTTCTTCGCTCCAATCTGTCAAGATGATTTTAAATCTCACCGCTATCATCCGTTCTATTAATTATCTTTCCCAGCTAGATCATCATGCAAGTTATTGATTTTTAAAAATGTTTAATAGGACAGTGAGGCCTCTCTTTGTTGATATCAATCTTTTAATCAATATCCTTTGAGTTCAGTTGAAAGGCTAGTTAAAAATCTACATAACTGATTATCTACCCACGACTCCCTTGCCTCATTTTCTTAGCCCCATCTTCCTGCTCCTTTACTACCTTTCTCTGATCTGCCCCTGGCCCATTAAGCAAAACAAACCCACCCAGGCACCACACAACTACAAATTTCTATATGGATAACCACAAGTACCACAAGTACCAGCTGTTTTTTAAAGGAATCATCAAAGACCTTCCCTCTTGCTAATTCCCCAACTGCTGTCCTGGGGATCTTGCCTACACGCAACTCTTATGGGAGGCTTTGTGATTCCACCATCCCAAAGTATTGTTATTCCCAATCCTCATCACCCCCACCAGCCACTCCAAACATGATGTCTCTACATTCCTCTAGAATATAGACTCTAGCTTGGACTTGGACATGGCTCCTCCCATTGGCTCCTTGGTGCTTCCCTTCTGCCCATAATAGAACTGTCTTTTTTAGTTTGGGTATTATTCCATGAATAGTATTATAACTTTGCCTCGATCTTTGTAGTAACTACGTAATATTCCATCGTGTAGATATACTATGTTGATGGGCCCTTAGGTGGTTCCCAAGCTTTTGGTAATACAAACAAAGAGGCCATGAATCTGTTTGCAAGTACTAAGGTAAGATAGATTCCTGGAATCAAAAGATATGTACATTTTAATTTTGATAGCACCATATTGCTCTCCAAGGAGTTGCACCATTTTACTTTAGTGACGGTTTCGATCTCAGCAACATCAGGAATTTCAAATTAAATATGACTGTTCTTAAAAGATATCTTGCTATTCTACTAGTGAAAATTTGAAATTGCTTTTAATTTTTCCCTTCTCCCTCATTTCTCCTCCTTATCTTCTCTTGTGATTGCTCCCCTACCTTAAACTCCAAATTCTTCTCATTCGTTTGTGCAAAGTAATTCTGCTATCTCCAGACTCCACTACTTAACTGCCCCAGCCCTGCATTTGCACATACAAACCTCACAGGGTAAACTTGTTACCATCCAAAGCCATCCTCCTTAGTCACAACAATATTGAGCACTAACATGTAGTAACCTATTTAATCCTTTCAACAACCTTATGATGCAGGTACCATTATGATCCCTACTTCATGGGTGAGAAAATTGAGGTATAGAGAAGTTAAGTAGCTTTTCTAAGGTCACACCATTTAAAAAGTGCAAAAAATGTTTCAACCTAGATGGTAGACCTCTATAGAGATCATGCTCTTAACCCCTGCATACAGATAGATACCTCTCTTGGGAGATTAGTCCTACTTAGGTCCTCATCAAATTCTAACCTTTCTTAGCAATGTCCGTGATACAATTCAGGCTCCAGTATTTACCCTGATCCCTATCTAGCCCACAGCCTGTTCTATTAGCAGCTCTGCCCCACAGGAATGCCTGGAAAAAACAAGTTTGAGGACTGCCTTACTTAGCCTGCAGCAGAGGAAAAAGTATGGGGTGGGATCACCGGCAGAAGGGGACATCAGTCAAGCCCTTTCTCTTTGTAGAGGTGTGGCCGCCCCTGTTCTGCTCTTTGGGTGGGTCTCTCCAGACAGGAAGGGAGCAGTTGGCTTAGTGAGTCTCATTTTCCCTGGAACTCGGCACACTGTGATATTCAGGAGATGCCCAAGGCCAATTTAGGCAAGTTCCATTCAACAATCATTCACTGAGTCCCAACAATGAGCCAGGCGCTGTGCTGTGTTTGGGTATAACATAAATGAGTCACATAATTTAGAGGTGAAGATAAGCACTTCCATTGCCAGTTACTACAGTGTGATAAGTACCTCAGTACTAAGGACCCGAGTGTATTGTTTGGAGTGAGAGAGGACAAGAGGAGAAAGGGAAAGTATGGACAAGGTGCTTGTCCCTGGGAGTTTTGATTTTAAGAAAACAATCCTAGATTAGGGAAAGAAATAATAACTGGGTCTCAGTAAGGATTTCTGGCAGGAGGGAGGCACCTCCATGAGTACTGAGTTCTTCAAACGCAGGTGAGGTCGAATACCTTGCCTGTTTATCTGGAATGGTGGTGGTGGGGGTGGCGGTGGATGAAGGCATGAGGGCAAAGGGCAGTCGGGAAAAGTTCCAAGGTCCATAATAGCACGGGGGAGGGGGGTTCTATGAAATGCAAATTCCTGCTTTTTCTTGGCAGTTTTTCTGGAAATTGTGATGACAGCTGGTGGTGGGAAGAATCACTGAAATCTCCAGTGACTGCAGCCATTTCCCTGTCTCTAGGTGTCTGGCTATCACCTGAGCCATTCCAGAGGGCACGCCGCTATAGATTCTTTATATTTTTTCTCCTGCTTATTTAATAAAGTGAGGGTATTATTGGCTTTTTTTTTTTTTTTTTAAGAGGTAAAAGGTGGGAAGGAAGAGAGAGGTTCATTTCCCAAGAGCAATGAATAAGCAAGCCACATCCTCTACACGAATCAGACGGCTTCTTGTAGGAGGATAAAAAGCTCGGGATGAGAGACTCAGCCAGCAGAGAGACCCAGTTTCTGGTTTCAGATCTGGCCCAACGGACTGAAAGCTTTGGAAATTCAAAACCTATCTGTACATCCAGTTTCTCTTTTCTGCTGTGGGAATAATAAATTCTTGTCTCTCAATGATATTGTGAAAAAGGAAAGAAAGGAGTGACAGATAAACATTTAAAGGCCTCGGGAAGTAGTACTCTGTAGAGACATATTTTATTGTTTTTAATAATTTCTCAGACTGTTTCAGATAAGTAAAAAGGCCATGGCTGATATGCTAGTTTTTTAAATGGATGCTGAGTGTTGCTAAGGGGCCTCTCTTGAGTAACTTCCTCCTCTTAATTGGGACAGAAATTCTGGTGCTTGACAGACACATAGAAGGGCCAAAATAGAACTGAGCTGTTCTACAACTTTTGGTTCTCAATAGACTCCACTTAAGCATTTGGTTCTGTTTGCAAAGTTAAATCATTAAAACAAGGGCCAGTTCTTTTTTTTTTTTTTTTAAAGATTTTATTTATTTATTTGACAGAGAGAGACACAGCGAGAGAGGGAACACAAGCAGGGGGAGCGGGAAAGGGAGAAGCAGGCTTCCTGTGGAACAGGGAGTCCGATGTGGGGCTTGATCCCAGGACACTGGGATCATGATCCAAGTTAATGACTGAGCCACCCAGGCGCCCCACAAGGGCCAGTTCTAATGAAGAACATACTTAGGAAGAAATATGGATAACGCAACGAGAGAGAAAAGGCAAGGAAAAAAATCCATTGATGAACTACAAGTAGCTATAAAACCTGGAAACATAGGCAAATATACATAATAAAAGGCTTATAGATATTACAATACATGCTATGTTCAATAACATTACATCATATGGTCAATAGAATGCCCCTCATTAGGAATGCTTAGTTCAATGTGATAGGCCAGTCCACAGTGCACGCAGTGCTAATTGAGTTTCTATCAATGCCTAAAATGAGTCCATGGTGTCCTGTCTTGTGTAATTTGACTTTGACTTTCATTTTCACTGAATAAACCTACATACCCCAGAAGAAGTAATCAAGGGGGTTCACTCTGTTAAAAGTAAGCTTTAGCTATGTTCCCAGGCTTTATGGTTATCTTGCAGCTTCCACAGAGAGGAACACAGAGAATAGTAAAGAACAGTAAAGCAAGGAGAATGGTAAAGAATCTAGAGAATGGTAGAGAGTAAAAGTAGAAACACGGAATGTGACCATGGAAACAAAACTGGGGTGGGGAGGGGCGAATATCCAAATCCAGGGAACAGAGAGACAAAGAGAGAGAGAAACATCCTCTGGAAAATCAAGGGGAAAGGAAAGGACAGTGAGAAGGACAAGGCAGGTCAGAAAGGAAAAAGCATTCTTTTTTTTTTTCTTTTTTGTTTAGTAATTTAGGATTTACTTTTGTAAAAGCAAGTTGACAAATATTAAAATTATATAAAGTTATACTTGCATTTTGAACACCATAATATAAACATAAAACACAAACATCCAATGTTAAACATTGATCCCCCCATGCCTGACTCGGATTTAGATATTGAGTATATCATATTTCACAGAAAGAAACTTTCAAAGTTTTCTCAATGCTTGCATTATATGCTATCACTAAGGGGAATTTCCTAGACTTCACAAACTGTTAGATGCAGCCTCATTAACTAAAGCTGATAGATGGGAGCATACTAACTTTTTCTACAGAAAATTAGTAGAAAAATATAATTTAAGAACTAGAAAGAACTTGGGGCGCCTGGTTGGCTCAGTGGGTGGAGAGTGCGGCTCTTGATCTCAGGGTTGTGAGTTCAATCCCACGTTGGGCGTAGAGATGACTTAAAAATAAAATCTTGAGGGCGCCTGGGTGGCTCAGTTGGTTAAGCGACTGCCTTCGGCTCAGGTCATGATCCTGGAGTCCCAGGATCGAGTCCCGCATCGGGCTCCCTGCTCAGCAGGGAGTCTGCTCCTCCCTCTGACCCTCCCCCCTCTCATGCTCTCTCTCTATCTCATTCTCTCTCTCAAATAAATAAATAAAATCTTAAAAAAAAAAAAAATCTTGAAAAAAAAGAGAGAACTAGAAAGAACTTTAAAATTTTATTTGTTTATTTGAGAGAGAGAGAGACTGAGAGAGAGAGACCACGAGCAGGGCAGAGGGAGAGAGACAAGCAGACTCTCAGATGAACAGGGAGCCTGATGCGAGGCTTGATCCCAGGATTCCGGGATCATGATTGGAGCCGAAGGCAGACGCCCAACCGACTGAGCCACGCAGGTGTTCTTAGAAAGAACTTTAAAGATGATCTAGTCCAACACCTAATTTTACAAATGAAGAAACTAAGGCATTGAGAGGCTCTAGAGACAGATACAGAATTTGGGTGGCACTGCTGGACAACCAGAAGATTCTGATGACCATCAGAGAAAATAATGTCTGTTAGTAAGTTTTTAATATTTAAATGAAACAGGTGATGGAAACTCGTCTGCTCTTCAGTGGGCCAAGTTATGCACCATGTGTTAGGGAAGAGCGAAATGGGAACTCGAGCTCTAGTCTTTTCTTGTGCCAGCCATTCTTTGGGTTGAATTCTATCAGCCCTAGAGTTTACAGAAAAAGATCACGGGAAGCTGAGGAGAAAAGAGGGCCCGTTCAAAGTCAAGCCGACTCGGGTTCTTGCCCTGGTTCTGCCAGTCACCAGCCACTGAGATCCCAGGCAAGTCAGTTAATCCACGCATTTCTCAGTTTTCCAAAATGAGAATAGTAACATCTGCTTCATGTGATACTTGGGGGTGTAAGTGAAAGAATACAGAGTATAAGTGCACAGCAATTCACCAAAGCAATAAAAATGGCCAATGGGAAAAAAAAATTCTTTCCTGAATTGCATTTCAAAGAAATGCAAAATAAAAAGCGAGGAGGTACCTACCATTTTCACCTACCAAATTGGCACAGATGAAAAGAAAACAGAGCTAAGAACACTCTGGGGTGTGGAAGCAGATATTCTCATATATTGCTGAAAGGACTATAAATCGGTACATTTCTGGAGGTCAGTTGGGCAATGTGTATTAAGAGCCTTAAAAATGTTCATGCTCAGGGTGCCCAGCTGGCTCAGTTGTTAAGTGTCCAACTCTTGGTTTCTGCTCAAGTCTTGATCTCCTGGTGGGGATGGAGCCCTGCGTTGGGCTCCACGCTCAGCATGGAGTCTGCTTGCAATTCTCTCCCTCTCCCTCTGCCCCTCCCCCCACTGTCTCTCTCTCTCTGTCTCTCTCTGTCTCTCTCTCTCAAACAAATAAATAAATAAATAAAATCTTAAAAAAAAATGTTCATGCTCGGGACGCATGGCTGGCTCCGTCGGAAGAGCATGTGACTCTTGATCTTGGGGTCATGAGTCAAGCCCCATGTTGGGTGTAGAGATTACCACAAAAAATAAATCAACTTAAAATAAAATAAAAATAAAATCTTTTTCAAAATGTTCATGCTCTTTGATTCAGGGTTTTACTCTAGACATTTAGCCTAAGGAAACAATCACATTAGGGTGAGGGAGATATATCTATCTATGTTTGCTCATAGGGGTGCTTTATATGTAAGGAAAAAATACAGTAAGGATGAGTTTTCACAACTTTCTTCTCTCCTACATGGCAAGAAGAATGTTTGCTCCTAGATGAGTAAAATGAGGGTCCTGGAGAAAATTAGATACAGCTTTAATTTAATTGACATTGAAAAAGGTAGATATTGACAGAAATATGACAGGAATCCTTTCAGAACATTTTGGGGGTGTGGAGGAAGAGATAATGGGAAAAGGAAGGAAGGGAAGGGAGAAGCAGGAGAAAAGGGGCTGGTTGAGAGAAGTTTCAAACAATCAACCTCTGCATAAGGTATTAAGAGAAAGGAGAGAGAAAAGAGGATTCTGAGAAGTGCTATATCTTATTAATGTAATCTGGTTTCATTTTGTCTTTTTTTTTTTTTAAGATTTATTTATTTTTGGGGCACCTGGGTGGCTCAGTTGGTTAAGCAGCCAACTCTTGGTTTTGGCTCAGGTAATGGTCTCAGGGTTGTGAGATGGAGCCCCGCATCAGGCTCCATGTTCCACGTGGAGTCTGCTTGGGATTCTTTCCCTCTTCCTCTCCCTCCCCCCATTTGTGCTCACTCACTCTCTTTCATAAATAAATAAATAAATAAATAAATAAAATCTTTAAGAAAAAAGGTTTTATTTTTAAGTAATCTCTACATCCAATGTGGGGCTCAAATTTAAGACCCCAAGATCAAGAGTCACGAGCTCTACCAACTGAGCCAGCCAGGTGCCCCCATTTTAATTTTCTTAATGCTCATCTAAAATTTCTGAATTCACTATGTTGATCAAGAAATACTCTTTTTTGGGCGCCTGGGTGGCTCAGTTGGTTAAGCGACTGCCTTCGGCTCAGGTCATGATCCTGGAGTCCCTGGATCGAGTCCCGCATCGGGCTCCCTGCTCGGCAGGGAGTCTGCTTCTGCCTCTGACCCTCCCCCCTCTCATGTGTTCTCTCTCATTCTCTCTCTCTCAAATAAATAAATAAAATCTTAAAAAAAAAAAAAGAAATACTCTTTTTTTTAATTATTATGTTATGTTAATCACCATCCATTACATCATTAGTTTTTGATGTAGTGTTCCATGATTCATTGTTTGCGTATAACACCCAGTGCTCCATGCAGAACGTGCCCTCTTTAATACCCATCACCAGGCTAACCCATCCTCCCACTCCCCTCCCCTCTAGAACCCTCAGTTTGTTTTTCAGAGTCCATCATCTCTCATGGTTCATCTCTCCCCCTCCGATTTCCCCCTCTTCATTCTTCCCCTCCTACTATCTTCTTTTTTTTTTTTTAACATATAATGTATGGAAATACTCTTATATGCAGAAACTCCTTAACAATAAACTTCGTTTTTGAAAGTGAGTAGCACAAGAACCACACAGTTTCTAGAAAAAATACAGAAAAATATCTTTGTAACCTTGAGAGAGGCAAAGATTTCTTGGCAGAACACTGAAAGCACTAACCATAAAAGAAAAAATGGAAAAATTGGACTTCATCAAAATTAAAAATGTCTACTCATCAAAAGATACCATTAAGAAAATGAGTAGATGGGGCACCTGGGTGGCTGTCGATTGAGTGTCTGCCTTCAGCTCAGGTCATGACCTCCAGATCCTGGACTGAACCCCGTGTCAGGCTCCCTGCTCAGCAGGGAGTTTGCTTCTCCCTCTGCCCTCCCCCCCACTCGTGCTCTTTCTCTTTCTCTTACTCTCTCTCTCTCTCAAATAAATAAATAAAAGCTTTTTAAAAAAAGTAAATTAGTAGATAAATGAGAGACTGGGAAAAAATATTCATAGTATATATACTTGACCAAGGATTCATACCCAGGTAATATAAGGAATGCCTATGAATCAACAACGAAAAGATGAACTACCCAATTAAAAAAATGGGCAAAAGATGTAAGTAGACACCTCACAAAAAAAGAAACATAAGTGGCCAATAAGCCATGAAAGGGTGCTTGTGGTAAATGCTATGATATAGCACCCAGATTTTCCTTTGGGAATGAAGGACTTATTCCTCAGCTGTTAAAGAGACTACCAAAAGACGGCCCTCAACTATCAGTCCATCTCAATGCTTGATTGCCTCAGTTGAAGAGCCCTAATCTGCGTAAGGTCACTCCTTCTTTACACAGTGGCATGCATCCAATGACTAATCGCCCCGGCCACTTGCCCAAACTTGAAACATTTTTGAAGGGTCATCCCAGTTTCAGTGCTCTCTGTAGGGTTAGCTGAAGCCTCTGAGACTACATCACAGCTCAGCTCTTCCTCTTCCTAATCATGCTTTTGTCTTCCATGCCACAAGGGTTGAGCCCACGTGCACTCCTGAAAAAAACCTCCTGCTGACTAATCTCCCTCTCAGAGTCTGCTTCCAAGGGAACCCAACCTATGACAATGCTCAACATCAGTAATCATCAGGAAAATGCAAATGAAAACCGTAAGGAGATGCCATTTCACATCAACTAGAAGGCCTTTGAAGAAAGACTGACAACACCAAATGCTGGTGAAGATGTGGAAAACCTGGAGCTCTCATACACTGGTGGTGGGATTATAAAATGGTACAATCATGTTGGAGAATTGTTTGGCAGCTTCTTAGAAGGTCAAATACACATCTAACCTATGACCCAGCAATTCCATTCTTAAGTATGTACCCAAGAGAATGAAGACATATAGCCAAAAAAATGGTACAAGAATGCTCATAGGTAATCTTAGTTATAATAGCCCCAAATTGGAAATAACCCAAATGTCTGTCAATAAGAGAATGGAGAAATAAATTATAGTCCTATAATCCTACTCGGAAATATAAAGGAATGAACCATTGATACATACAACATGTGTGATCAAAAACATTAGATTGTATAAAAGAACCCACAAGTGTGTGCACACGTGCACACACACACACACACACATCCCAAACACACACACACCCCAAACACATACTGACTGGTTCCACCGATGTGAAGGACAATAGGCAAAACAAGTCTACGGTGATAGAAAACAAAGTAGTTGCTTGGGTGAAGTGGGGGCAGGGGTAGGGATTGAATGAAAAGGGCCATGAGGAAACTTTCTTGGGGGATGAAAAGCTTCTGTATCTTATTTTGAGCAGTAGTTACACAGTGGTTACAATTGTCAGTAGGCATTGACCTGTAAGTTTAAGATGTGCCCATTTCAGTGTATGTAAATTATACTTCAGTAAAAGCTTATATGCACCAAGAGTAGCACACACTCACTCAATAAATGTTTAATAAACAAGTGGAGATGATTTTTCTAAGGAACTAAATTATTAATAATTATAGAAAAGATTTCCTTTTCCTGGGTTATGGTAAAATGTGAGAGTCTCTTGGGATACTCCTTGATTAAGATCTTGGGAATATTTATTCTTCACTCCCCCATTAAAATGGTTAAGCTTTGATGGCTTACAGGAGTGGCAGAACCAGGTCTATAACGTCTGCCTGCATCATTTGCAGGTGAGTGGAAACACTAAAAGTATATCAAGATAGTAACAGCGGTGAGAGAAAGAAGTCAAAAACCATCACCGGTTTCCCAGTGCAGTAGATCAGCGTTTGGCTGCTAATCCACACAATCCTGCCAACATCACTCGCAAAGCAATTTCTCTTATAAAATATGGCACGATTCCCACCCTATTTTGAACATGGGTATTTAATCTCAGAAGAAGTATTTAAAGTATTTGAAATGTTTGAAGAGACAAGTTGATTTTAATGGAGCCAATTGGTATGAACTATGCTGTTTTCCACGAAGGTCAATACCTTAGGGTACACGGAAATTAGAAGGGAGACAGAGAATCCTTTTGGGGGTTTCATAGCCTAAAAAACTAAACATGACAGAATGCCAGTCGACTCTCAAGAAAAAAGATTTTTGCAAACACACAAAGCTATTTTAAAATTCCCTTTTATAAAATCAAACAGTTCAAAAGCCACGGGCTGCCATCTTCAAAATCGGAAAGTAGACTGCTTGGTGGGGTTGCCAGATTTAGCAAATAAAAATACAGGATGTTCCATTAAATTTGACTTTCAGATGAAACAATGAATAGTTTTTAGTATAAGCATTCCCTTCAAATATTGCATATTTTTAGTATGAGCATGTCTCATGAAATATCCGAGACAGATTTATACTAAAAAAACCGCATTATCTGAAAATCAAATTTAACTAGGCATCCTACAATTTATCTGGCAACCCTAGCCCTGAGCAGCGCTACTGTTCTGCAGAACAAGAGACCCAACCTAGGGGCGTCTGGGTGGCTCCCTTGGTTGAGCATCTGACTTCAGCTCAGGTCATGATCCCAAGATTCCGGGATTGAGCCCCATGTCGGGCTCCCTGCTCAGTGAGGAGTCTGCTTGTCTCTCTCCTTCTGCCCCTCCTCATGCTCTCTCTCTCTCAAATAAATAAATAAAATCTTAAAAAAAAAAAAAAGAGGCCCAACCTGGCTGAGGCAAATGTGCCTTTGGGGTTACTACACGGAATTACAAGTTTAACAGTAGTTACGGGAAAAGGAGAAAAACTGAACCTTTCTTGTGCTCCTGGATTTCTATTCTCTCTGTCACACTGAAAAATACTGTGAAAAGACTTTAAATGTATTTCCAATTATTGAAAGTGGTAATGAATTAGTTGTACCAAATACAGCGTATACTTGATATTGGGTCTCTAAGGTTTGTTTGTGTAGGGGCTAAGAGCCTAGGATTAACCATATGGATGTGTAAACCCAGAGAACTCATTTTCCTTGCTAGGTTTGCTTTTCCTAGTGAGGAACGAACAGACCTGACTGTAAAGCAATTTGAAGACTTCAAAATTGCTGCGTGAAAATAAGGAAGTTATGCCCGCACCCCTTTCACTAAAGGATTGCCCACACTGTTTTGCTTTATAAGACTTATGTCAGAGAGGTCTCATATATTGTTTCCAAGGTAGAAACCTGCTTCCGATGGAGGCTAGAGTACTAGTACTCCAGAGGTGGGTTGAAAACAGCAACATTGCTGAGTCTGTTTTAAATGCTCATGGAGAGAGTATTCTTTTCAGCATCAGCTGATGCTCTGCAGCATAGGATTCTGTTACCCTCATTTGAGCTGCCTGGTTCTTCTAGCAATCAGATCTTTCCGTCTCCTTCCTGTTACCCCAGGCTTGACACCAGCTATCATGTGCCCTCTTCTCTTTGACTCCCGGACACAGAATTCTTTCATTTTCTTTAAACTCAAATGCCAGAATATTGGAATTTCTAGGACAGTTACATGACTATAACAACAGCAGAGAATACGTGAAATCAGGACTGTCCTGTAAAATCTAGGACATGTGATCTCCCTAATATTTCAACACTTGTCCTCTGACAGTTACCCACGACGGTGAGGATATTTGGCAAGGAAACAGGACTGACAGAAATGCTTCTCGTCGTGGCTTTAAAATCACTGCTTTGCAGTTAACCTTGGGCAAATATTACTGCACCTATCTCCATCCTGTGCCAGTTTCTGATCCCCTTTTATTTGAAGCCCCCTCTACGAATAATAAAAAAAAAAGAACAGAACAAAAAGGAACTCATCTCCAACTTACTTTGCCTATCCTTAAAATTTAGGTTCGAATCTTAGTGTTCGTAACCTTGTTTACTGGGTTTGTCTGTCCCTTTACCATGAAGGGGGAGAAGTTATGGAAAACAAAGGTCTTAAAGATTTTACCATTTTATTTCCTTGTTTAGGAGAATGAAACTTGTGCCTGCTTTCAGGAAAGTAATTTGTAAACTTCAAGTCTGAATCTAACCTGTCTAGAACCCACAGTATTCTAATTCCTGGAAAAAATTAAAAGGGGCTTATAAATTAAATAAAGTGATTTACCTCCTCAGACAGTAAGAACAGTACTTTTTGTGAGATAGTGACTTGTTTTTTGCCCTGCACATTCTCATTTCCTTTGATCCTGTTACCGCCCCTCCATATAGTGATGTCCTCTTAAATTGACATACAACAGTCATGAATCACTTTAGCAAAAGTACACAGGGCTAAACAAAGATGTCATATTTTGGCATCTCCTGTCACTAAGACACATTGGGAGAGCGCACAGCAAGAGTTCAGGGTTTCCTGATGCAGAGTTCCTAAAATTGTGGTCTCCGCTTCATAGTTAATGTATGTTTGGGGCAGGAAAAATATAAATCTTTCTTGAATGTTGGAATTGTGCCTTGTTGCCTAAAGAGTTTTGTCTTTTTTTTTTTTTTTTTTTTGGCCTGCCCTAATTCCTGATGTCAGGTCCCTAGGGTATCTGTGCTATGTCTCATTCTCAGTGAATGTATATTTTATACAGTGTGATCGCACTTTGAGCTAAAATAGATCATATCTAGAAATCTGCTGGTATGGCTTCCCAGGATGAAAGAATATGAGCAGTTTGAATTGCTTTTTGTCTCTTTGGCTTCTTCCTGAGTCAATTCACAATACAGAGATGTCACCATATAGATTTTATTTGGGAAAAAAAAAAAAAAAAAAAAAGCACCATAGGCTAGTCACCACACGGAGACTATTTTCCCAGAAAATACAGAATATCTGAAAATGAAAGGGGCTTAGATGCATGCCTTACAGTCTCTCTGGCATTACTCGTTTACTGGGGACAAGATGACTTTCAGTTCAGTCCTGTGCATAAGCAGGCCACAAGCCAACTTCTAACTCTCCCTACACTTTTTAAGAGTTTATTAATCTTGGTTCCTATGAAATTCTGTAGGGAGGCTGTTACCAGAAGATTTTTTCTCATCCTTACTCATTTAAGATATGTGGCTAAAACTCCAAGGCAAATCGCTCTCATAAAATCTCACTCCACAAGATGTGATTCCACCAGATTGGCAGGCCTTAGTGTCTTGGGTCTCTTTTTTTCACCCCACCCTTAATTTAGGGTTGGACAGAGGTTGAGATTATTAATCTCTTTGGTAGGCATGGCATCAGGTATTGAGGGAGGACCAATCTTGATGTACATTCTTTTTGTCAGGGATTTGAAAAGCAAACAGAAATAGAGCCAAGAGTGGAGAAACTGAGGTTGACTGATGCCAACCTGCTGAGACTTCTAATCCTCTTGGCTACTCCACTGGTCTCGTTCAACCTGAGACCTCACTTATTTTTCTAGATGTGAGGTCAAGACAACAACATTGCTAAGTCAATTCTGGCATGCCAGCTCCAGAACACTGTAGCCTTTAAAGACTTGGGATTCCATGAGAAATGTTGTTGCAGCATTCCAGAGACCCACGCATCAGACACAGACATATGCATTCTTGCCTGCAGCAGAGGGTGTTGATTTTACTCCCTAACTCATATTCCTGCGGGACTGGTGGCTAAGCCTTCCTAAGAGGACAGAGCCAAAGAAGCTCATCTCAGTATGAAGACTGCCAACAAAGGGCTTGGATTTAGTCATGTAGTTGTCAGTCACTCGGGATTGGTAATTAATCCTGGAGTTATGCTTGGGGAAAAGGAAGTAGAAGTACCGAAAAAAAGCTGAGAGGAGCTAGGAAAGAAGTAAGGTAGGTGGAAATGTATGACTTTTTCAACTTCCTGATGGAAAGATACCAAGAGAAATAAAACTCTTTCAGACTCTGAGGACCTTTTTTGGGGGCCATATTTGGATGGACATAATGTCATATTGCCACCTGCAAATATATATACAGTTGACCCTTGAACAACACAGGTTTGAACTGTATGGGTCCACTTATACATGGATTTTTTTTCGATAAACACAATACTGTGAGTGTATTTTCTCTTCCTTATGATTTTCTTTTTTTTAAAGATTTTATTTATTTATTTGACAGAGAGAGACACAGTGAGAGAGGGAACACAAGCAGGGGGAGTGGGAGAGGGAGAAGCAGGCCTCCCGCAGAGCAGGGAGCCCGATGCAGGGCTTGATCCCAGGACCCTGGGATCATGACCTGAGCCGAAGACAGATGCTTAACGACTGAGCCACCCAGGCGCCCCTAGTATAGTATACATTTAAAAAAAAAAATTTATTTATTTATTTGTCAGGGAGAGAGAAAGAGTGAGAGAGCACAAGCAGGGGGAGCGGCAGGCAGAGGGAGAAGCAGGATCCCCGCTGAGCAGGGAGCCCGATGCGGGGCTCAATCCCAGGACCCCGGGATCATGACCTGAGCCAAAGGCAGACGCTTAACGACTGAGCCACTCAGGCGTCCCTAATATAGTATACATTTTAAAGCATATGGAATTAATCTGCTTTCCTTTCATGAAAAACCCAGGATGGGTAGGCAACATTCCATCTACTCCCCACTTTTCCAACAGTCATTCCAACAGCCATTTTAAGTTACAAAGAGCCAAAGCTGGGATCTCATGGCATCAGCCTCCTATGGATTGCTTTCTAGCTTTTTGTGTCCCTGGTTTTTGGAACCCCCTCACTATCATCTGCAGGTAAGGCTCACATTAATGAAATTACAGTTATAATTTCCATGCTGGAAATTGACACTGAAGGCCGTATTTTCTAAGTTAGGGAGGCTATATATTAATAGTTATGCTTAGTTTTGATCTAATATGGTGGGTTTTGTAATGGTCTCCCAAATTCTTCCACATCTTTCTCTTCCCCTTTCAATGTTCCACAGCCAGGATGTGTTTCCCTCCTCCCTGAATATTTTGGCTTCCTGTCCCAATTCCTTTATATTCTCTTTGCTTCAAATCATCTCTTTCAATGATTTACATTTGTTCTACATATCCTTTACTCCAACTCTTTATCTAGCACTCCTGCTATGAAGCCCATTCTGACACTAAGAACATGATAAACTTCTTTTAGAAATTCCTAAACCACAAGTCACATAATTTTTTTCTTTGAGGAAAGCATGCATTATGCATTTAACTGCTTTACAAATGGGGAAAGTGCAGCAGGGAAATTATAAGACTTGCTCTAGGCCATAGATAAAGTCAGTGGTAAGACTGGGGCTGCGTCCTCAGACTCTTAGACTAGTTAGTGCCTAAAAACTAAAGACAAAAGTGCCTAAGATTAGAACGATTTTATTTATTTTTTAAAGATTTATTCATTTAAGGAATCTCTACACCCAATGTGGGGCTCCAACTCATGACCCTGAGATCAAGAGTCACATGCTCTACCGACTGAGCCAAGCAGGTAGGTGCCCCTAGAATGACTTTAGTTTTTTCTTTCTTAACTTTTTATTGAAGTATGTAATTTGCATAGGATTTTTAATTTAGATTTTCAAGGGCTTCTTTAAACAGAGAAACCTAGAAATCTGTTAGAAATAAGGCTAGGGGCGCCTGGGTGGCTCAGTTGTTAGGCGTCTTCCTTGGGCTCAGGTCATGATCCCAGGGTCCTGGGATCGAGCCCAGCATTGGGCTGAACAGGGAGCCTGCTTCTCCTTCTCCCACTCCCCCTGCTTGTGTTTCCTCTCTCGCTGTTTCTCTGTCAAATAAATAAATAAAATCTTAAAAAAAAAAAAAGAAATAAGGCTAATGACCTTGAAGCATTACTCAATCCCCCCCACTCCTTTTTTATTTTAAAGACTTATTTGAGAGAGAGAGTGCGTGCTTGAGCATGCGGGGGAGGGGCAGAGGGAGAGATGCTCAAGGAAACTCCAAGCCAAGTTGGGGCTCATTCTCCTGACCCTGAGATAATGACCTGAGCCAGTTCTTAAACAACTGAGCCACCCAGCCACGCACCGCCCACCCCCTCTCAACTCCTTTTGAAACATCATGGAGGGAAATGAATTTCCAAGAGCCCTTGGGTTCTTCATTTCGGTTATTCCAGAGAAGACTGCCTGGAGCATATTTGATTGTTAGCCAGTCTTCTTTATGAGAACTGTATGTACAACCTTCCATTCCCCAATCCCAAGTTGTAGGTAGTAGGTCTGGGTTCATTCCTGACTTGCTGCCTTGGAACGTCCTGGGCCACGGGACTAGGGATAGGGCCAAGTAAGGTTCTCCCTTTTTTCCTCGGCAGGGTGACATCTACTGCTGTTATGAAGCCTATGGCCTTGGTGATTGTTTTTGTTTTTTTTAAGTAGGCTCATGACCAATGCAGGGCTTGAACTCACAACCCCCAGATTGAGAGTCGCGTGCTCTACCGACTGAGTCAGGTAGGGCCCCTAGGTTTTCTTTTTGTTTTTTAAATCGTTTCTGTGATTTTATTTAAAAAAAAAAAAAGGTTACCTCTAGTCTTAGGTTCACATAATTTCTCCGTGGGAAACACACATCTTGTACATAAAGGAAAGGCTACAGACTGGGTAAAATATTCTCTTGATCAGTTGGTTGGTTGGGTCAATAACAATTGAGATGTACTTTGTTCAGGACTCAGTTCTGACAGTTATAAAGGAATTAGAAGTACATCTTGAAAATATACCCATATAAAACAAATTAAAAGTATAATTACAGTGGGGCGCCTGGGTGGCTCAGTTGGTTAAGTGTCTACCTTTGGCTCAGATCATGATCCCAGGATCCTGGGATTGAGCCCCACATCGGGCTCCCTGCTCAGCAGGGAGCCTGCTTCTCCCTCTCCCTCTGCCTTCCACTTCCCCTGCTTGTGCTCGTGTGCTCTCTCTCTCTATGTCAAATAAATAAATACAAGTTTTTAAAAAGTATAATTACAGAACAAGTACAAATAATCAGCAAAAGCCAGGACTTGAGAGCTGACAGGAAAGGGGTTAGAGTTGAGTGGATTTAGTCAATGAGGGCTTTCTGGAAAAGGTGAGTTTTGAAGGAAGGTGCATGGGTTTGGCCAAGAGGATAAGGTCTTTCCAGCAATAATGCATGACAATGGTAGAGAAGAGAGAATGAGCAAACTGTAAGGGCCAAATGGTAAACAGGTTAGCCTGCTAAGACTGGAGCATCTATGTTAAAGGGGTAAGAAAAACAAGTCTTAAGTGGTTATAAATCAAATATGCTTTAACAGACAAGAGGGAGCCTTATGGGTGCTTGCATAATGAGAATAACTTTGTAAGAAACTGAGATACAGATGGACTGGAATAAAACAAAACTAGAAAGTTAGAAAAATAGGGAAGATGCTGCAGAATTTTTCGGGAGAGAAAAAAAAAAAGTCTGGGTCCTGAGGCCAGCTCTGCCATTTATTAGCTGTATGGCCTTGGGCAAGTCACTTAATCTATGTGTGCCTGTTTTCTCATCTGTAAAATGGGAATAATGGTGTCTGCCTAAAAGAGCTGTTGAAAGGATTAGATGAACTAAAATATGAAAAGTGTTTAGTAAGCCCTCAATATCTTATTATTCAATTATTAATTAATTCGATTAACATATTATTAAAATTATTCTTAATTATTATTTCTATGACCTAGAAGTGGTCATAGAGATGCCTGCATGTAACAAAAGGCCCATCTCACACCTTAGTTTGAAAGGATTGCAGTTGTTCAGTGTGTCCTAAAAGGTATGCAGGATTCAGAGGACTAGAGGGGAGACCCAGTGTCCAAGACAATGGCCACTGGTCTCTCACAGGGCAACTGAGCACCAGAAATGTGGCTAGTCAGAATTGAGATGTGCTGGGCGCCTGGGTGGCTCAGATGGTTAAGCGTCTGCCTTCGGCTCAGGTAATGATTCCGGGTCCTGGGATCGAGTCCAGCATCGGCCTCTCTGCTCCTTGGGAGGCTGCTTCTCCCTCTGCCTCTCTCTCTCTCTCTGTCTCTCATGAATAAATAAATAAAATCTTAAAAAAAAAAAAAGAATTGAGATGTGCTATGAATGTAAAATACACACTGGATTTCAGAGCCTCAGTACGGAAAAAAACCTCATTTTTTATTTGATTGCATGTTAAAATGATAGTTTGGATATGTTGTATTAAATGAGATGTATCAATTTCACTTGTTTCCTTTTTTTTTGACGTTTTACTAGAAAATTTAAAGTTACTTAGTTGGCTCGATTATATTTCTATTGTACAGTGCTGGTCCAGTGTATCATTCAGCATTGAGTTTTGGAAATTCAGGGGTTCTACATGAAAAGGTTCTATAAAGGAATATGGGGATTATGGATAAATCTCTTGCCCTTGACACTTTAAAAAATATAAATATGTAACACATATTTATATATAATTCGTATACATTTATGTTAAAATATATATAACCCCAACTTGTGACGTATCTGCCGAACTGATGGAACCATAGGTAGTTTAAAGAGGCCATAATTGGTAAAGGGTCTTTTAGTTTAAAAAAAGCAGAAATAAAGAGGAAACGGGGAAAAGGTGAAACATACCTTATTTTGAACATTATGGAAACAAAAATCTTCCTAACTTCTGAAATCACTCTCTCAAAAGTCCAGATCGCATTGGCTTAAGTAACCTGGATTATTAAAGGTTTTCTGACAAATTTTTTCATAACCATCTCTCGAAGTTGCTACTTAAAATAGGAATAATTACTGCCAAAGAGCCTCCAGTCAGGGCTCTCGGCTGATCTGGAGCTAAAAATCCAGTTTGGGATTCTGCTCTGAATTGATGTTTTAACATTTTACCCTGACTTGTACCGGCCAACTGCACAGGCTTCAACTTCCAAATACAGCTGGGGGTGGGAGGGGTTCCTCACACGCCTTCCCTCCGCTTCTCAAACCCTTCTGGGCTCCCTCCGGCTCTCCAGGAGTCGGCTCTCCACAGTGGCGCCGACAGGTGCAGCGCAGGGAGCCGCCTCCCGCCCCCAGCACGCGCCCGCGACCCCGCACCCTTTCGGCCGGACGGCCGCGCCCTCGCCGCTCCGCCCCCTGCCCCGGCGCGCGCGCGCGCGCGCGCACACCGGCGGGGCGCGCACGGCCGACGGGGCCGCGCACGCAGCTGCCGCCGCCGCCGCCACCGCCTCCTTCCCTCCCCGCAGGCCCTCCTCTCCTGCCCTCCCCTCCGCCCCCTTCCCCGTAGGCAGCCAGCCTGCCCGCCCGCCCGCACCGCCTCCCTCCCGACCCCGAGCGCTCCGGCTGGGTCTCTCCCCCGCCCCCGCCCCCCCCCAAGGCTCCCCGGTCGTTCTCCTCAGGCGGTCGCCCGCGCTCGGTGGATGTGGCTGGCAGCCGCCGCCCCCTCCCTCGCTCACCGCCTGCTCTTCCTCGGCCCTCCGCCTCCTCCCCTCCTCCTTCGCCTCCTCAGCCGCTCCTCTCGCCGCCGCCGCCGCCTCCACAGCCTGGGCCTCGCCGCGATGCCGGAGAAGAGGCCCTTCGAGCGGCTGCCTGCCGATGTCTCCCCCATCAACTACAGCCTTTGCCTCAAGCCCGACTTGCTGGACTTCACCTTCGAGGGCAAGCTGGAGGCCGCCGCCCAGGTACGGCGACCCTCGGGCGCCGGGGGCGAGCTGCGGGGCTAGCAGTTAGGCCGCGGGCTGGGCTGGGGGCCCGGCCGGGAGGACGGGCGGGCCGGCGGGCCTGGGCGCTGCGGGCCTGGGGTTGGCGAGGCCGGCTCGGGGACCGGCGCGCCCCTCTGGGGCGGCCGCGGGGCGCCCGGGCCGATGTGCTCTGCCCTGCTGGGCTGGGGCCCCGGGCCGCGCTGCGGGGAGCGCCGAGGGAGCTGGCGGGCCCTGCCCGAGCGCCCCCCACCCCCCCAGCCCGGGCGAGCACACCTGTGCGGGGCTTCCACCCCCCGACCTCCGGCCCTTCCGGGCTTGGTAGTTATCTGGGCGAGGCTGGAGGCTGTTGGGGGAGGCCAGAGGGGTCATCGGAGTCCACACTCTGTCTCAACCTCCTGACTCAGTTCTTTTCTCTGGTTCTCCCTACGCCCCCACGGAGGACACATTGGAAGGGGGCGGTCATCTGGGACTCCGGCCGCCGCGCGTTAGCGAGGAGGGGAGATTCTAGAAGGGGGGAGAGGGTGAGAAGGAGAATGCTAATCCCAGGCAGCCTTGCTGAGTTCTCCCCGCCTGCTCCGGCCCAGGGGCTGGGTTTCCAAGATGATCCGCCCCCTCCCCCTTCCCCTCAAGTGACAGTGCAGCAGTGACTTTGTTCTCTCCTAACCTCTAGAGAAGCTGAAGGAGGACCACATCTCCGCTTTTCCTTCCATCTTCCTAGGTTTGCAGCCTGTGAGGCAGGTGGATTTATTGTTACTTAGCAGTAACAATGGTTACTTAGCAGTACTCTCCAGAAGCTGCTAGTTTTAGCATACCACTGTTGAAAATATTCCATTACTCTTCATTGCAGTTTTTGGTGAATCATGCTCCCCCCCCCCAACATTATCTGAAGTATTGTTTGATTTTGGAGAGTAGTAGTACTGATGCCGTACAAAGGTCCCGAACAATAGACATTTGTGTCATACCATGTATATGATGTATTATGTGGAGTCTGTGATGAAAAATGGGAACTATTTAGTAGTTATTTTTAAAGAGAATGATGGCAAATATATTGTTTCATTTCTTTTTCTGCTGCAGTCAGGAAAAACCAGTAGGCCTCAACCTTAAAGAACAGGGTGTATATAGCAGTGAAATGAAAGAAATGTATAGTGTTGGAATGAATTGAAAGTTTGAAGTTGTCTTTGAAAGCTGAGTACTCAGATTGAAAATATGTCTGAAAGTGTAGAATTAAAAAGTATACTGTCATATATGGAGTGCTTGTGTGAAAACAGGAGGGCCCTAGGGTCTGGCTGCATCAAAAGGCAAAATTTACCCCTTGGAAAGTCAAGTGATTTAAAAAATTTCCATTAAGAATATGAATCAGAATGAGTGTATCTTCGATCTAAATTAGGATTTGAGAGGGTTATTTGGGAGACTGTTTGTTTAAGCCAAGTGACTAGAGTGTTTGATATATATTGGCAGAGGGCAGATGGGAGGGATTGTAAACAGTAGTGTGTCTTGTGACTTGGCAAACGTTCGGGAAGAAGGACCTATGATGAATGAGTTCGCATTAAGTGAAAAGACTAAGATGTAAAAAAATCATTTATTTCTTTACCTCATTAGTTGGTGTCACCGGTTCATAATTTTGAGAGAGATCTATTTAGGGAAAATTTTCAGAAAAAAAAAATTGTCAATAAAGATTTTTAAGTGATTATTAGGAAGTGATGATTTTATTTAAGTGTTAGGACAGAACAAGATGCAGTGACATGCTTCTCCTTACCCCTTTTCTCCTTGTTTTTCCAAAGTGATGAGAAATATGTGGAAGGCTACTTTGGGCCATTGAGGGAGCACATGGTCACATACTAGATATTAACAAGGAATTGTTAATTTGATATAAGGAAATAAATCTTTTTTAGTAACAGGAACTTTTCAAAGCAGTTCTTTTCAGAAATTCTCTTTAGGCTAGGTGGCAACACAAATGAAAGATGGTAGGATAGTAAATTCTAACAGGTTTTATTTATTTATTTTTTTAAAGATTTTATTTATTTATTGGACAGAGAGAGACACAGCTAGAGAGGGAACACAAGCAGGGGGAGTGGGAGAGGGAGAAGCAGGCTTCCCGCAGAGCAGGGAGCCTGATGCGGGGCTCGATCCCAGCACCCTGGGATCATGACCTGAGCCGAAGGCAGACGCTTAACGACTGAGCCACCCAGGCGCCCCTCTAACAGGTTTTATTAAAGAATGATTGGACTTTTTAATTGTACACATTGCCATCTTTGGAAGAGTAAAGGAGTTCATGTTGGTGAAAAGTTAACATTAATAGTAAAAAGCATATATTCGTGTTTTTGAGATCCATGGATTGGAGCAGTAAGTCTAAATTGTGGCATCAGATGGTATCTTATTGTGGAAATCTAAAAATGTGGACAGGATTGTATCTCTAGAAATCTAGATTTATAACTGGTATTGGTCCGTTTCCTAAGAGTTGGAATCATATTACACAAAGTATACAAGTTGCTTGGTTGCTTTAGTTGCAAAATTTTATGATAAGCCCAGAGTATTTGTACAGGTTACATATTAGAAACTTAGTGGATTTTTAACCTGGTCTGGGGTGTGGACTCCTGGGGAAGGTGAAGAAATTAGTCAGTGTGCACTTTATAAGTAGTTGTCTTTTACATAAGTGTGTGGTCTAGGTCAGCAGGTCTTGCAAAAGTGTTACCATGGGCCTAGAGAAATAAGACATTGTCACCCCTCCCCTATACCCCCTTTACATCAGGATATTTGAGAGCAGTGGATTTTTGTAGCTGTTTTGAATTCTGACTCTCTTGCTTTGTGGATAATTAATTAAAAGTTAGATGTTTTTGTGAGTGGCTACAGTTCCTTGTTATGAAGGTATTGTGGTTTATACAGTAATCGGGCTTTCTCTTATGGAAATATTTAACCTGTGCCAAAGAAATTAACTTCATCCTTCAAGGCCAGAAGTCAGGATATAGTAGACAATCCCTGGCCTTTGCCAGCAAAATATTCATGTTGGTGATGACTAAATTGGCACTTAGAGGAGAGTTACAGATATAGTAGTTTGGCAGGCTAAAACTTGGCACCTAAATGGATGTTATTGTCAACCCTGTGTTATGGTATTTTCTGCCCAAAGTTTGCATATTTTTTTCTTTTTTTTTTTTTTTTTAAAGATTTATTTGTTTATTGGAGGGGGGGAGTGTAAGTGTGCAGGGGGGGAGGGTTAGAGGGAGAGGGAGAGAGAAACTTGAGCAGATCATCTACACTGAGCATGTAGCCCCACATGGGGTCGATCCCATGACCCCAAGATCACAACCTGAGCCGAAACCAAGAGTTGGTGCTTAACTGAATGAGCCACCCAGATGCCCCTTTCATATTTTCTTTTTTTTAAAATTTTTTTATTGTTATGTTAATCCCCATACATTACATCATTAGTTTTAGATATAGTGTTCCATGATTCATTGTTTGTGCATAACACCAAGTGCTCCATGCAGAACGTGCCCTCCTCAATACCCATCACCAAGCTAACCCATCCTCCCACCCCCCTCCCCTCTAGAACCCTCAGTTTGTTTTTCAGAGTCCATCGTCTCTCATGGTTCTTCGCCCCTTTCATATTTTCTATGCAGTCATTTTGGTTGTTTTTTTATTACTTAAAGAAGTGATAAAATTAATAATTTGTGCAGCATTGTACTAGATCACTAAATGGTCTTAAGAAATTAAATTTGAGAGATTGGTGATAAGAAATTGAACTTGTTCAGATCTTCTATTGTTTCTTGAAATGTATGTATGAAGAAACACCTCAATATGAGAAACTTCATATGTTAAGCTTTATCTGCTATCATCTGGCAATGAATTTTGCAGTGAAATTTCCAGATAAATGAAGCTTACCCTTTGAGGCACTTAGACTTCAAAAAATATTTACTGATTTGGATGGAAATATTCTAAAAATGTATTTATTTTTTTAAACTCTAGTTCCTTATAATCTAGGCTTGTTTCTTTTCTTCTTTTTTAAAATACTGGACATCAGTTTGGACATCTGTCGTTGATACTTATAACCACAGATTACCCAAACTATGCACTGTAATTTATTAGTTTCATATCTGTTCTTTAAAGTTTTTTGTTTGTTTTTCTTACTGTTAGGTTATTACTTCTTGCTGCTCACTGCGCCTTGTTGCTGTCTATTGTGCAATTTATTCCATCTTCTATCTTATTGAACTTGATCTGTAGAAGTCTGAGTACCAGAAAAAAGCTTGTGTGACCTTAAAAAGAAGTTTCTAAGTGAGGGCTTGATGGACTCTTCTGAGTGAAGGGAATGAGCTTTATTGTATGGACTTTGTATCATCTATTCTGGCTTTTGTACAGGCTTTTTTTTTTTTTTTACTTCCTGGTTCTGGATAATTGATATTGTCCAATACAACCTGGACAGATGTGATCTTGAATAGTAAATTATCTATGAAACTTCTCTGAACTTTGCTACATAAACGAGCCTGTTCTTATTGTAAGGTAGGTCTTATTCTGATCTGTATGTGAGTCAGTGGCAAAGGACTGAGTCTTCTGATAGCTCTTTTGTTGTTAACTGAGATTAGTTCTCAGATTTTGGAGATTCAATTTTGAATATCATTTAAGTATGTAGCTCTTTGTTTGGCCACTTGTAATCACTTTAAAATTTTACTTTAAATTAGGAAATATTTTAGAAATACAGAAAAGTAGGGGCGCCTGGGTGGCTCAGATGGTTAAGTGTCTGTCTTCGGCTCGGGTCATGATCCCGGGGTCCTGGGATCGAGCCCCGCATCGGGCTCCTGGCTCGGCGGGGAGCCTGCTTCTCCCTCTCCCCCGTTCATGCTCTCTCTCTCTCTCTCTGTATCTCTGTGTCTCAAATGAATAAATAAAATCTTAAAAAAAAAAAAAAAAAGAAATACAGAAAAGTAACCCA
Source organism: Phoca vitulina (assembly GCF_004348235.1). Lineage (NCBI taxonomy): Eukaryota > Metazoa > Chordata > Mammalia > Carnivora > Phocidae > Phoca > Phoca vitulina. The sequence continues at coordinate 2,182,012 of NW_022589743.1, forward strand.
CCACACAGATTTAGCGGATATTAACGTTTTCCCCCATTTGCTTCAGACTGTGCCTGATGTTTTTTGGGAAATAAAATGTCACAGATACCACTAAAGTCCATTTCCATCTCTTTCCACCCCCCACTCCCAGAGGTAACTTCTCTCTGGGTAGGTGAGTATTATTCCTATATATAGTTTTAAAGTTTTATTGCATATGTAAGTAGCCACAAACAATGTTCTGTATGTTTAAAATTTTTACATTAGTGGTACTACGTTTGACTTTCTGCAACTTGCTCTTTTCAATGTCTCTTTTGTTAGAAAACTTGGCTCAGTTTGTGTTTACTAATTATTTGCTCCTTATTGTCTCTAGAAATTACAGCCCTATTCCACAAAGGCAATGATTATTACAAAATTTTAACGATGAAATTGCTTGTAAGGCAAAACTCAGGTTCAGATTGACTGATACTTGGAGTTGTCACACTGGAGATTTCCTTTTACTAAAATCTGAGGGCTTTGGCAATCAGAGAAAAGCCTCTTGGGTCTTATAGTACCTGTAAGATGTATTCCTGAGTGATCATAATAAAGACTCATTCACGGGGCGTCTGGGTGGCTCAGTCGTTAAGCGTCTGCCTTCGGCTCAGGTCGTGATCTCAGGGTCCTGGGATCGAGCCCCGCATCGGGCTCCCTGCTCGGCAGGAAGCCTGCTTCTCCCTCTCCTGCTCCCCCTGCTTGTGTTCCCTCTCTCGCTGTGTCTCTCTCTGTCAAATAAATAAATAAAATCTTAAAAAAAAATAAATAAATAAAGACTCATTCAGGAGAAAAAAAATATCTCATATTGCTGCCTTCCTAACTCATAGGAAACTTCCATTGTAAAATTGTTACAAGTGGTCAAGCTGCCTCTTCAGTGGAGCCATTACTTAGTGTTTGGTTCAGTTGAAGTACAGTTTGTATGGGGCTCCAAGATGACTTAACCCTGGGTTTGAAACAAGGGAAGGAAACACTGTTGTTCCATTCTTTAATAGCATCAAAAGGAGAAGTTGAAAATTAGCTTGTTATCCACACAATATCTATGCCAACTTTAACATTTTGCTTCTATTTTAAGCTTGCATACTGTGAAGATCTTAATGCTGAAATTTCTTTGAATTATTACGTGTATTTTTGGTAGTGGAACATATCACTAACATGATGACGTTAATATGTGAGAAATCATGTACTGAATCATCAGGTCAGTGCTATTGTGGGAAAAACATCAAAAAGATCAATGTTACCATGTGGTAGTGAAGCACTTAAATCCATGTAGATATTTTAAATCTGTACATGTATGCTGATACCCAAAGTACTAATAATATAGCACATAGTTTTTACATTTTCTGTCATTCTGATAGACACTTTATAAACTGTTAGGTGAATGCTGTTAGATGATATTCAGAGGAACATCTTTATGATTACAGCGCATTTAATTTTGGTCTCTGTGTATGTCTTTTTTTTTTTTTTTAAGTAAACTCTATGCCAACTCACAGCCCTGAAATCTAAGAGTTGCTGAGGCAGCCACATGCCCCTCTGTGTGTGTCTTAATAACAAAATCTATTAACTGATTACAATGAATCACGCACTAAGGACTAAAACAAGCACTTTATATCCTGTTTAAAATGCATGTCTAATATGAGGCAGAGTATAGTGTCAGATTTTTAAAATTTGAGTAGCATTCTATTACTGAGATAAGTATTTTTCTTCCTTTGGTTCCTCCCTCCCACCCTTCCAGAAATGGCAGCATCTTGGAGGGGAAAAAAAAAAAGATTAGGAGCTATTCAACAAGCAGCTTAATTCAGTAGTATAAACAGGTGGGTTTTCCCTAAACACAGGAGGCTAGAATATACTTGTAAATGGATGTTGTAGACTGTGCCTTTCCAGAGTATGCAAACACTTTCACTCAGAATGTTACAATAGTAGTGAGGTGAATGTCATTTGGCATATGTAGCGTTGTACAGGTATCTTGACATTGGCAGATTAACTGCTTGGCTACCATTAAATTCACTGTAGATGTTGATGGATGAAAATATGGTTGCCTAGCTAAAGATGAAGATGTGTAACTACACTACTGTTATTATCCTGTTGACACAAACTTCAGACTCTGGAAGGTTTTTATTCATTTTACTTTTTGGAGACACCTCCCTGCAGTCCACCCCCGCCTCATTAAGTGCTTCATTTCTCTGTGTTGCTGAATTTTTTTAAAGTGAATTTATAAATAGGCAAAGGAAATTGTTTGTTTGTTCGTTCAAATGTAGTGCTATAAACGGCCAGTTGGGACAGAAAAGTTTTAGTGCTGCTTAGGAATGTTCCTGATGAAATAAACAGTGTGAAGGAATATTACCACTCACAAAATTATTTATTTATTTATTTATTTAAAGATTTTATTTTTAAGTAATCTCTTACCCAACATGGGGCTGGAACTCACAATCCCAAGATCAAGAGTTGCATGCTGTACTGACTGAGCTAGTGTGGGACTTGAACTCATGTCCCCAAGATCAAGAATCTCACATTCTACCAACTGACCTAGCCAAGTCCCTGAAAAAGATTTTTTTTTAATGAGCCAAAATAGTTTGATGTCATGTGTTAGTGATTTTGACAGTCTGTTACAGGCTTACTAACATACTATCTGTAATTTAGGTCAGGTGATTTTAGTTTGAGATTAATCATGTTTATTTATTGGTTATTAATAAAATGATTACTCTTTGGTATAGCTTATTCATACAGATATTATATTACTCCTGTGTCCTTACCTAATTCTGAGGTCTGTGAGTGATCTTGAGGCCCTATTGACCTACATGTGGGTTTTGTTTGGACAGCACAGTGTTTTTGCAGATTTTGTATTAGTTGCCATCAGTTACAATTTGGGAGATTACACATGAAATCTGAAATTTGTGGCTTTTTTTTTTTTTTTTAAGTAATCTCTCTGTCCAATGTGGGGCTCGAACTCAGACCCAGAGATCAAGAATTGCATGCACTACCAGCTGAGCCAGCCAGGAGCCCTGTGGCTTTTTTTTTTTTTTTTTTTTTTTTTTGGTAATTGTAAGATCTGTTAATACTAAGTCTGCTTTTCAATATAGCAATAATTGGTTGGCTCCAAGAAATGGCTACCTCCCCCTTCCTTTATGCATAGCCTTCACCTGGCCTACTCTACTCACCTGCTTGGCTGGCCTCTGTAGACATTTGTGATTTAGGGCATTTGTACTTTTGTTATTTTATTTTATTTCATTTTTAGATTTTATTTATTTATTTGAGAGAGAGAGGGAAAGAGAGAGCTCTTGCGTGTCAACAGGGAGGGGCCGAGAGGGAGGGAGAGTGGAGGGAGAGAGAGAAATATCTGAAGCCCATTCCACCTTGAGCAGGGAGCCCCGTGCAGGGCTCCATTTCACAACCATAAGATCATAACCTGAGCCGAAACCACTAACTGACTGAGCCACGCAGGAGCCCTAGTATTTTTGTTATTTTAAATTTAGACCATTCAAATGAATGGTCTGAAAATGAATTTGAGGTTCTGTTTAAATGCAACAAGTATATAAAACCAAGTCTACAACCAAATTGAAAAGTGGGCAGGGGTTATGAATGAACAATTTCCAGAGAAAAGCAGTGGCAAAAAAAAGAAGAAAGTAAAAAGAGAAGATGCTTAATCAGTGTTACTAGTAATCAGGAAAATTCTATTTAAAGCAATGGTAGAATACCATTTAATACCCATAAGGTGGTCAAAAAATTTTAAGTTTTTTGGAGGATGATGAATATGGGATTTCTTTATTCTTTGCTCATGGGAGTGTTAATTGAAACTACTCTAGAGCATAATTGGGACATTCTTGGTAAAAAAAAATGTGCATAGGAAGACATGGACCAAGATATTTATTATAGTACTATTTAAAATAACAAAATAGTGGAAATAATCTAACTTCCTTTAGAAAGGAAATGGATAAATAACTGTAGTTTATTTATAGAACGGAATACTATTCTGTAGGAGTTAAAATTAATGAATTAGATCTACATCTGTCTGCATTTACCCATCTCAGAAACAATGTTAAATGAAAAAAGCAGATGCAAAGGTTATATACACTTTGATGCTATTTGTATAAAATTAAAAACATTGTTTGCTGATCTTTATGTAGGTAGCAGAACTATACATATGTGAGAAAGAGCTGCATTAGCCTTAGGAGAGTGGTTATCCCCATGTAATGAGAAAGAGAGGATGGGCTTTCTTTCATTATATCTGTATTTTATTTTGGGGGGATCTGAGCAAGTAAGACAAAATCTTAAAAAGTTTATTTAATCTTGGTGGTGAGTCATTAGTGTCTTTTATATCCAAAATGTTACTTTGGTAAGAGAAAAAATTTAAAGAGTGTCTTACGAAGTTTTGACATGGTTTATGATATCACTTTCCTTCCTCTATCCTTAAAGAAGGTCTTATGATGGGTTTGATGATAAAGCATATCTTATGATGGGGCTGAAATACGTAATTAATTGTAACATATGAGAAGTGTCTCCTAATTAATTTTTAATTTGAAAAGTGTTAATTGTTTTAAATAAAAGTTTAAGTGGGAAAAAATGCTTTTATTTAGCTTATTGGTCAGATATTTAAATTCCGTAAAATACTTAAATGTTTATTGTTGCTCTTAACATAATTTGAAAAATGTGAATTGCCTTAGATTACTTAAAACTAATTTATTTTTACCATTGATGTATAAATAGTCTAGGTTTTAGTGATGTCTGGGTTTAAAAAAATTCCTGGTGACACACATTAGGCCAAGATGAAGATGTACATGTTATTAATCTTGGCTATTTCTGACACTGCTGGTTTTTCTTTTCCCCCTAGGTGAGGCAGGCAACCAATCAGATTGTGATGAATTGTGCTGATATTGACATTATTACAGCTTCATATGCACCAGAGGGAGATGAAGGTAAGAGCTGATTTTGCTGTCTCCCTGTGTGTATGATGTGTGTGTGGTGATATATACATTTTCAGATTAAGATATCAGTGTTTGTTACTTTAGAAATAGGAAACATTTTTAGATGTTCATGGAAAATATTTTAATTTTTTTTTAATTTTTTAAAGATTTTATTTATTTATTTGACAGAGAGAGACACAGCGAGAGAGGAAACACAAGCAGGGGGAGTGGGAGAGGGAGAAGCAGGCTTCCTGCGGAGCAGAGAGCCCGATGCGGGGCTCGATCTCAGGACTCTGGGATCATGACCTGAGCCGAAGGCAGATGCTTAACGACTGAGCCACCCAGGCGCCCTTCATGGGAAATATTTTAATAATCTGTACTATGAGATAAAGGAAATGCCACATTCTAATTCTACTTCAAACATTAACATATTTTGTAACCCTAGGCAGATTATATTTTCATAAATATAAAATGAATATAATACCATGCATATAAAACTGAAGAGTTTTTTTTTTTTAAGATTGATTTATTTATTTGAGAGAGAGAGAGCATGAGTGGGAGGGGCAGAGAGAATCCCAAGTAGACTCTACGCTGACCGCAGAGCCTGATGTAGGGCTTGATCCCACCACCCCAAAATCACAACCCGAGCTGAAATCAAGTTAGTCGCCCAATCGACTGCGCCAACCAGGCGCTCCAAGCTGAAGAGTTATTTTTAAAATAAGTGCTTTGAACACGAAAGATTGGTTCATCAAGGTGGCTTACTTCATATGTGGTTTCCTTAAAAGTTTTTTTTTTCCCTTTTGGACAATAAATTAAAATTGGGATAATGAATCTTACTCGTAATTGAGAGAAAAATATTTGCCTTATGAGGTGGAATGTGGAGGTTAGAATCTAGATGACCAAGTTAGTTACAGAGTAAGAATATGTTAAAAAGAAACATTATATAGAATGTGTGGGAACTCAGGGCGCCTGGGTGGCTCAGTCATTAAGTGTCTGCCTTCGGCTTAGGTCATGATCCCGGGGTCCTGGGATCAAGCCCCGCATCGGGCTCCCTGCTCCACGGGAAGCCTGCTTCTCCCTCTCCCACTCCCCCTGCTTGTGTTCCCTCTCTCCCTGTGTCTCTGTCAAATAAATAAATAAAATCTTAAAAAAAAAAAAAGAATGTGTGGGAACTCAATTAGCATTTTTAAAATGGGAACTGTTTTAGACCTTGTAATTACAACAGGGATTAAATTGAGTAGTCAGTTTTGACCTGAAATCTTATTGCCACGTAAATTACATTTTAAAAAGTTGTCATGTTTGGCATGAACTCACAAATGTATTAATATTGGAACTGAGGTGCTTTTTACTCTTGACAAAATGATTTTTTGATTAGTCTCCACTACTCTGAGACTTCCTCTTAGAAAATTTTTTCATTTGATATCAGGGCACCTGGCTGGCTTAGTTAGTAGAGCATGCAACTCTTGATGTCAGGGTCGTGAGTTCAAGCCCCACATTGCGTGTAGGGCTTATTTAAAAAAAAAGGAAAGAAAAGAAAATTTTTTCATTTGATATCAAATAAGTAGAAATTTGACCTTTTAGTTTACATTTTGTATTGCTCTTTCCCCTCTCCTTTACACTGGAAAGAAGCATAAAGTAGCATTTTAAGGCCAGACAATATTTGTTTTATTTCATGAATTTTTCTTATATTATCTTGTCCATAGAAAGACAAAAAAAAAAGGTAGCAGTTGAGCAGATTATTGCCAAGAAGTACTTTTGTTCGATTGTTTATAAATGAGATCAAATTGCTGTGATTTTAAGTTAGAGGAATAGATCCTTCAAATGGACTTTGAGTGAGTGCCAACATTAAAAAAAATTGTTTGGTAAATGAAAGAGGGATTATTTAATTTCTTTACCTGTGAAGAAAAATATAAGCACCTTAGCCAAGCATATCAAGACAAGCTTGCTTTGTTGTAGGCAGAAAACATTTAAATTTGATACAGAGTTTTAAAATGGGGCAGAGTATAGATAGGAAGAGATAGTAAAATACATGTGCATCCTCCAGGTGGCACGGTTTCAGCTCAGGTTTGTTCTTATCTTCTTCTACTAAAATGCCAGGAAAGAATTCAGAGAACTCAAATGCTTTGAGTATGCATAACTGAATGGTGCCAAGCTCATAATAGTCAGAATAGCATTGTTTGTGTTCTGATTAAGAGGGTCAGAAGAGAAATGAAAGCTTAAAGAAGTGAAGGGGATTTGGAGAGAGATTCAGATAAAACATTACTCTTTTTTAGGTACATAAAATATTTTCTTCAAAACTAGCTAAGGGATATTTTTCAACTCATTTCTCCTGCAGCAATGGGAAACACCTAGAGTCATATGTAAGCTCATCTAATTTTAGAGTATAAGAGAATGGGAAATTGTATTAATTGGAATTTTAAGGTTTCAGTCAGAAACAGATTTGGCCTTCCAGACACATACACAGTGTAATTCTATCCTTGGGCATAGTAGCATTTCTTGATTTTTACCTTATGGAAGAGTACAACATGTTGTTTCTTTAGAAATTTCCAGGGCGGTATGGTTTGGCAGGGGAATAATTGAGTTAATAGGAAAGGTACCATTTTTAACTCAGCTAATCTCATCTAGTACAGTACCTATTAATACTTATGATTGTCTTCTGCAAGACCGAGTTGCGTATGTGTAGCCACTAAATCTTGGTACTTTAAGGTAAAATCAGAAAATCATTCGAAGGCACGAAATTCTTGCATCTTTGTGTAAGTTTTTAATTAATAGAAAAAAAAAAAAGCCATCTTGTGGTTTGTGCAGTGACCCAGAAAGACCTATTGGCATGTGTCTCTTTAAACTAAGGCCCTGCCTTTTCAACAGAAATAACTTATTTTAAAACCTAATTGAGATCTTTGTAATATTTAAAAAATGAGAACTCAGTAAGAAAAACGGCTGAAAACTGTTTTTTTACTGTTCTGCACTTCAAGGGTTGGTGAAATCACTAACATTTAAGCCCCAATGCAAGGAGTGCACCTCCCCACACAGTGCAGGGGTTAGTATTGTCTCCAGCTTCCGCAAGAGTGCCTGAACTCAGGTCATGACAGGTAAAGAGACTTTTAATTTATCATTAAGAGATGGCTTGGGCATAACCACATGGAGAATGATCACTTGACAGTTTTGTACCAACTTTTCCCTTAGTATACTTTGTCAGGTATGTTGGTAGCGTTAGCTATGTAAGGAAAAAGTTCTCCCTATTCCATACAGAGTTCTGATACATAGCTTCAGATCCACCACATAACCTTGGTTTATCCATACAAGGCATGTAAATCTTAACACGTTTATTCTTGAAGTAGAGTTACATTTTTCCGAATGTGCAGATGAGCGCATGTGTGTTTAATGAGGATGAAACAGCTAGGCAGAAATACTGCCAAATATTAACAATTTTGAGCAAAACTATTAACTTGCGAAAAAGGAATCGTTCCTCACACTTGATCAGAGGCCTTTATTTTAAGCTTCAATAAGCCTTTATAAGCCTAGCAGTGATATATATTCTGTCATGCAGTTAAATGTGGATTAGGAATAACATTAATAAACCACCATCTCTTTGCAAGAATTGTTTTTGTTCTGAAAATACATGCATGACTAATTAAGTGCTACCTCTCAGATCTGGAAAATTGAAAGAGAAGAGAAAATATCCATTTCTAATACAAATGTATTGAAATATGATACAGAATTTCATAAGGAAATTTTAAATGAAAGGAATCAAAGTATAAGTTTAATTATACAAATAACCATATAGGGTAGGGGGCCTCAAACCAAAGTTACTTTTGGGATTAAGCAAATAACAAACATGAGTGAATTGGACTGGATGTAGGAAAACAAAAATGTTGGGGCAGAGGCCAAAGAATGTATATCTCACATAAATGTATTCAAATTTTAAACAACTTTTCTGGCCAACAGAACATTTTTTTGAGCTATATTGACTTCTGTTGAATTTGCAACCTCCCAGGGAACTGTGTGTTTTGCATATTCTTCATCACTTGGACATGAAGATAAGACTTGAGTATAGCTGTCTCATTAAAAAGAGCAAAAACCCTTATGAGATTCTTCTAGATTCTTAATTGAAACTGATGTATAATATGCCATATTACTATTAAGTATATTTAGCAAATTGTTTTAGCTTGCCGTACATGTTCCAGTGTTAACATCCTTTTTAAAGATTCAGAATACCTCTTTTTAGGTAGTTTTTAGAATTTTTTGAGCACTACATGGCCTTATTTCTGAGCTCTTGTTTTTATGTTGTCTCTATTTACAAGTCCTGAGTATATTGAGTTTTGGGGATTTTGAACATAAAGTCTATTATGTGCTATTATTCTTCATATTAATGCATAAGCTAACCACTATTCCAGGCTATATTGAGGAACCAAATATTTTCCCAGGTGTTTGGTAACTTTCAGGGCATCCTGTTTTCTGAATTAAATGGTGATTTTAGGGGCACCAGGGTGGCTCAGTTAGTTAAGTGTTTGCCTTCAGCTTAGGTTATGATCCCAGGGTCTTGGGATCGAGCCCCACGTCAGGCTGCTTGCTCAGTGGGGAGCCTGCTTCTCCCTCTGCCTGCACCCCCTGCTTGTTTGCACACACTCTCTCTCTCTCTGTCAAATAAATAAGTAAAAATCTTTTTAAAAAATGGTGATTCTATTTTTCATACTAATAAACTTTATTTTTCAGAGCAGTTTGGAGTAAAAAGTACAAAGATTTCCCATGTATTCCTTGTCCCACCCACCCTCTTCTTCCCTCGTTATCAACATCCTGAACCAGAGTGGTACATTTGTTACAGTCAATGAACCTACCTGAGCACCTCATTAACACTCAAAGTCCATAGTTTACATTAGGGTTCATTCTTGGTGTTATACATTCTATGGGTTTTAACAAATGTAAAATGACATATATTCACCATTACAGTATCACACACAATTGTTTCACTGCTCTAAAAATCCTGTGTTTAGGAGCGCCTGGGTGGCTCAGATGGTTAAGTGTCTCCCTTCGGCTCAGGTCATGATCCCAGGGTCCTGGGATCAAGCCCCACATCGGACTCCCTGCTCAGCGGGGAGCCTGCTTCTCCCTCTCCCTCTACTGTTCCCTCTGCTTGTGCTCTCTCACTCTCTCTGTCAAATAAATAAAGTCTTTTAAAAAAAAAATCCTGTGTTTATCCAATCCTCCTTCCTAAGCCCTGGCAACGACTAATCTTTTTCCTGTCTCCATAGTGTTGCCTTTTCTGGAATGTCCTATAGTTGGAGTCAGACTGCAGTATGCTGCCTTTTCAGGTTGGCTTCTTTCACTTAGCAGTAATGCATTTAAGTTTCTTCCATGTCTTTTCATCTTTGCTTGAGAGCTCATTTCTTTTTAGCTCTGAATAATATTCCATTGTCCGTATATACCAGTTTATCCATTTACCCACTGAAGGACTCCTTGGTTATTTCCAGGTTTTGGCAGTTATGAGTAAAGGTGCTGTAAATATCCATGTGCAGGTTTTCGTGAGGGCATGTTTTCAGCTCCTTTTGGTACATACCAAGGAGCATGGTTGCTGGATGCTATGGTAAGAGTGTGTTTAAGGGTACCTGACTGGCTCAGTCGGTAGAGCATCCAACTCTTGATCTTGGGGCCATGAGTTCAAGCCCCACGTTGGGTATAGAGATTACTTAAAAAAAAAAAAAAAAAAAAAAGAGTGTTTAGTTTTGTAAGAAACTGCCAAGTTGTCTTCCAAAATAACTATCATTTTGCATTCCCACCAGCAATGAATGAGGTTCTTGTTGCTTTGTATGCTCCTAAGCATTTGCTAGTGTTTTGGATTTTGGCCATTTTAATAGGTGTCTAGGAGTATGTCATTATTGTTTTAATTTGCAGGTCTCTAATGACATGATGTTGAAACCCTTTCATATGCTTTCTTGTCATCTGCATATCATCTTCAGTGAGATGTCTGTTCAGGTCTTTGACACAATGTTAATTGTTCTTTTTCTTATTGTTGAGTTTTAAGAATTCTTTGTATGTTTTGGATAACAGTCCTTTATCAGATGTGTCTTTTTTTAAAAGATTTATTTATTTATTTGAGCACAAGCAGGGGGAGAGGCAGAGGAAATCTTCAGGGAGACTCCCTGCTGAGCGCAGAGCCTGACATGGGCTCAGTCCCACCACCCATGAGATCGTGACCTGAGCTGAAACCAAGAGTCAGACGCTTAATCTACTGAGCCACCCAGGCGCCCCCAGATGTGTCTTTTGCAGATATTTTCTCCCAGTCTGTGACTTGTCTTCTCATCCTCTTGACATTGTCTGTCTCAGAGCAGAATTTTTAAATTTTGATTAAGTCCAGGTTATCATTTCTTTCTTTCCTGGGTTATACCTTTAGTGTTTTATCTGAAAAGGAATCACCCATACTCAAGGTCAACTAGATTTTCTCCTGTGTTATCTTCCAGGAGTTTCATTTTACATTTAGGTCTATAATCCATTTTGAGTTAATTTTTGTAAAAGATGTAAGGTCTATGTCTGCATTAGTTGTTTTTGCATATGGATGTCCAGTTTTTCCAGCATCATATGTTGAAAAGATAGCTCCATTGTATTGCTTTTTCTCCTATGTCAAAGATCAGTTGACTATATTTATGTGGGTCTATTTCTATTTCTGTTTTCTGTATTCTGTTCCATTGATCATCTTGTCTCTTGTTTCTCCAATACCACACTATCTTTTTTTTTTTAAGATTTTTAAGATTTTTATTTATTTATTCATTATTTATTTATTTATTTGACAGAGAGAGACACAGTGAGAGAGGGAACACAAGCAGGGGGAGTGGGAGAGGGAGAAGCAGGCTTCCCGCGGAGCAGGGAGCCCGATGTGGGGCTCGATCCCAGGACCCTGGAATCAGGACCTGAGCCGAAGGCAGATGCTTAACGACTAAGCCACCCAGGTGCCCCTTCATACTATCTTGATTACTGTAGACTTTATGGTAAGTTTTGAAGTTGGGTAGTGTCAGTCCTCTGACTTTGTTCTTCATTATTGTGTTGGGTATTCTGGGTTGTTTGCCTCTGCATATAAACTTTATTTTTTTAAAGATTTTATTTATTTATTTGACAGATAGCACAAGTAGGCAGAGCAGCAGGCAGAGGGAGAGGGAGAAGCAGACTCCCCGCTGAGTAGGGAGCCCGATGCGGAACTCAATCTCAGGACCCCGAGATCATGACCTGAGCCAAAGGTAGCCACTTAACCGACTGAGCCACCCAGGCGCCCCTGCATATAAACTTTAGAATCAGTTTTTCAGTATCCACAAAATAACCTTCTGGGATTTTTATTGGGATTGGGATTGATCTATAGATCAAGTTGGGAGGAACTGACATCTTGACAATATGGAGACTGACCCATGAACATGGACTATCTCTCCATTTACTTAGTTCTTTAATATCTATTATGAGAGTTTTGTAGTTTTTCTCATATGGATCTTGTATATACAAGATTTTGTTGTTTTTATACCTAAGTATTTCATTTTTGAATATGATAATGTAAATGATGAAGTGTTTTTAATTTTTCTTTTTTTAAGATTTTATTTATTTTTTGACAGAGAGAGACAGCGAGAGAGGGAACACAAGCAGGGGGAGTGGGGAGTGGGAGAGGGAGAAGCAGGCCTCCCACTGAGCAGGGAACCTGATGTGGGGTTTGATCCCAGGACCCTGGGATCATGACCTGAGCTGAAGGCAGATACTTAATGACTGAGCCACCCAGGCACCCCGTGTTTTTAATGTCAAATACCACTTATTCATTGCTGGTATATAGAAAAGTGATTGAGTTATGTATATTAATCTTGTATCCTGCAACCTTACTATAATTGCTTATTAGTTCCAGGAGTTTTTTGCTGATTCTTTTGAATTTTCTACATGAGCACGTCATCCATGAACAAGGACAGTTTTATTTCTACCATCCCAATATGTATTTCATTTTCTTGTCTTACTGCATTAGCTAGGACTTTTCAGTACAATGTTGAAAAGCAGTGGTGAGATATCTTTGCGTTTTCCTCATCTTAGCTGGAAAGCTTGGAATTTCTCACCATTAAGTATGATGTTAGCTGTAGGGTTTTTGTAGATGTTCTATATCAAGTTGAAGAAATTCATCTTTATTCCTACTTTGCTGAGAGATTTTATCATGAATGGGTATTGGATTTTGTCAAATGCTTTTTCTGCATCTTCTGATGATTGTGTGATATTTCTTTTTTAGACTGTTGATGTGATGGAGTACATTGATTTTTGTTGTATGTTGAAACTACCTTGCATACTAGGATAAATCCCACTTCATCATGGCATATAATTCTTTTTATATATTGTTGGATTCAATTTGCTAATATTGTTGAGGATTTTTGCATTTATGTTCATAAGAGATATTGGTCTATAGTTTTTTATATGTCTTTTGTTTTGATATTAGGGTAATACAGGCTTCATAAAATGAGTTAGGAAGTGTTTTTTCTGCTTCTATGCTCTGGAACAGATTTTAGAGAATGCATATCATTTCTTACTTAAATGTTGGGTAGAATTCACAAGTGAACCTGTCTGAGCCTGTGCTTTCTGTTTTGGAAGACTATTATTTCAATTTCTTTTTTATTTATTTATTTATTTATTTATTTATTTATAAAGATTTTGTTTATTTGACAGAGAGTCAAAAAAAAAAAAAGTGGGAGTAGCTGTATTAATTTCAGATAGAGCAGACTTCAAAGCAAGAAAAGTTAAAAGGAACATTACATAATGAGAAGGGGGGGCAATACTCCAGCAAGACATAACAATCCCCTCATGCTTCTGGCAGGAGGAGAGGAAAAGGAGCTATTTTGAAATATGTTAGGGCATTCTGTTCTTAACAATTGAAAGAGAGAACATCACTACAGACCCCACAGACATTAAAAAAAAAAAAAACAGGAGGGGCGCCTGGGTGGCTCAGTCAGTTAAGTGACCGATTCTTTTTTTTTTTTTAAGATTTTTTATTTACTTGACAGAGAGAGACACAGCGAGAGAGGGAACACAAGCAGAGGGAGTGGGAGAGGGAGAAGCAGGCTTCCCGCGGAGCAGGGAGCCCGATGTGGGGATCGATCCCAGGACCCTGGGATCATGACCTCAGCCGAAGGCAGACGCTTAACGACTGAGCCACCCAGGCGCCCCTCCCACTTTCTTTTGATTAGTTTTAGTATATCTTTTTCTATCCCTTTACTTTTAATCTGTAACGTTTTTTAATGGTTGCTTAGAGTTTGCAGTATATATTTATAATTAATCCAGTCACTTTCAGATAACACCATAGTGCTTCACAAGTAGTGCAAGTACCTTATAGTAACAAAATATTCCCAGTTCCTTCTTGCCATCCCTTGTTTCATTGCTGTCATTCATTTCACTTATGCATAAGCATACCCACACATACACAGAAGCCAACATAATTAAAATACATTGTTACTATTAATATTTTGAACAGTTATCTTTTAGATCAATTAAAAATAACAAAACATTTTTTTAATTTTACTTATATTTATTCATTCTCAGATGCTTTTTCTTTATGTAGATCTGAGTTTCTGACCTGTATCATTTTCCTTTTCTCTAAAGAACTTCTTTTAACATATCTTGCAAAGCATATCTACTTGCAACAAATTCCTTCAATTTATGTTTGTCTGACAAAAGTCTATTTCTCTCCCCCTTTTTTAAAAGATTTTATTTATTTATTTATTTGAGAGAGAGAGAGAGAGAGAGAGAACCTGAGCAGGGGGAGGAGCAGAGGGGGAGGGAGGGGAAGGAATCTTAAACAGATTCCAAGTTGAGCACGGAGCCCCATGCTGGGTTCCATCTTACCTGAGATCATGACCTGAGCCGAAACTGAAGAGTTGGACACTTAACAACTGAGCCACCCACACGTCCCTCTCCCCACATTTTTTTAAAGACTTAATTTTTTTCAGAGCAGTTTAGGTTCACAGCAAGATTGAGAGGAACATTGTCTTTCACTTTTGAAGGATCATTTTGAAGGATACAGAATTCTAGTTAGTTTTTTTTTCTCAGCCCTTTAAATATTTCATTCCATTGTCTTCTTGCTAGCATGGTTTCTGAGAAGTTGAATGTAATCCTTATCTTGCTCTTCGATAGATAAGGTGTTTTTTCCCTCTGGCTTCTTTCAAGACTTTTTTCTTTATGTTTGATTTCTAAAGTTTGAATATGATATGCCTAGGTTTAGGGGGTTTTGGCATTTATCCTGCTTGGTCTTCTCTGAGCTTCCTGGATCTGTGGTTTGGTCTCTGACATTAATTTGGGGAAATGCTCAGCCATCATTGCTCCAAATATTGCTTCTGTTCCTTTCTTTTTCTTGTCCTTCTGATATTCCCATCATGTATATGTTACACTTTTTGTAGTTTTCCCACAGTTCTTGGATATTTTATTCTGGGTTTTTTTTTTCCCCAGTTTTGGAGATTTCTTTTGTCATGTCTGCAAGCTCAGAGATTGTTTCCTCAGCCTTGAGCAGTCTATCAGCCCATGAAAGGCATTCTTCATTTCTGTTATTATGCTTTTAATTTCTACCATTTAAAAAAATTTTTTTTAGAATGTCTCTCATTCTACTTACATTATCAATCCATTCTTGGTGTGTCTACTTTTTTCATTTAAACTCTTAGCAAAAAAAAAAAAAAAGCTCTTAGCATATTAATCATAGTTTAAAAAAACATCTAGTCTGAGAATTCCAACATTACTCCCGTTAACTGACCCTGGTTTTGATGCTTGTTTAGTGTCTTCAGATTGCATTTTCTGCCTTTTAGTATGCTTTCCAGTATTCTTTTGAGAGGCAGACATGATGTACTGGGTAAAAGGAACTATAATAAAATAGGCCTTTAATAATGCTATGGTAGGGTGAAGGGGTAGGGAAAGTATGTATAAGTCTCTGACGAAGTCTCAATCTTTCAGTGTCTCTGGTCTGTGAACTTCACCAGCACTTTCAGGTTTTCTCCCCGACTGGTGGGACAGGATGGCTGGTGGAGCTGGAGTTTGTTCTTTCCCTTATACCCCAAGTAGGTTAGGCTCTGATAAAACCCAGCAGGTTAAGCTCTGGTAAAATAGTTTCTCTTGAAGGCAGGTTTTGTTAAGAACAGAATGCCCTAACATTTCAAAATAGCTCCTTTTCCTCTCCTCCTGCCAGAAGCATGAGGGGATTTTTCTCTGATACTCACTGTTAGGACCTGGTAACTCTCAGAGGTAAAATTCACGAGAGAGAGAGAGAGAGAGAGAGTGTGTGTGTGTGTGTGTGTGTATGTGGCTGGGGGGGGGGTCCCCCGTGACTAGGTTTTCCTGGAATTTTTATTTTTATTTATTTTTGTAAAAGATTTTATTTATTTGACAGAGAGAGAGCACATGTGCACACGCACAAGCAGGGCGAAAGGCAGGCAGAGGGAGAAGGAGGAAGACAGAGGGAGAAAGAGAAGCAGGCTCGCCGCTGAGCAGGGAGCCCGATGTGGGGACTCGATCCCAGGACCCTGAGATCATGACCTGAGCCGAAGGCAGATGCTTAACTGACTGAGCCACTCAGGTGCCCCAACTCCTGGAATTTTTAACTCTCAGACTTGTCCACACTGAGCCTCCTGCACTTCACCAGTTACAGCACAGGTCTTCCTACCCCAGCACTGGTTGCTAGAGGTGGTTTCTGCTTGTGGGATTTTGCTTAAGTAAGTTGTGATTCTTTGTATCTGCCAGTCACCAGTCCTTTTGGCAGTGGTTTATCCGTGACCTCACCTCTCTGGCAGGTCTGAGGAGAGCTGTTGATTTTTCAGTTTGTTTAGCTTTTTACTTGTTGTTAGGATGGAGTGGCAACTTCTGAGCTTATAATATGCAAGACCAGAAATTCTCCTGGTGATTTTCTTTTTATTTCCAATATAAAAGGTTGTGTTTTAAAAATATACAAGCAATCTGTGCCTTTTTGTGGGCATATGCTTTCATTTCTTTGGGTAGATACCTGAGAATACAATGGCTGCATCATATGGTAAATGGAGAATTTTTAAAGAAACTGCCAGTTTTCCAAAGTGGTTGTACCATTTTATATTCTCATTAACTGTGTATGAGAGTTCCAGGTGCTTCATATTCTTGTTATTTTTAAGTGCTAACACTTTTTAATTTTAACTATTTAAGTGATTATGTAGTGGTATCTTCTTATGGTTTTAATTTACATTTCCCTAATGGCTAATGATGTCAAACATCTTTTCATGCCCTTATTTACCATCCTTATATCTTCCTTGGTGAATTATCAGACCTTTGCCTTTTGTCTGGGGGGTTTGTTTATCTTCTTAATGAATTTTAAGAGTTCTATATGTATTCCAAATACAAGCCTTTGTTGGACAAATGTTTTGCAAATACTCTCTCCCAGTCTTGTGGCTTGCCTTTTCATTTTTGTTACAGTGTTTTTTGATGAGTATCAGTTTATAATTTCAGTGAATTCCAATTTATGCACGTCTGTATATATGTATGTAAACTCTACTCTGAATGTGGGGCTGAAACACAACCCTGAGATCAAAAGTCACATGTTCTACTGACTGAGCCAGCCAGGCACCTAGATGAATTCTTTTTGATTGAATTTTTCTTTTATAGTCATATATTTTTTAAAGATTTTATTTATTTGTCAGAGAGAGAGAGAGAGTACAAGCAGGGGGAGGGGCAGGCAGAGGGAGAAGTAGGCTCTCCGCTGAGCAAGGAGGCAGATGAGGGACTCAGTCAGTCCCAGGACTCTGGGATCATGACCTGAGCCAAAGGCAGACACTTAACCGACTGAGCCACCCAGGCGTCCCTAGTCATATTTTTTTGTGACCTGTTTAAGTTGTTATAAAATTTAAGAACACTAACGATGGACTCTGAAAAACAAACTGAGGGTTCTAGAGGAGAGGGGGTGGGAGGATGGGTTAGCCTGGTGATGCGTATTGGGGAGGGCACGTTCTGCATGGAGCACTGGGTGTTATGCACAAACAATGAATCATGGAACACTATATCTAAAACTAATGATGTAATGTATGGGGATTAACATAACAATAAAAAAATTAAAAAAAAATTTAAGAACACTAGGTTATTTTCTGTGTTTTCTTCTAGAAGTTTTATAATTTAAATTTTTATAGTTAGGTCTTTGATCCATTTTGAGTTAAATTTTGTATATGGTATGAAATATAATGGTAGAGGTTCTGTTTCTTAATTTATTTACTGGTATACAGCTGTTCACTTTTTCTAGCACCATGTGTTAAAAAAATTACTCTTTCCCTATTGAATTTCTGCACTCTCTGTTCTGTTCCATTTAAGTCTTGAAATTAGGTAATATAAGGCCTCTATCTGTTCTTTTTAAAAATGATTTTGGCTATTCTAGGTCCCTTTAATTTTCATACGAATTTTAGAATCACCTTGTCAAGTCCTACAATAAAACCTGTGAGTATTGTTATAGGTATTGCATTGACTACATTGGGGAGAGCACTATTGAACCTTTTCATTCATGAAGAATATATATTTTTCCACTTACTCAAATCTTTCTTAATTTCTCTCAGATTGTAGGAGTTTCTACTTTAGCTCATTCTAGAGAAGAATTAATTCTCTGCTTTTAATTTAGGGGGAGAGGACAGACAGAATACAGCCAGATCAGTTTTTTTTAAATTGTGGTAAAATGCACATAACATATAATTTACCATCTTAACCATTTATAATTGTACAGTTCATTGGTACACATTCACATTATTGAGCAACTGTCACTACCATCCATCTCCAGAACTCTTTATCTTGTAAAACAAAACTGTGTACCCATTAAAAATAAATAATTCTCCCCATCCCTCTGCCCCTGGTAACCACCATTCTACTTTTTGTTTCTATTCTAGGTATCTCATTTAAGTGGAATCATACAGTATTTGCCATCTTATAATTGACTTGTTTCATTTAAATAATGTTCAAGACCATCCATGTTACAGCATATTTCAGAATTTCTTTCTGTTTTAAGGCTGGATAATATTCCACTGTATGTATATACCACATTTTGTTTATCCATTTATATGTCAGTGAACACTTGGGTTGCTTCCACCTTTTTTTTTTTTTAAAGAGAGACAGCACAGTGGGGAGGGGCAGAGGGAGAGGAGAGAATTTCAAGCAGACTCTGCTGAGCACGGAGCCCGAGACAGGGCTCAATCTCATGACCCCGAGATCACAACCAAAACGAAAGCAAGAGTTGGACACTTAACCAGTTGCACCACCCAGGCACTCCCGGTTGCTTCCACCTTTTAACTGTTGTGCATAATGCTGCTATCAACATGGGTGTACAAATACCTCCTTGAGACTCTTTCAGTTCATTTGGATATATACCCAAAATGGAATGGCTGGATCATATGGTAATTTTATTTTTAATTTTTTGAAGAATCAACATACGGTTTTCTGTGGCAGCTGCACCATTTTACATTCCCACCAATTGTACAGAAGGGTTCCAGTTTCTCCACATCTTTGCTGTAACTTACTTTCTTGTTTTGATGGTAGCTAACCTAATAGGTATGAACTGGTATCTCATTGTGGTTTTGAGTTGTATTTCTCTAATGATTAGTGATTTTTTTCATGGGCTTATTGGCCATTTGTATATCTTAGGAGAAATGTCTAAGTCCTTTGTCCATTTTTTATAAAGATTTATTTATTTTAGAGAGAGAGCATGCACGTGTGTGCACACAGGGGTGGGGAGAGGGAGAGAGAGGAGAGAAACAGACTCCCCACTGAGCATGGAGCTTAATGTGGGGCTTGATCCTAGGACCCTGACATCATGACCTGGCTGAAATCAAGAGTCAGACACTTAACTGACTGAGCCACCTAAGTGCCCCATTGTCCATATTTTAATTGGGTTTTTTACTTTTTTATTGTTGAGTGTAGGAGTTCTCAATATATTGTGGATATTAACCCCTTATCAGATATATTTTGCAGATATTTTCTTCCATTCTGTAGGTTGCCTTTTTACTCTGTTGATTGTGTCTTAATGTACAAGTTTTTAATTTTGATGTTCATTTTGTCCATTTTTTTTGTTGCCTGTGCTTTTGATATAATATTTAAGGAATCATTGCTAAATCCAATGTCATAAAACTTCTGCATTGTCTTCTAAGAGTTTTGTAGTGTTAGTTCTCATATTTAGGTCTTTGATACATTTTGAGGTCATTTTTTTAATTAAGTTTTTATTTTTAATTCCAGGATAGTTAACATACAGTGTTATAGGGATGCCTGGCGGGCTCAGTCCAAAGAGCATGCAACTCTTGATCTCACAGTTGTGAGTTCAAGCCCCATGTTGGGTGTAGAGATTCAAAAAAAAAAAGTAGGGGAGGGGGAACCTTCCAGTGTTATATTAGTTTCAGGTGTACAATATAGTAATTCAACAAGTCCAGCTTTATTCTTTTGCATGTGGATATCCAGTTTTCCCAGCACTGTCTCTTTTTTAAAGATCGCCCTTTCTCTATGTAATGATCTTATTAGCACCTTTGTTGAAAATCATTTGACCATTTATTCAGGAGTTTATTTCTGGGCTCTCCATTTTATTCCATTGGTCTGTATGTCTGTCTTTATGCCAGTACCACACTTTTTTTGATTATTGTACCTTTGTAACCAGAAAATGTGAAACTTCTAACTTTGTTCTTTTTTCAAGATTGTTTTGGCTCTTAAGGGACTTTTGAGATTCTATATGAACTTTTGGTGGATTTTTAAGTTTCTGCAAAAAGCATTGTTGGGCTTTTGAGAGGCACTGTACCAAATCTATAGGTTGCTTGGATATTATGAACACTTTAAGTTTTTAAATTTTTTTTAAAGATTTTATTTATTTATTTGAGAGAGAGAGAGCATGAGTGGGGTGAGGGGCAGAGGGAGAGAATGTCAAGCAGACTCCTCGCTGGGCATGAAGCCTGACTCGGAGCTCAGTCTCACAACCCATGAGATCATGACTTGAGCTGAAACCAAGAGTCAGATGCTCAACTGACTGAGCCACCCAAAAGCCCCAAGTTTTAAAAATTTTTTTAAGTAATCTCTACATGCAACATAGGACTCAAACCCACAACCCTGAGATCAGGAATTGCATGTTTTACCGACTAAGCCAGGCGCCCCATGGATATTATGAACATCTTAATATTGACTTCTAATCCATAAATAAGGGATGTCTTTCCATTTGTTTCTATCTTCTTTAACTTCTTGCGGCAACATTTTTTAGTTTTCAGTGTACAAGTCTTTCACTTTCTTGGTTAAATTTGTTCCTGAGTATATTATTTTTGATATTATTGCAAATGGAATGGTCTTGTTAATTTCCTTTTTAAATTGTTCATTGTTAGTGTATAGAAATGCAACTGATTTCTGTATGTTGATTTTGTATCCTCCAACTTTGCGGAACTCATTTATTCTAACAGTTTTTTTGTGGAACCTTGAGGTTTTCCTGCATATAAGATCATTTTGTCTGTGAACAGAGATAATTTATTTCTTCTTCTCCAATTTGAATGCTTTTATTACTCTTTCTTGCCTAATTGCTCTGGTTAGAACCTCTAGTACTGTGTGATTAGAAGTGGCAAAAGCAGGCATCCTATTTTATTCCTGATCTGAAGGGGAAAGCTTTCATTCTTTCACTAAGTGAGATCATATTGATCCAGTTGAATCTGTGTTTTTTCCAAGTTGTTCTTATTCCTGGTTTGTAGTTTGGTCAAGGGTGTTTACTAAGGTTTTCCCTTCCCTTCTGGGCCCTGAAATCCAGTATTTAGTTCCCTCCCATCATAAAACTGCTGAAATCTAGGAGTCAGCAAATGTCTTGAAGGAAAATTAAATGAAGAATGTTAGACTTTATCTGTTATTCAGTTTTTCTGGGATGTTGGCCATTTGAATCCTGGCAGCTTTGGTAGCCTGAATTCCAATATTTGTGTCTTCAGCCCCACAAGACTACTGCAAGCTTTATGACTCTTCTTTCTTCATTGGCCTCTGTGTTCTGCTTGGAAGTCAGAAAATGCAGCAAGGGAGTAAAGAACCCATGAATATAAAGCTGATCTTTTTGTGATTACCATTCAAACACTTCAAATTTTTTAAACTGGTTTTTATAATTGTTCTGATACCACCAGCCAGAAGCAGAAGTCTAGATGCATCATATAAAAATGTGAAACAATTGGGGCCTGGCTGACTCAGTCCATTGAGCATGCAACTCTTGATCTTGGGGTCATGAGTTCAAGTCCCACGTTGGGCGTAGAGCTTACTTTAAAAAAAAGAAAAAGGTGAAACATAATTCATTATGCGATCTGTAGTAGAAGATGGTATTTCATTCAACTATTTGTAGGTATGGAGGTTACTGGCCTTAACCCAGATACACGTTATCGTTAGCAAGTATTAAGGTGATGGTTTAATGATCTGAAGATTGTTAATAAAGCTTAAATGCTTTTGTAAACATTTCATAGGAATGCTCTTTAAAATGTGAAGAATTATAAAACAGTTATAGGTTTTCTTCATTACATGGTATTTAATATATTGTTTATTTATTTTTAAAGATTTTATTTATTTATTTGACAGAGAGAGACATAGCGAGAGAGGGAACACAAGCAGGGGGAGTGGGAGAGGGAGAAGCAGGCTTCCCGCCGAGCAGGGAGCCCGATGCGGGGCTCGATCCCAGGACCCTGGGATCATGACCTGAGCCGAAGGCAGACGCTAAACGACTGAGCCACCCAGGTGCCTGTTTTGTTTATTTTTTTTAAATTACAAAAGAAATACATGTTTGTTGTCATAAAATCAAACAATATAGAACATAAGATGAGAAATCCTCTTTTTCCCTCCCTTCATTGTACCACCTACCCCTCCAGTCCCAGAAGTAGCCTCTGTTAATAATCTGATATGAATTCTTTCATACATGCTAATTTTTCCCTTTAATTGCAGAAGTGAGATTGTGATATACGATGTTTTGCAACTTGCTTCTTTAACCTCATGTGGTATTCACTTTTTTTAGACAGTATACACAGATCTGTCTCATAAAGACCTAGCATAAATCTGTCATTTTTAGAAGCCATTTCTTTTTCTTTTTCTTTTTTTTTAAGTAGGTTCTACACCTAGGGTAGGTCTCGAATTCATGACCCTAAGATCAGGAGTCACATGCTGTCCTGACTGAGCCAGCCAGGCATGCCTAAAGCCCTCCCTCCCTCCCTTCTTCCTTTCTTTCAAACATTTAAGTTTATTTATTTTTTTTAGTAATCTCTACCCCCAAGTTGGGGCTTGAACTCATGACCCTGAGACCAAGAGTTGCATGCTCTTCCACTGAGCTAGCTAGGCGTTCCCCTAAAGCCATTTCTTAATGCACATTATCCTTCCTTTTTTGACTATTGTGAACAGTAGTGCAAAGGATATCTTTTGTGCACCACTGAGAGTATAGTTATAAATTGCACCAAAAATAAGAGTACTGTTTTAAATTTTTAACATATATTAAATTATCTGGTGTAGATATTATTATCAAATACCCTTCCTAAAAAGTTGCATCATTTTACATGTGCATAAAGAGTATGAGACTGTTCATTGGATGCCTGGGTGGTTCAGTCTGTCAAGCATTCAGCTCTTGATTTTGGCTCAGGTCATGATCAGAGTCGCCAGATCAAGCCCTGCGTTGGGCTCTGCCTTGGGTGTGAAGCCTGCTTAAGATTCTCTCCCTCGGGCGCCTGGGTGGCTCAGTTGGTTAAGCGACTGCCTTCGGCTCAGGTCATGATCCTGGAGTCCCGGGATCGAGTCCCGCATCAGGCTCCCTGCTTGTCAGGGAGTCTGCTTCTCCCTCTGACCCTCCTCCCTCTCATGCTCTCTGTCTCTCATTCTCTCTCTCTCTCTCAAATAAATAAATAAAATCTTTAAAAAAAAAAAAAAAGATTCTCTCCCTCTCCTCCGGCCCTTTCTCCCACATGTGCTGCGTGTTCTCTCTCCCTCACGAAAGAAAAAAAAAAAAGAGTATGAGACTATTTATATCCTTATATTGCCATTTATAATGGGTGTTATCAATCTCTACTACCATTACACTGAATGTTATTATCAATCTTTCTATTCTAATCTAAGAAATGAAAAATACATTGTTTTTATTTGAATATTTCATTGTATATCTACAATATATAATATGTATATTCAAAGCAACATAAAGTTGGACAAAAATATTGCAAATATACAATTGTTACAAAAAAAGCAAAAGGCCAATAAGTATATGAAAAGATATTCAACCCTGTTAATAAAAGGTTCATGGAAAACAAAACACAGTCTCATACTCTTTATTGGGCATGTGAAATGATGCAACTTTTTAGGAAGGATGTTTGATAATCATATCTATAACAGATAATTTGATACATGTTAAAAATTTAACAGTACTCTTTTGATGCAGTTTATAAGATTAAAATCTTAAATTTCTAATTCCTGATCTTACTGGGATTTCTTTTTTTTTTTTTTTTAAAGATTTTTTATTTATTTATTTGACAGAGTGAGAGAGAGTGAGAGAAGGAACACAAGCAGGGGGAGTGGGAGAGGGAGAAGCAGGCTTCCCGCAGAGCAGGGAGCCCAACGCGGGGCTCGATCCCAGGACCCTGGGACCGTGACCTGAGCTGAAGGCAGCCGCTAACCAACTGAGCCACCCAGGTGCCCCCTTACTGGGATTTCTAAGTTTATGAAACTGTGCTGCTTTCTATGCAAAATGTATGCATTTTAAAATAAGTAATTTGTGGGGTGCCCGGGTGACTCAGTCGGTTAAGCGGCTGCCTTCGGCCCAGGTCATGATCCCAGGGTCCTGGGATTGAGCCCCACGTCAGGCTCCCTGCTGAGCGGGAGCCTGCTTCTCCCTCTCCCTCTACCTGCCGCTCCCCCTGCTTATATGCTTATACTCTCTCTCTAATAAAAAAAAAACAAAACGGGGCGCCTGGGTGGCTCAGTCGGTTAAGTGGCTGCCTTCGGCTCAGGTCATGATCCCGGGGTCCTGGGATCGAGCCCCACATCGGGCTCCCTGCTCAGTGGAGAGTCTGCTTCTCCCTCTCCCTCTGCCTGCCTCTCTGCCTACTTGTGCTCTCTATCTCTCTGTCAAATAAATAAATAAAATCTTTAAAAAAAAAAAAAACTTAAAAAAAATAAAATAAGTAATTTGTAAATACAGTTATTCAAACTGACGTCAGATTGAATATATCCTTGCATTAGAAGGAACAAATGATACTGTTAGTCAACCCTTTTATTCCTTTTTAGTACAAGTCAGAGATAAAAAAAAACATGAAGTTTATGGGCGCCTGGGTGGCTCAGTTGGTTAAGTGACTGCCTTCGGCTTGGGTCCTGATCCCGGGGTTCTGGGATTGAGTCCCGCATCGGGCTCCCCCTGCTCTGTGGGGAGCCTGCATCTCCCTCTGCCTCTGCCTGCCACTCTCCCTACTTACGCTCTCTCTCTCTGTCAAATAAATAAATACAATCTTTAAAAAAAAAATGAAGTTTGTAATTATACATACTTGCATTCTTTCACTTTAGTTGGATTTGAATAACAAGAGATTCTGATAAGGAATAGTCAAGTTTCCATAAGGTTATGTACAAATATAAAAGTATATGAGTGTATAATGGTTTTAAAATTTATCTTATTTGTATTTAGTAAGTTTTTTAAAAAGATTTATTTGAGAGAGAATGAGAGAGTGTTTGGGGGAGGGGCAGAGGGAGAGGGAGAGAGAATCCTAGACTGGACTCCTCACTGAGCATGGAGCCTGACTTGGGGCTCAGTCCCAGGACCCTGAGATCATGACCTGAGCTGAAATCGAAAGTCTTATGCTTAACCGACTGAGCCAACCAGGCACCCCTGTATTTAGTAAGTTTTTAAACATTAAACAGCTTTAAGGTGATATGGATTGCTTTAGTGACTGTTTTTACAAATTTAGATGACTTATCATTTGATTATAGAAGATGCATTGGTCTTCCTAAGTTAGGTTCCCTAACCTTCAGAGCAGGTTAGGGGCCCAACCCTGTGTATCATTTTTCATAATAATAATAATGTTTAGTAGTAAGGATAAAAGTAATGAAGAATTCACTGCCAGGAACTAAGTGCATTACATATTTGTATAGACAACAACCTTAGGTACAGAGAGGTTATGTAACTTATTATAGGTCATAAGACTGGTAATTGATGCAAATCCAGATAGTTTGACTTCTAGGGTCCATTTGCTAATCATCATAGTCTATTCCTTGTTATTAATTTAACCACACCGTATTGTAATTACTTGTTTGTACCTATAGTTCTTCTTATTAGAATCTAAGTTCCTTAAGGACCAAGAGCCATGATTCATTCTTTTTCACCTGGGGTGTTTGATGGTATCTGATGTAGAGTAGGTGTTCAGTAAATATTTATTTAGTAAAATAAAGTAAAATCTAAAGAGATGGAGTAAGTCTGTTGTATTTCTTAGGCCTGAATTTCTTCATATGCCTATCCTATTGACTTTTATGGGTAGTAAACAAAATTACATTATACTTGGATTATTTTGTCATTAATTTGTATTTTATTCCCTTTGAGGAATACAATCAAGGTATTTACTAATTGTAAAGATTCTGTGCAGTGTTTTAAATATTAAGAAAATGAAGAGCATAAAAATTGTAAATTATGTAATTTTTAGGTTAAATGGAAAAGAAAAACAGATTCCATAATGTATTATAATATTGTATTGTGCCAGGTTTTTCCCCCCAGTTTTAGTGAGGTATAATTAACAAATAAAAATTATATATATATTTAAGATAAACAATTTGATGTTTTTACTATACCTATACATTGTGAAATAATCATAACAGGCTAGTTAGCATATCTGTCACCTCACATAGTTAATTTTCTTCATTTCTTTTTTGCTTTTTTTTTGTGGTGAGAACACTTAAGACTTCTTAGCAAATTTCAAATATACAATACATTATTGTTAACGATAGTCACATTGCTATATATTAGATCTCCAAAAGTAATCATCTTGCATAACTGAAACTTTGTATCCTTTGACTAATGTCTCCCTATTTCCCCATCCCCCTAGCTCTTGGCAACCACCATTCTGTGAGTGGATATTGTACTTTGGTTATTTTAGATTCCACATACAAGTGATAATTGTGCAGTACTTGTCTTTCTGTGTCTGGCCTATTTCACTTAGCATAATGTCTGCCAGGTTCATCTGTGTTGTCACAAATGGCAGGATTTCCTTTTTTTAAGGCTGAATAATATTCCGTTGTGTATATATACACATGCATACAATCCCCCACCCCATTTTCTTATCCACTCATCCAGCGGCAGATATTTATGGTTATTTACATATCTTGGCTATTTTGAATAATGCTGCAGTGAAACGTGGGAGATACTGATTTCATTTCCTTTGTGTATATATCTAGAAACGAGATTCTGGATCATAAGATAGCTCTATTTTTAATTTTTTGAAGAACCTTTATAACTGTTTTCCATAATGGCTGTACCAGTTACATTCCTGCCAGCTTTATACAAGAGTTCTCTTTTCTCTAAATCCTCACCACCACCTGTTTATTATCTTTTGTCTTTTTGATAATATAATGCTATTCTTTTTTTTTTTTTAGAAAGATTTTATTTATTTATTTGACAGAGACAGCGAGAAAGGGAACACAAGCAGGGGGAGTGGGAGAGGGAGAAGCAGGCTTCCCACTGAGCAGAGAGCCCGGTGCGGGGCTCGATCCCAGGACCCTGGCCAGGATCGTGATCTGAGCTGAAGGCAGACGCGTAATGACTGAGCCACCCAGGTGCCCCATATATGCTGTTCTTAAATGCAAAGCCGGTAGTTATTCTCCAAATCAGTGCTTCTTAATTTTCTTCCCAAGACATTCATAGAAAATGATTATGTTTTCTTGGTACACTGGAAAGAAGAGGCTCACATGAGGAAGGTGGCAGAAATATCTCATTGTTCAAGTGGTATCTGGCTGACCCAAGGGCCAAGGAAATCAGCATCTTGGTAGACCTGTAATTCATATTTGGAGCTGCCAGAGAACACTGGGAAAACTGCTGTGAATAGTTTCAACGTATTCGCATTACAAAGGATCTTAGCTACCACATCTCTTATAACAAAATATCATTTTACTTATTTATTTTTACTTTATATATTTTTTACATAAGTAATAATTTTATAAATTTATTACATTTATATATAGTTGACCCTTGAACAATGCAGCGGTTGGGGCACTGACCTCCTGTGCAGTCGGAAGTCTGCATATAACTTGACTCCCCCAAAACTTAATTAGCAGTAGCATACTGTTTACTGGAAGTCTTACTGATAACCTAAAGAGTTGGTTAACAGACATTTTGTATGGTATATGTATATACTATATTCCTACAGTAAAGTAATCTAGAGAAAAGAAAATGTTATTAAGAAAACCATAATGTGGGAATGCAGTGTGGTGCAGCCACTGTGAAAAACAGTATGGAGGTTCCTCAAAAAATTAAAAGTAGAGGGGCGCCTGGGTGGCTCAGTCGTTAAGCATCTGCCTTCTGCTCAGGTCATGATCCCGGGGTCCTGGAATCGAGCCCCGCATTGAGCTCCCTGCTTAGTGGGAAGCCTGCTTCTCCTTCTCCCACTCCTGCTTGTGTTCACTCTCTCGCTGTGTCTCTCTCTGTCAAATAAATAAATAAAATCTTTTTTAAAAATTAAAAATAGAAATAAATCTAAAAAAAAATAAAAATAAAGGGGCGCCTGGGTGGCTCAGTTGGTTCAGCATCAGACTCTTGATTTTGGCTCAGCTCATGAGCGCTCAGCAGGGAGCCTGCTTGAAATTCTCTTCCTCTCCCTCCCCCTCTGCCCTTCCCCTTTGTGTACTCTCTCTAAAATAAATAAATAAAATCTTTTTTAAAAATTAAAAATTGAATTACCATGTGATCCAGTAATTCCACTACTGGGTATTTACCTAAAGAATATGAAAACACTAATTCAAAAGGATATATGCACCCCTATGTTTATTGCAGCATTATTTACAACAGCCAAATTGTGGAAGCAGCAAAAGTGTCCATCGATAGATGAGTGGATAAAGAAGGTGTTGGTATATATCTACAATGGAAAATTATTCATCCATAAAAAAGAACGAATTCTTGCCATTTGCAACATGGATGGAGCTAGAGAGTATAATGCTAAGCAAAATAAGTCAGTCAGAGAAAGACAACATATGATTGTACTCTTATGTAGAACTAAAGAAACAAAATGAACAAAAAAAAGGGGAAAAAAAGAGAACCAAGAAACAGACTCTTAACTATAGAGAACAAACAGATGGTTACCAGAGGGGAGGTGGGTAGGGGGATGGGTGAAATAGATAAAGGGGATCAAGAATACACTTATCTTGATGAGCACTGAGAAATGTATGGAATTGTTGAATCACTGTATTGTACACGTAAAACTAATAGAACGCTGTGTTAACTATACTGGAATTAAAATAAAGTTGAAAAAGTTAAAAATACATTAAAAAAAGAGGGGCGCCTGGGTGGCTCATACGGTTGTGTCTGCCTTCGGCTCAAGTCATGATCCCCGGGTCCTGGGATCAAGCCCCGTGTTGGGCTTTGCTCCTCAGGAAGCCTGCTTCTCCCTCTGCCTCTCCCACTCCCCCTGCTTGTGTTCCCTCTCTCGCTGTGTCTCTCTGTCAAATAAATAAATAAAAGCTTTTAAAAAAAATAAATAAAAAATAAATTAAAAAAAGAAAACCATAAGAAAGAGAAAATACATTTAGAGTACTGTACTGTATTTATAAAAAAAAAAAAATCCATGTAGAAATCAACCTGTACAGTTCAAACCTGTGTCGTTCAGGGTCAACTGTATTTTATTTATTTGTGCCTTCTCTTTTTCCTCCCCAATCCCCACATCTTTGTCAATTTTATTGGTCTTTTCAAAGAACCTACTTTTGATTTTAAGTTGTCAGTTGAATGTTTATTTTCTATTTCCTTAACTTCTGCTCTTTACTATTTCCTTCTATTTTCTTCGAGTTTGTTTTGTAGTTATCTTTTAACTTTTTGAGGTGAATAATTGGCTTACTAATTCCTTTATAGTATATTCATTTAAAAAATTTTTTAAAATATTTATTTGAGAGAGCACGAGAGAGAGAGAGAACACGAGAAGGGGGAGCAGCAGAGGGAGAGGGAGAAGCAGACTCCCCACTGAGCAGGGAGCCTGATGCGGGGCTCGATCCCGGGACTCCAGGATCATGACCTGAGCCGAAGGCAGATGCTTAACCAACTGAGCCACCCAGGCGCCCCTAGTATATTCATTTAAACCTATAAATTTTCCTCCAAAAAATAAACCACTTTAAGCTCACCCCACACTTTTTCTGGTTTGTTTTGGGGAAAAAAACTCCAGGCAGCAACTGTGACTGCTGGTGCTACAGCTCCTCTACCTCCTCTTCTTTTTTTCCTTTTCTTTTTTTATATAGCTCTATGAGGGTTTATATAATATTTGACATGTAATAAACTGCATATATTAAAATGTATGATTTGATACTTTTTGATCTGTAAATACAACCAAGATAATGAACATATCCATCACTCCCACAGTGTTTCCTCGTGCCCCTTTGGGATCCACTCTTCCTGTTCTCCCCCGTTTCCAGGCAACCACTGATCTGCTTCCACATTTTTTGATATATAATATCTTTATCATTCAGTTCAAAATATTTTCTGATTTCTGATCCAGGGAATATTTAGATGTACCTGGAGCTTTTCTAGTTTAAAGATTATATTTATTTTATTTGGAGAGAGAGAGCAAACGCGAGCAGGGGGTGGGGCATAGGGAGAAGGGGAGAGAGAATCTCAGGCAGACTGAGCATGAAGCCTGATGTGGGGCCTAATTTTACAACCCTGAAATCATGACCTGAGCTGAAATAAGAGTCGGACCCTTAACCGACTGAGCCACCCAGGCGCCCCAGCCGTTGTATTTTCTTTTTTATTTTATTTTATTTTATTTTATTATTTTTTTTTTTTTAAAGATTTTATTTATTTATTTGACAGAGAGAGCGAAAGAGCACAAGCAGGGAGAACAGTAGAGGGAGAGGGAGAAGCAGGCTCCCCGCCAAGCAGGGAGCCCGATGTGGGGCTCGATCCCAGGACCCTGAGATCATGACCTGAGCCGAAGGCAGACGCTTAACCATCTGAGCCACCCAGGCGCCCCCGTTGTATTTTCTTAAAATAAGAGAACAGTGAAGTTTGTTGCATTGATTGACTCTTCCTTTTATGAATACTTTCTTTATAGCTTGTGATACTGTTTGATAGCATTTTACCCCAGTAGAACTTTCACAGTTGGAGTCAGTCCTCTCAAATCCTTTTGTTGCTTTATTAGTGAAGTTTATGTAATATTCTAAATCTCTGTTGTTATTTCAACAGTCTTCAAAGTATCTTCACCAGGAGTAGGTTCCATCTCAAGAAACCACTTTCTTTGCTTACCCGTAAGAAGCAGCTCCTCAACTGTTCACATTTCATCATGAGATTATAGTAGTTCAGTCATATCTTCAGGATCCACTTCTAGTTCTTTTGCTTTTTCCATCACATCTGCATTCAGAACATACACAACTTTTATTAAGTTTGTGGTCTTATATGGGCACAGTTCATGGTACCCCAAAACAATTACCATGGTAACATCAGAGATCACTGTAACAAATATAATGATAATGAAAAAGTTCAAACTATTTTGGGAACTATCAAAATGTGACACAGAAACATGAATTGAGCAAATGCCTTGGAAAAATAGCACCAATAGACTTGTTCGACACAGGGTTGCCACAAACCTTCAATTTATAAAGAAAAAACATTATCTGTGAAGCACAATAAAATGAGTTATACCTGTATATGATTTCAGTCATTTGGAATTTAAGACTTGCTTTTGCTTTATGGCCCAAGATTTGGTCATTTTTAAAATGCTTGTGTGTGCTTGAAAAGAGTGTGCTTTTACAATTGTTGGATGTAATGTTTTATATATGTCTTACTAAATCAAGTTTGTTAATTCTGTTTAAATCTTCATTTTTACTGATTTTTTCCTGCTTGTTTTATGAATTATTGGTTAATGTTTGCATGTCACATATTTTCAAATTCTTTACCTTTAATTTCTCTGAATTATTATGTTTTGGGTGTATCTCATGTAAACAGCTCATTGTACTCTTTTTACTTTTAGTTCCAGTCTGAAAATCTTTGTCTTCTAAATAAAGCATCTAATCCATTTACATTTAATGTAATTGCTGTTATTTGTCTTTAAATCTATATTTTATATGCTTTCTCATAGTCTTTTTTTTTATGATTTTATTTATTTATTTGAGAGAGAGAGAGCACGAGAGGGGGAGGGTCAGAGGGAGAAGCAGACTCCCCGCTGAGCGGGGAGCCCGACGCGGGACTCGATCCCGGGACTCCAGGATCATGACCTGAGCCGAAGACAGTTGCCCAACCAACTGAGCCACCCAGGCCCCCTCTCATAGTCTTTTAATTATAAAGGTTTTTTGTTTTATTTTTATTTTTTTTTAGAGAGGGGGAGAAAGGGTGGGGCAGAGGGAGAGGGAGAGAATCTTAAGCAGGTTCAACACCCAGTGCAGAGTCTGATGCAGGGCTCAGTCTCACAACCCTAAGATCATGACCTGAGCCAAAATCAAGAGTCTGATGCTTAACCAACTGAGCCACCCAGGCGCCTCTTAATTAGAAGTGCTTTAAGCGATTTTTTTTGTTTTTTTTTGGATATATGTCAGTACCCCAGGAATTATAACAGCCATCTCTGACTTCAGAAAATCCAGTGTTAATCGATCATTTTACCATTCTCCTGGATACTACAAAGATCTTAGGAGCACGTAATCTCCATGTATCTCCATCTGATTTACATGTTGTGGTATAGTTTAATTTTCTTCTATATATTTTTTATTTTTATTTTTAATTTAATTTAATTTATTTTTATTTTTTAAAGATTTCATTTATTTGGGGGGGCGTGAGTGGGGGGAGGGGCA
This sequence comes from Phoca vitulina, assembly GCF_004348235.1. Classification (NCBI taxonomy): domain Eukaryota; kingdom Metazoa; phylum Chordata; class Mammalia; order Carnivora; family Phocidae; genus Phoca; species Phoca vitulina. The sequence continues at coordinate 2,214,864 of NW_022589743.1, forward strand.
AAGGGCAAGGGAGAAGAAGTAGACTCCCCACTGAGCAAGGAGCCCGACTTGGGTCTCAATCCCAGGACCCCAGGATCATGATCTGAGCTAAAGGCAGATACTTAACCCACTGAGCCACCCAGGCCCCCCCTTTTTTTAAAGTCATAAGATATTATTATTGTGTTATATAGTATAATGTTTATTTAGCTTTACCCAAGTGTTTGCTATTTTTGTCATTGTTCATTCCAGCAATCCTTCTAGAATCATTCTCTGTTTGAAGAATACCCTTTGTACTGTTTTTTGACAGCAAAGTCTCTGTTTTTGCTTCTTAGAGCATATCTTTGCTTTACCTTATTTTTTGGCCTTCGTTTTAAATTCCTACTTTATTGAAGTATATTTCACATACAATATGTATTAGTTTTTGGTGTCCATCTTGCAGTTCAATGAGTTTTGACAGATGTGTATACCAGTGTTATAACATCCATTTAAAAAAAAAAATTAAGTACAGTCTACTCCCCAACATGGCACTTGAATTCATGACTCCAAGATCAAGAGTCTCATGCTGTACCAACTGAGTCAGCCAGGTGCCCCATAACATTCATTTTTGAAGATTATTCTTGTTATAAAATTCTAGATTGGCAATTATTTTCTTTCAGTAAACTGGCTATTTTATTCCACCATCATCCTCCTTCCATCGTTACCCTTACAGAGTCAGCTCTAGGCTATTATTTCTTGAACAACAGTCCTCCCCTCAAACTCTCTGAGCTCTTGGTTCCATGTTCTCTGTAGGCTCCGTTGTAATTCCTCCAGAATGGTGTTTTCTTTACCACTGCAAAACTATTTTAGTTTTTATGAAGAAACAAAGTATGTTCCAGGTAGCAGGTGGCTATTGCAAGCCTTTGTTGAACTTTGAATTCTTTTTCATTGCACCATGAACTGCCATCTAAAACCACAGAAACTATGGTAGGTAGGTTGCCATCTGAATAAATGAAACAAAATAAAACTTAATCACATATTTGATTTAGTATTGAACTATACAGGCATATGTGGGTTATCTAGAGTTATGTGGGCTAGGTTGCCTGTTACATACAGCTGTGGCTTGGAAGAAATGACATTCTGAGTTCCAAATAGAGCTTTTTTTCTTTTTTTTTTAATTGTAATTTTTTTGAGTTTTTATTTAAATTCCAGTTAGTTAACATATAGTGTAATATTAGTCTTGGCTGTAGAATTTAGTGATTCAACACTTACATACAACACCCAGTGCTCATCAGAACAAGTGCCCTCCTTAATTCCCAGCACCTATTTAACCCATACCCACACCTAGCTCTCCTCTGGTAACCAGCGGTTTGTTCTTTATAGTTAAGAATCTAGGGGGTGCGTAGGTGGCCCAGTTGATTAAGCATCTGCCTTCGGCTCAAGTCATGATCCCAGGGTCCTGGGATTGAGCCCGGCATTGGGCTCCTTGCTCAGTGCGGGAGCCAGCTTCTCCCTCTCCTGCTCCCCCTGCTTGTGCTCTCTCTCTCTGTCAAATAAAGAAATAAAATCTTTAAAAAAAAGTCTGTTTCTTTGTTTTCCTCTCCCTCTCCATGTTCGTTTATTTATTTTTTTAAAGATTTTATTTATTTGACAGACAGCAAGAGAGGGAACACAAGAGGGAGAGGGAGAAGCAGGCTTCCCGCGGAACAGGGAGCCCGATGTGGGCTCGATCCCAGGACCCTGGGATCATGACCTGAGCTGAAGGCAGACGCTTAACGACTGAGCCACCCAGGCGCCCCTGTTTTGTTTTTTAAATTCCACATAGGAGTATTGTCTTTCTCTGATTGACTTATGTCACTTAGCATAATACTGTAGCTCCACCTACATCGTTGCAGATAGCAAGATTTCATCATGATAAAGTGTATTCTTTAATCCCCATCACCTATTTCACCCAACCCCCCACCCACTTCCCTTCTGGTAGCCATCACTTTGTTCTCTGTAGTTAAGAGTCATTTTCTTGGTTTTTCTCTCTCTCTTTTTTTCCTCTGCTCATTTGTTTTGTTTCTTCACTTAACATTATACTCTTTAGCACCATCTGTGTTGTTGCAAATGGCAAGATTTCATTCTTCTTTTATGGCTGAATTATGTTTTCTTTTTCTTTTTTTTTTTTTTAAAGATTTTATTCACTTATTTAAGACAGAGAGAATGAGAGAGAGAGAGCACATGAGAGGGGGGAGGGTCAGAGGGTGAAGCAGGCTCCCTGCCGAGCAGGGAGCCCGATGCGGGACTCGATCCAGGGACTCCAGGATCATGACCTGAGCCGAAGGCAGTCGCTCAACCAACTGAGCCACCCAGGCGCCCTGAATAATGTTTTCTTTATTCATTCATCTATTGATGAATACTTGAGCTACTTCCATAATTTGACTACTGTAATAATGGGGCAATAAATATAGGGGTGTGTGTATCCCTTTAAATTTGTGTTTTTGTATTTTGGGGATAAATACTCAGTAGTGCAATTACTAGATCATATGGTAATTCTATTTTTAACTTGTTGAGGAACCTCCATACTGTCTTCAGCAGTGGCTATACCACTTTGCATTCCCACCAACAGTACACGAAGATTCCTTTTTCTCTACATCCTCACCAATGCTTGTTTCTTGTGTTTTTGATTTTAGCCATTCTGACTGGTTTTGGGTGATGTCTCATTGTACTTTTGATTTGTATTTCCCTGCTGATGAGTGATATTAAGCATCTTTTCATGTGTCTGTTGGCCATCTGTATGTCTTCTTTGGAGAAATGTCTATTCATGTCTCCTGCCCATTATTGAATTAGATTGTTTTTTGGGTGTTGAGTTAAAATAGATTTGATTTTTATGACTACTAATACTATTTTAAATGAAGAAAAATATGAGATTCTTCAGTATGTAAATAATGTTTTATGCTCACATTGTGAATGTAGGAGATTAATCAGAGAATCAGTGAGACCTACAGGAGACTTGTGGTTCACAGGAAGGAAATAACGTTTTATTTATTCTTTATTTTTTATAATTACTGCTATATGTAGCATAGTACTAATTGAATAAAAATTAAATTGAGATGTTAGGATTGTTAGCATATACAAATATATTTAGCAAATTTTCATTTAGGAAAATCTGAGCTAGATTTTATTAAGGAAAGCAGGAGTTACCTTATAATTACCAATTGTGTCATTCATCGATAATACAGATTGGCTTTCATAACAGAAGCACCTTATAGAGGTATGTGCTTATTAAAGAAAAGGTATTAGCTACATAAGTTGACAGCCACCATGGGCTCAAACAAGTTATGAAAACTGAATATACAGCCTTAAAATAAAATGTGGATCCAAATACCCAGAAGCACCCCCATTTGTAAGATTTGTAACAAAAATTAATATGAATGGAGTTAAGAGTTCTAATGGAGAGGTGGACAGAAGAGCTGTATCGGTGCTAGGAAAATGGCGGAGTTCATATAGCATCAAAGTTGTCTTGCAAGAGTTTCGGCACCTCACGTCTAAAGAAAACCAGAAACTCCCTCAGCTGCTGGAGGGACAATGTTACAGCAGTTAATCAAAAAGAAGAACCATAGCCTTAAAATTTGATTTAAGCAGTCTTCATTTTCCACAGTAGTAAATTTTCTAGATACATTTTGTAGACCTCAGAGTACTGGAAAGAAAGCTCCCATTCAAAGGCAATTTATGTTAAAGTACTGTAAATGACACTAATTTTTTTTCCATTTGAAATATACAAGTTGTGCTGTAACAACAAAAAAAGGTATTATATCCCTCTTGAGGCCTGTTTTGGCAGAAGAGAAGAACCACAATTAACATATAAAGTGATAAACTACGAAAGGTCAGCAGAGATGGGCATAATGACATTGAGTAAGTAAGGCAGATGCCTGAAGGGGCCAGGGAAGCTGAAGCATTTGTTGCCTGAGGACCCAGACATTGTTTGTGGAAAGGAGTAGGGTAATTTAAAAGAAATCTACTGGACCACATAGCATGCTTGCACAAATGTTGAACAGAAAACAAACTATAGTCTGGAAGAATGCATGTGAGAGCGGTTCTGAAATTTGAACGGGGCCTAAGAGTGCAATGGTACAATGATTAAGAGTGCTTGCCTTCTTTTTGTTATAGTTAGAACATTTTGCACATCAAGGACTGTTACGTTTCTGGAAAGACTGGCCAATTTTACAAATAAAATGAGCCACCTCACCTTCAGTGTTCTCTAAGGAAGAGTATGTTTTTTAATTATGGCTAGTCCAAATCCTAGAGACATAGGCAAGAGTGCCTCCTTGTCAATAAACCACACTCAGAAAACCCAGAATTGGAATACATATTCATTCGATTTATTTGATAAATAGGCTTACTATAACAGTTTGGCCAGGATCTCAAAAGAAGTATCTTTAAAAAGATTTTTTAACATTTAAAAAGTTTTCATAGTTAATATATACGCAAGGTCAAATTCAAAGGGTATCAGTGGTATACAGTACAAATTAAGCCTCCTTTCTTCCCTCCGTAAGGGAGATAAAGTTACCAGTTTCATATGTATCCTTTCTCAGATGTTATATGCATTCACAGACATGTATATATTTATGCATGTACATATGTATAGTGTGTGTGTGTGCTCACAAATGATAGCATGCTGTATACATAGGACATAGTTTTATTTACTTATAGTCAAAATTATATCTTAATTACTTTTTAAAAACAAGACATTTAAAACTCAATTTATAGGTCTATCTTGTTATGAAATTTGTAGGTCTGTATTGTCATGAGTAAACTTTTATTATCAAAGTGAATCTGCTGTAGTTTTGAGTGTAAGATTTTTCTTGTCACAAATTTATACATACTTTGGTTACATTCAAATTTTGCTTCTGTTTGGTGTACTACTAACATACACACTCATGCTTATACCCAAATATGTGTATTTATATCCATAAATTTGAAAATGCGAATTATATTTAAAAGAATTTTTTCTGAAATGTAGCACTCCATAAATAATTTCAGCAAGAGTCCTTATTTATACATCTATAATGAATTAGTTGCAGTTGAATTAATAAAGAGTTGTGTTAGATACATTATCTAGAAAAGAGTATTATTTTATAATAGTCATGACCAGACACTGTGCTAAGCATTTTACATAGAGAATGTTGTATAATCTTCAAATGACTAAGAAGTAGGTAATGATTTTAATTTTATAGCTGTGAAAACAGAGACTCAGATTGTTGAATAACCATATATTCTCCTATTATCTCATTTAAAAAGTATTTTTTTAAAAAGATTTTATTTACTTATTTGTCAGAGAGAGAGAGAGAGAGCACAAGCAGGGGGAGCGGCAGTCAGAGGGAGAAGCAGGCTCCTCGCTGAGCGAGAAGCCCTATGTGGGACTTGATCCCAGGACCCTGGGATCATGACCTGAGCCCAAGGCAGATGCTTAACCAACTGAGCTACCCAGGCATTCCCTAAATATATGTATTTTGAAGATTTTATTTATTTATTTGAGAGAAAGAGAGAGAAAGAGAGAGCATGTGTGGGGGGAGGGGCAGAGGGAGAAACGGACTCCCCACTGAGCAGGGATCCTGATGCAGGGCTCCATCCTGGGACTTTGGGATTATGACCTGAACTGAGGGCAGACGCTTAACCAACTGAGCCACCCAGGTGCTCCTCCCTAAAATATATATATATATATATATATATATATATATATATATATATATATATTTTTTTTTTTTTTTTTTTTTTTAAGATTTTATTTATTTATTTGACAGAGACTTGGTGAGAGAGGGAACACAAGCAGGGGGAGTGGGAGAGGGAGAAGCAGGCTTCCTGCTGAGCAGGGAGCCCGATGCGGGGCTCGGTCCCACGACCCTGGGATCCCAAGACCTGAGCTGAAGGCAGACGCTTAACTGACTGAGTCATGCAGGCACACCAATATTTTTAAATATTTTTTTTAAATAAATTTTTAAAAAATAAAAATATTTTTTAAAGATTTATTTATTTATTTTACAGAGAGAGAGTGGGGGGAGGGGCAGGGAGAGGGAGAGAGAATCCTTAAGCAGACTCCCAGCTGAGTGCAAAGCCCAACATGGGGCTCCATTCTAGAACCCTGACAGCCACCCAGGCACCCCAAAAATAAAAAAATATTTTTTAAAGGTTTCTTGGTCAAGCTGCCTGGCTGGCTCAGTTGGTAAAGCATGTGATTCTTGATCTTGGGGTTGTGGGTTTGAGCACCACATTGCACGTAGACATTATTTTTTTTTAAAAAGGGGTTTTTTGGGGGCGCCTGGGTGGCTTAGTCGGTTAGGCGGCTGCCTTCGGCTCAGGTCGTGATCCTGGGTCCTGGGATCGAGCCCCACGTCCGGCTCTCTGCTCAGCGGAGAGCCTGCTTCTCCCTCTCCCTCTGCCTGCCGCTCTGCCTACTTGTGCTCTCTCTCTGTCAAATAAATAAATAAAATCTTAAAAAAAAAAAACCAAAAAGGGGTTTTTTGGTCAAGTTTGATTTTATCATTTCTTAGTGATATAGTAAAATGTCTACTTATAATGCTTAATTTACATATATGCATTTTAAATAATGTTATATAAAACATTGATATGTTAGTATTAGACTAATATAAACATTAATTTGGAAGTATAGCTTTTTCTTTTCTACTTCAATGAAGCCTATTTATTTAGACTTTTCATACATATCTTTACTATATAAACGGCTTTCCACTCTTTGAACAATCTAATAGTTCTAACAGCAAATAGTATCTTCTAAAGTATTTGAGATAGATCCATTTTTGACTCTATGTACTCTGTTGTGGCTGGAAATTTTATCCCTAGCCATAAGTCCCTATTTATATAACATTAGTAAAGGTGGTATTTTGTTAATACATCTAATATGGGCAGTATTGATGCTCTCCATGACACAGTCACTTAGTGTATTGCTTTTTGAAGTGATTCATTTATTCTGCTAATATTTGGCCAAACATATTATGTGCCAGAAACCATTCTAGCATTGGAGGTAGAGGACAAAACCAAGAATCAACATTCCAGATACATATATTTGATTTGGAAAGACAGACAATAGCAAATATGTAAAGTTGTGGCAAGTGCTCAAAAATCACAGTAAGAGGATTTGGAGTTAGGATTGTTCTTTAAGGTGATGAAACATCTCTAAATAAGTGATTGACATAAAATGTGTAGATATTTGAGGAAAGAAACTTCGAAGCAGCTGTAGAAACCCTGAGGTTGGAGAATGCCTGCAGAGTTTGAGGAACAACAAAGGCACTGGCAGCAAAATGAGTTGTAGGTATTCTGTATCCTCGATAACATTTTTGTTTTTAGTCCTTTTAGATTTATCCATTCTTGTGGGTATGTGGCAGTATGTCATTGTGGTTTTAATTTGCATTTCCCTGATGACAAATGATGTTGGGCATTTTTTGTTTGGTTTTTGGCCATTGATGTATTTTCCTTTGTGAAATTGTTTGAGTATTCTGCCCATATTTTAATAGTTTTTAGGTATATTCTCTGTAAAATATTTTCTCTTAGTCTGTGGTTTGCCTATTCATTTTCTTCACAATGTCTTTTGATAATCACAAGGTTTAAATATTAATGAAATCTGATCTATCAAATTTTTTTCTTTTATGGTTAGTGCTTTTTTGGTCTTCTCTAAGAAATATTTAGCAACCTCAAGCAGAATTTCATTCTGAATATTTTGAGACTCCATTAAAGGCTTTGATCTCACTGACTACCCTGGCTGCTGTGTGAAGAATACATTATAAAGCAGCAAGAGTGGAAACAGACTAGTTAAGAGGCTACTGTGGTGGTCTAGGAGAGAAATAATTGTACATTGGACTGGGGTTGTAGTGATGGGGGCATTGAAAAATCTGGAGTTAAAGATACAGGCTACTGAATTTGCTTATTTGGAATGTGTTGTGAGAGACAGTCGTGGAGGGAAGCAGTTCGGATGATTCTGTATTTCTGGTTTGAGCCACTGGATAAATAGTGGTGCCATTTACAGAATATCCAAAGCTACAATTGACCAACGTTATTTTAAAGTCTGATGTATGTTTGTCAAGTAGTATGTTGTTCAATATAAAGTAATTGGAAGAGTGTCCCATAATACAAGAGACTTTTTAAGAAATTCAAATATATGATTATGGGGCACCTGAGTGGCTGAGTCGATTAAGTGTCTGACTCTTGGTTTTGGCTCAGGTCATGATCTCCTGGTCATGGGATCAAGCCCTAAGTTGGGCTCTGTGCTCAGCACAGAATCTGCTTGATCCTATTCCTCCACCTCTGTCCCTCTCCCTGCTCAGGTGCACACACGTGCTCTCTCTCTCTCAAATAAATAAATTAAAAAAAAATAAAGAATTCAAATGTATGATTACTACCCTCTTTTCTAAGAAAGAATTTTAGAGGAAATTTTACTGTTTTTTTGTATACATGTAATAGAGTTGATATGCGTATTTGGAAGCATGTGCTAGAATGGAATCTAGCAATACAATACTTGATTGTTTCAATTTAAAAACTGCTATTCTTGGAGCACCTGGCTCACTCGGGGGACCATGTGACTCTTTTATTTTTTTTAAGATTTTTATTTATTTATTTAGAGAGTATGCATGTGTGCGTGAGCAGGGGGAGAGGGAGAGAAAGAATCCCAGGTAGAGTCTGTGCTGAACATGGAGCCTGATGCAGGGCTTGAGGCAGGGCTCGATCTCACAACCCCAACATCATGGCCTGAGCCAAAATCAAGAGTCAGACGCTTAACAGACTGAGCCACCCAGGGACACCACATGTGACTCTTGATCTCAGGGTCGTGAGTTCAAGACCTACATTGGGCATGTAGCCTACTTAAAAAAATAATAATAATAAAATAAAAATAGGGGCACCTGGATGGCTCAGTTGGTTAAGCATCTGCCTTTGGCTCAGGTCACGATCTTGGGGTCCTGGGATTGAGTCCCACATTGGGCTCTCTGCTCAGCAGGGAGTCTGCTTCTCCCCCTCACTCTCCCTCTGTACTCTCTCTCTCTCAAATAAATAAAATCTTAAAAAAAAAAAATTTAAAAAACCCTGCTATTCTTTTGTTTTTTATCTTCATTACCAATTTGAAGCTTTTTTGTGCATTTATAAAAACAAGTTTTAATAATCCTTTATGGAGATGGTCTTTGATCATAGACCATAATGCTGTTTTATATTTTTGTCAGAAAAGTACATTCTTAAGCATTAAGGTGATTCTTGGCTTCCCTGTAGGCTTAAGTATGATTCTATATGTGGGAATCAAGTTTGAGCAAATCTTGAGTTATTACCAGCAAAAGTCATTGTTTCAGTAGTGATTTCATCGTATTGTATATATGCCAAGTTGTAAGTTTCTTTTCAAATTTATAGGAATTAGTTTATGATAGTAGAAAGAATTTTGGAATAGGAAGGGAACTGAATTCTAGTCCAGCTACGTGAACTTAGGCAAATCATTAACTTTATATATCTCATTTTCTTCATCTGTAAAATGAGGAATACTTGATTAAAGTTCTTTTAAAATCTGAGATTATAGCTTCTTATTGGTTTTGTAAAGATCTAGCTTTATAAAGGTGTTTGAACCATAATGATATTAGAAACATTGAAAATTCGATCTTAGGGTGATTCATAAAAAGAAATGAATTGTGGGCATCTTGCCTGGCTCATAGAATGTTATTAAATCTGAATCACCATTACCTATATCAAATTTAAGTCCATGACTAATAAAGCTACCTTTCTTAATAACAGTTTCATTGAGATACAATTCATATACCATACAATTCATTCATTTAAAGTGTACAATTCAGGGAGCGCCTGGGTGGCTCAGTTGTTTAAGTGTCTGCCTTTGGCTCAGGTCATGATCTCAGGGTCCTGGGATCGAGCCCCACATCAGGCTCCCTGCTCTGCAGGAAGTCTGCTTCTCCCTCTCCCACTCCCCCTGCTTGTGTTCCCTCTCTCGCTGTGTCTCTGTCAGATAATTAAAATCTTTTTTAAAAAAAGTTTTGTGGCGAAAAAAAAGTTTTGTGAATTAATACAAGATATATAATTGTGTTTCAGGAGCATATTTAATTTGGGATGTGAACTAAAATAGGATAGTCTGAAATGACACTTTTGTTAATAGAAAATTTATTAAGAATATTTAGTTTTAGGGGCACCTAGCTGGCTTAATTGATAGAGCATGTGACTCTTGATCTCAGAGTCTTGAGTTCAAGCCCCAAGTTGGGCTTGGAGCTTACTTAAAAAAAGAGGGGCGGCGCCTGGGTGGCTAAGTCGTTAAACGTCTGCCTTCGGCTCGGGTCATGATCCCAGGGTCCTGGGATCGAGCCCTGCATCGGGCTCCCTGCTCAGTGGAGAGCCTCTTCTCTCTGTCCCTCTGCTGCTCCTCCTGCTTGGGCTCTCTCCCTCTCTCTCTGTCAAATAAATAAAATCTTAAGGAAAAAAAAGAATATTTAGTTTTAGTAGAGATTTTCCTCTTAAAAATGTTAATTGCTGCAGTCTGGATTTTGTCTTAGTCCAGTCAGATTTGTGAAATAATGTTTTTAATTTCCATTCCAGAAATACATGCTACAGGATTTAACTATCAGAATGAAGATGAAAAAGTCACCTTGTCTTTTCCTAGTACTCTCCAAACAGGTAAGAGTCATGGCTTTTGTAAAATCCCATGATGAATAGTGACATCTTATTTCTTCCAAAGAAATTTGTTGTATGCCATTTTTTTTTTCTAATTTTAAGCAGATTAAATATTAAGACAGAACTTTTGAAAGAGGTTCATTGCAGCTTTTGGGCCACCAGGACAAAAGAAGACAAAACTAATGATCATTCTACCCTAGAACATAATGCATTGTTTTTCACCTTTTCAGTCTCAGCTTTTTAAAAATACAGTTACCCAGCTCCATCTTCCAGTAATTGAGTCCACATCTCTGAGATGAATGTCCCACACTTGATTTTGATGTATAAAAGTACAGCGTGGGCATGGAAGGAAAGATTTGTTGATATAATACTATTATTAGGTAGGGGTGCCTAAGTTGGCTCAGTAATGGTTAAGTGTCCACTCTTGATCTCAGCTCAGGTCTTTTTTTTTTTCTTTTTTTATTGTTATGTTAATCCCCATACATTACATCATTAGTTTTAGATATAGTGTTCCATGATTCATTGTTTGTGCATAACACCCAGTGCTCCATGCAGAACGTGCCCTCCTCAATACCCATCACCAGGCTAACCCATCCTCCCATCCCCCTCCCCTCTAGAACCCTCAGTTTGTTTTTCAGAGTCCATTGTCTCTCATAGTTCTTCTCCCCCTCCGATTTCCCCCCCTTCATTCTTCCCCGCCTGCTACATTCTTCTTCTTTTTTTCTTTCTTAACATATATTGCATTATTTGTTTCAGAGGTACAGATCTGAGATTCAACAGTCTTGCACATTTCACAGCGCTTACCAGAGCACATACCCTCCCCAGTGTCCCATCACCCAGTCACCCCATCCCTCCCACCCCCCCACCCACGCCAGCAAACCCCCGGTTGTTTCCTGAGATTAAGAATTCCTCATATCAGTGAGGTCATATGATACATGTCTTTCTCTGTTTGACTTATTTCGCTCAGCATAATACCCTCCAGTTCCATCCACGTCGTTGCAAATGGCAAGATCTCATTCCTTTTGATGGCTGCATAATATTCCATTGTATATATATACCACATCTTCTTTATCCATTCATCTGTTGATGGACATCTTGGCTCTTTCCACAGTTTGGCTATTGTGGACATTGCTGCTATAAACATCGGGGTGCACGTACCCTTTTGGGTCCCTACTTTTGTATCTTTGGGGTAAATACCCAGTAGTTCAGCTCAGGTCTTAATCTCAGGGTCGTGGGTTTTCAAGCCCGGGCCTGGGCTCCATGCTGGGTGTGGCACCTACTTAAAAAAATAATAATAATGGGGCACCTGGGTGGCTCAGTCGTTAAGTGTCTGCCTTCGGCTCAGGTCATGATCCCAGGGTCCCTGGGATCGAGCCCCGCATTGGGCTCCCTGCTCCACGGGAAGCCTGCTTCTCCCTCTCCCGCTCCCCCTGCTTGTGTTCCCTCTCTGGCTGTCTCTCTGTCAAATAAATAAAAAATCTTAAAAAAAAAAAAGATGATGATAATAATCCAGATTCTATTATTAGGTATAAAAGCACAAAGAAAAAAGACTTTCTGAGCTTAATGTAGTGTAAGAAATTGTATACAAATCAATTGGTAAAGCACTAAGACTTTGATTAATGACCTGTTGAAAACCAACAAGTGGAGTGCACTTGTCATGATGAACACCAGGTGATGTACGAAAGTGTCGAATCGATATATTGTACACCTGAAACTAATATAACACTGTTAACTAACTGGAATTAAAATAAAAAGTTAAAAAAAAGTAACAGGTAATTTGTATGAAAGAAAATGCAAATGACTAAAACATGTGAAAAGATATTTGGCTTCCTAGCCATGAGAAATATGAAAACAGCAATTACTGATATACCAGTTTTTGCCTGTTCTGCTCACACCTGGCCCTGAGGACTCCTGCAGCCATATCTCTGCCTTTGCTTAAGAGCTCTGCTCAGCTCACAGCTCACAGCTCTTCTCATTCCAGGACCTGTAGTGGGCAGCTACTGTCAGCAGCATGCTGTTCTCTCCCATGGCAGAGGGCAGAAGCTCAGGGATGGGGACAGAGACAAACTACAAATACACATTTCAGGTTTCTGCATGGATGGTAGTATACTTGATGTCCATTCACATTTTATTGGCCAAAGCAAATAGCATGGTCAAGCCCAAAGTCACTGGGGCAACAATTACCAGAGATTTGATTAAACTTCTACTATGAAAGATAGAGTAAAAAGCCAAACAGTAATAGAAATATAGGAACTTGTTAAAAGCAAAGATAAATGAAAAGAAAGTCTCAAAAAAAAAAACCCCACAAAACAAATTAATACCCTTAGAAATATTGTTAATATCACATTCATTAAACAAGAACAGGACAGGGGAGCCTAGGTGGCTTAGTTGTTTAAGTGTCCGACTCTTGATTTCTGCTCAGGTGATGATCTCAGGGTCATGAGATGGAGCCCAGCCTGGGCTCCACACTTAAGATTCTTCCTCGCCCTATGCCCCTCCCCCTACCGCTTGTATGCTCGCTCTCTCTTAAAAACAAGAACAGGACAGAACATTATCAAACAGAAAGAATTAGAGCAAGAAAACTTTTGGAAATTATAATACAATAGAAATAAAAAACCTAATAGGACTTTTGGAAGATGAAATAGAGAAATCTTACACATGGCATGAAAATTTGAGTACCAATCTAGCAGAACCAACATTCATCTAGTAAAAGAGAGGACAGAGAAAATGAGAAGAGAAAATTATTAAAGATACAAAAGAAGAACATTTCTTTCAACAGAGGTGATTGGAACCTTCAATTTGAAAAGGTACACCACTAAAAAGAAAAAAAGGTACACCACTAACAGGGGCTAACTCAATAAATGGAAAAAATCCCATACCAAAGCAAATTTTAGAACTTTGGGGGATAAAAGTGAGGCTCTTGAAAGGCTGGGTGGCTCAGTCAGTTAAGTATCTGACTCTTAATTTCATTTCAGGACATGATCTCAGGGTCGTGGGATCGAGCCTGTCATCGGGCTCCACACTCAGTGTAGAGTCTGCTTGGGATTCTCTCTCTCCTTCTCCCTCTGCCCCTACCCCTGTTGACACTTGGTCTCGAATGAATGAATAAAGTGAGGCTCTCAAAGAGTTTCTTCCCAAGGGCAGGGGGTTGGGAGGAAGGAGGGAAGACTAGCAGATTACCTTCAAAGTTCAGGGATCAAAATAGTAGTAGTAGACTGGCGGCTGGGGGATGGGCAAAATGGGTGAAAGTGAGTGGGAGTTACAGGCTTCCAGTTATGGAATGAGTAAATCAGGGATTAGAGGTACAGCATAAGGAACATAGTAGTATTGTAATAGTGTTGTATGGTGACAGGTGGTAGCTACACTTAATGGTGAGCATAGCAAAGAGTATAGAGTTGTCAAATCACTATGTTGTACACTTGAAACTAATGTAACACTGTCTATCAACAATGCTTGAATGAATTTTAAAAAAGGAATAGCAGTAGACTAACCATCAGGAACAATGGAAACTAGACTCTAATGAAGCCATTCCTCAAAATTCTGAGTGTATCTGATTTTCAGCCTAGAATTAATTCTATGCTTAGCCAAATTGTGAATTTAAAGAGGGTAAAATAAGGATATTTTCAGATTTGCAAGGTCACAGAAAATTTAATTCTTTGTAAAAGATGTAGGAGTGGGAGATGTAGTTTGGCTAAAACTTCACTTTCTATAGTAAGAAGAAAATAATGTATAAAATTGAAAAATGAAGAAATAGCTATGTAAGCAAGGTATTTAGAAATCACAGAGTTGCTACTGGGGGCAGTGTAGGGAGTAAGATAGCATTGGGCAGGGACTTGCAGCTTATATATAAGCCTATACTACTTTATGAGTTTTAAAGTAGGAACTATTACTTTGATAGAAATAAGATAAAAATTTTTTTTAAGATTTTATTTATTTATTTGACAGAGACACAGAGAGAGAGGGAACACAAGAAGGGGGAGTGGAGGAGGGGGAAGCAGGCTTCCGGTGGAGCAGGGAGCCCGACGCGGGGCTCGATCCCAGGAACCCCGGATCATGATCTGAGCTGAAGGCAGACGCTTAACCACGGAGCCACCCAGTTGCCCCAGTGAGATAAAATTTTAAAAAAATTTAAAATCTGTGGGGCGCCTGGGTGGCTCAGTCGTTAAGCGTCTGCCTTGGGCTCATATCTTCGGCTCAGGTCATGATCCCGGGATCCTGGGATCGAGCTGAGCTCCGCATCCGGCTCCCTGCTCCGCGGGAAGCCTGCTTCTCCCTCCCCCGCTCCCCCTGCTTGTGTTCCCTCTCGCTGTCTCTCTCTGTCAAATAAATAAATAAAATCTTAAAAAAAAAAATTTAAAATCTGTATCATTACAGACTACATTCTATGATCACACTGTGAGAAGATTAAAATCAGTTGCAAAAGAGAAAAAAATCCCTTCTCATATATTTGGAAAAATTGTACCTCTGAAAATTAATATCAAAGAAGATTTGTTATGGAAATTAGAAAATATTTAGAACTGAATAATGAAGTTACTACATAATATGTAGGATGCAAGTAAAACATTACTCAGCATATTTAGTTAAAACTGAAAATTAATCGCTAAGTATCAAGATCAAAGTTAGATAAGAATGGGTAACTTTAAAAAAGCAGAAGAGAGAAAGATTTAAGAGCAGAAATTAAAAAATGGAGAGGAGCAAAAATATATATATATATTTTTTTTTTTTTTAAAGATTTTATTTATTTATTTGAGAGAGAGAGTACATGAGAGGGGGGAGGGTCAGAGGGAGAAGCAGGCTCCTCGCTGAGCAGGGAGCCCGATGCGGGACTCGATCCAGGGACTCCAGGATCATGACCTGAGCCGAAGGCAGTCGCTTAACCAACTGAGCCACCCAGGCGCCCGGAGCAAAAATATTTTAAGATTTTATTTATTTATTTGTCAGAGAGAGAACACGAGCAGGGGGAGAAGCAGGCTCCCCGCTGAGCAAGGAGCCCAATGCGGGACTCCCGTCCCAGGACCTGGGATCATGACCTGAGCTGAAGGCAGACACTTAACCGACTGAGTCACCCAAGTGTCCCGGGAGCAAAGATATTTTAAAACAAGTTTTTAAAATCATTCCAGAAGATAAATAAATCTGGCACGCACGTGTGTGTGTGTGTAAAGATAGTAGATTCAGTTGTTCAGCATTAGGAAATATGACATTATTAAGTCAAAAATTTCAAGATACTAGATTATCAAAAGAAGCTAGAATGTATTTGCTAGAATTGAGCAGGTAAGAATAGGCAGAAACTCCTAGAAGGAGCGTGTGTGTTATATGTGTACATACAGGTATAATACATGCATGTTTCTATTGAATGCTTCATCTGTGCCAGGTACTGTTTTATGTGCATCATAAATACTAATTTATTTAATCCTTTTTGAGATAGTTTCTGTTACCTGCACTTTATAGATAAACTAAGGCACAAAGATGGTTTAATTAAATAACTTGCCCGAGGTTAATTGGTGTTAGGTGGCAGAGCCTGGATTTCAAACCCATGCAGTTTAATCCAAAAGTCTATACTTCTAACCACCATATTATGCTTTTTATTTTTTAATTAAATATAATACATTGTTTAAAATTCAAATGATATATAGTGGAAATGTGTTTGCCATCCTAGCCCTTTCTTCTCTCAGCGCTTCTCAGAAGCAACCAGTTTCCTATGTATCCTTTTAAAACTATTCAGTGGTTTGTAAGCATTTCTGCATATACTGTTTAAGAACACAGAAACTAACATGCCATATGTATTCTGCACCCTTCTTTTCCCTTACATGTCTGTGTGTGTTGTGTGTGTGTGTGTGTGTAAATAAAAGGTCGGGGGCACCTGAGTGGCTCAGTTGGTTGAGCTTCTGACTCTTGGTTTTGGCTCAGGTCGTGATCTCAGGGTTGTGGGATGGAGCCCCATCTTGGGCTCCGTGCTCAGTGGGGAGTCTGCTTGAGATTCTCTCCCTGTGTCCCTCCCTCCATTCTCTCTCAATTTCTCTAAAATAAATAAATAAATCTTTTTTAAAAATGGGTCAGTTATCGGGTGCCTGGGTAGCTCAGTCGTTAAGCGTCTGCCTTCGGCTCAGGTCATGATCCCAGGGTCCTGGGATCGAGCCCCACATCGGTCTCCCTCTCCCACTCCCCCTGCTTGTGTTCCCTCTCTCGCTGTGTCTCTCTCTGTCAAATAAATAAAATAAAATCTTTAAAAAAAAAAAAAAAAAAATGGGTCAGTTATCAGTATATAAGAGCTTTGTCACTCTTGATGAGAACTATTTACAGCAGACATGGTAAATTGTGAAGTCATTTCTAAGGTCAGAGAAGGTTATGACCTTTTGTATACTATAATTTGACAGAGTTTGGGAGATTTTTAGTTAATACAACAGTATAAATAAGTAACTGATATAAATATTAGAATCAGAAATTATCTTATTTGAGGGGCACCTGGGTGGCTCAGTCTGTTGGGCTTTTGATTTCTGCTCAGGTCATGATTTTGGGGTCGTGAAATGGAACCCTCAGTTGGGCTCCATGCTCAGTATGGAGTCTTCTTGTCCCTCTCCCTCTGCTCCTCCCTTTTCTTGTGCTCACCCACTCACTTGATCTCTCTCAAATAAATAAATAAAATCATTTTTTAAAAAAGAAATTATCCTATTTGAGATGAGACTAATATTGATTATTGAGCATCTGTAAATATCTGTTTGAAAATCATTGGCTTTCACATTTTCCCAAGATTCTCTGGAACACAATAACCCAGTCATTCTTCGCTTTAAAAATGACATCCTTATTTTTTCAAGTTTTAGTGGGCTGTACAAGCATTCTATCTTCTGGTAAGGGAATAGGGAGCATATATTGAAAGGACATTAGTAACCTTTGTGTTTAGCCTCACCAGACTTAACAGTCATGCCAACTATTTCATAGCTAAGCAACACATTTTCTTTTCCGAAGTTGGCACATTCTAGAGTAATGGTTAAATTACCATGATCATTGTAAGCTGACAACAACTTCAGAATCATTTGTTAAGGATCCTGCAGAGTGGTGTTTATTTAGAGAAACACTAGGTGATATTGACATTTCTAAGAGTGAAAAACAGGGTCACAGGAAATGGTGACACAAAGGCAGAGACCTTTACTCCCTTTTTATACAAATTAATCTGTCTTTAATTTTTTGGCATTTAGTAGGCTCATTAAATTTTTATTGAAGTATTCAAGATCTACTTCAGGTTTTACAGCAATTATATTCTCCTAAGCTTTAAAGAAATAAGGTGTTTTTTGTTAGTTTGTTTTAAAGATTTTATTTATTTATTTGACAGATCACAAGTAGGCAGACAGGCAGGCAGAGGGAGAAGGAGAAGCAGGCTCCCTGCTCAGCCCGATGCGGGGCTCGATCCCAGGACCCTGGGATCATGACGTAAGCCGAAGGCAGACGCTTAACCGACTGAGCCACCCAGGCCCCCCAAGAAATAAGGTTTTTGGTAGAAGTTGCAGTTTTCCAGTTGTTTAATTTATAAATGGGCTTATTGTATGTTTTAAAAGGTTTATCATCCCAAGCAGATAAATATTGCATACAATGGATATTGAAATAAGGTGTCTAATGTGAGGAAGCAATGTAAATTATGTGGGCAAACAGGTATAAAATTAGACAATCTGGCAATCAGTTCTTCAGTATGGTGTAAATTTGATAAGTTGACATTTATTAAGTTTTTTTCCTCCGGTTTTTGCCCTATAATTCTACTATATTAATAGTAAATATTTTGTAATTAGTATTGTATAATATAACACTAGTTAAATTTATTAGTGATTTTTTAAAAACTTTAACTTGTGTTTTGTTTGAATTTCAGGTAATAACCTTTTCCAATACTTTGTATTTTGTTTAGTATGCCACTTTTTTGAAAGTGGCCACTATCAGTATCTTGTTATGGTTTGATGGCCTTGGAGATTTAAAACCGAGTAAAAGTGTAAGCAGCCTTTCTTATTTAGTTATGAGTTTTAAATCATTTTATTCCAAATAGGAAAAGGCAAAAGTAGATTTCCCGTGGAATATGAGTTATATAAAAGAAATCTTAACATGTTAGTTGACTAGTGAAAACAGACTGGCCAATTCCATTTATGGAATTGCAACATAAAATTCCATCAAACACTTCTTTTTAAAGGTAGTGGGGTTTTGCAATCTACTAGATAAGTCCTTGTAAACTTTATTAATGTGAATATATCTGCTTTTTTAAAGATTAGTGAATTCCTAAAGAAAATAGGGAGAAATTGTATATTATAGTTAAATTCTTTAGTATCATTTAGAATTCTTTCACATTCTTTTATTGTATTCTTATTTACTGTTCCAGTAATCTGTCATTCTCTTTAAGAAAGTATTCATTGTCCCCTTCAGACAGAATGTCTGATTTTTAAAAAATAAGATTCACAAACACTTATTCAAATGAGCTTCAATTCCCTCCCGCCCCCCAGCATGATTACATTAAGAATATGGCACTTCCGGGTGTCTGGCTGGCTCAGTCAGTAGAGCATGGGACTCTTGATCTCAGGGTTGTGAGTTCAGGCCCTACATTGGGCACATTAAAAAAAAAAAAAGTGGCACTTTTTTTAATGATGATGACTTTGCTGCAGAGGTCTGAAATTTTCTCTTGAAATTACTTTCAGAATGAGTTTGAAGCACATATGAAAATCAGTAGTATTACATAATTGACATACTTAATAGACAACAGCGTTTTGTCTAGAAACAATATGCAGTTTGTCATTTACTTTTTCTGTAGATTTGGACTCTAAATGACTTTTGGACCTTTTCAAAAAAGTCAATTCAATTTTGGAAGGTGAAGATCTGACTGAGAGCATCCAAAAGGATATGTCAAAAAGAGGGAGAGTTAACATTTTGAACAATGTCAGTGTCATTGCTCTATGGCATTCCAAAATGACAGTTTAAAACATTAGGATATAAAAGTTTTGGAATGATTGCCTAATTATTTTATAGTCATACCATGTCTTTGATTTGTTAGATTCCCATGTTCTAGATCTTGTTATAAATAGGCACTTTAAAAGGATCAATTAGAAGTCAACATTTTTCTGGTTGGTTTTTTGGGGGGATTTAATTTGTAAAATGTAGAATGGGATTATTGTTTTGTCATTCATCTGAATTTAGTAGATGACTAATAGATATTAATTATAATCTTTGTTATGAAAGAAGGTATATAACTCCCATTTTGTCTAACTTGGTTTTGCCCCCATACAACAATAGAATATATATTCATGTTGCGTTTTTATTTGCATTTAGTAATTATTGAGTAAATGTATTTCTTTAATATTATCATTTCAAATGATTGAGGTGACTGTAAGAGTTTTTAATGCCCTTTTGCCAGCCAAATCATTGATCTTGCCTATATAGTTCCTTTCAAAAGTATGGAATCAGTGTTCCATTTGGATTGAACAGACAGGGTTTTGTCTTAATGATAGAGTAATTGGCATGAAGTCCTCTAAATGGACCAATTTATATGGCATCATTGGCAGAAAACATGAATTTTGGATTAAACAGGCCTAAATTTTTTATCTCATTCTTGCTACTTACTAATCGTGTGACCTCAAGCAAGTTATTTAACTTTTCAGCCTCAGTTTTCTCATCTGAAAAAATGGAGACTATACCTACTTCCAAGTTTCTAAATATTTTTAAAGCACCATGCACAGTAGCATGTCATACATTTAGTAATAAATGTTCATTTCCTTTCCTGTTTTTATCTTTATATATTGGTGATTAGAGATTAAGTTAATAAAGTTAGAAAAACTTTCTAAACAGTCACCCTAAACATGATGTTAAGGTTTACTTTAGGATTAGTTTGCCATTTATTTTAGTAAATACCGTATTTACTAAATTGCCAGGAGAAGTGTTTGAGAAAAGAAAGAATGATTTGAACATTGTAAATAGTCAACTAAGTTAGTATCTTAAGGATATATTTTTGATAACTTGTACTTAATATCTATATTAAAGTGGTTTTCATTCATCTTCAATCACAGGTACAGGAACCTTAAAAATAGATTTTGTTGGAGAGCTGAATGACAAAATGAAAGGTTTCTACAGAAGTAAATATACTACCCCTTCTGGAGAGGTGCGCTATGCTGCTGTCACACAGTTTGAGGTATGGTGTTCTTCTCTAAAATGTTGTTACCTTAAAGTAGATATTCTGACAAAGTTCTGTTCCATTATTTGCATGATTATTTCAGGCTAGGTCCCTTTGGCCATAATTATGTTCATGATTTTGGAATCTTTATTTTATATTGAGCCAGTTATCTCCATCATAGAGGGAGACAATTAGAGATGTGGGCTGGAAAATGGATACACACATACACAACACACACACCAGCATTACTATTTCATAGGAAAAGCCTCAGGAGTCAAATACTAACAAGACAATTTTAATTAAAAAGGGTACATAGTATAAAAGCAATTCAGGTATTGAAATTCTGTTACATATATGCATGTATACAGATGTATATGTATATACACATACATGCATATATTATTTTGTTACATATATACATACACATTTATACAAACATATGTAACAGAATTTCAATACCTGAATTGCTTTTATACTATGTACCTTTCTTTTTGTTTTTTAATTTTAAAGATTTTTATTTATTTGACAGAGAGAGACACAGCGAGAGAGAGAACACAAGCAAGTGCCCCACTATGTACCTTTCTTAATTAAAATTATACTCTTAGTATTTGACACCGGTGGCTTTTCCTACCAAATTAATAGTAATGTTGTTGTATAGCATTCCTTTTCTTCTTTGACAGGTCCTTGCTATATGTTTATCTTACTATATTATCTGCACTTTGATTTTTATTTATCAAGTATATGCAAGTTACATAGCTTGTTTTGAATTTGCTAGTGGTACTTTTAAGTATTAAATCTAATTAAATTTATGCCTGTACATTTCAGTATGGATAAGGAAACAATTGATCCTGTCTATTTTTATGTTTCTGCCTATATCTCTGTATTGTTTGTTTTGCATACCTAAAGTTTTGGATTGGGGCGCCTGGGTGGCTCAGTTGGTTAAGCGTCTGCCTTTGGCTGAGGTCATGATCCTGGGGTCAGGGAGCCCTCTTCTCCCTCTGCCGGCAGCTCCCCATGCTTGTGCTCTCTCTCTCTCACTGTTTCTATCTCTCTCTGTCAAATAAATAAGTAAAATCTTTTAAAAAAATAAAGTTTTGGATCTAGTTCACTACTAATTTGTCTAACCTAGTGTATCTTCTCTTTCAAGAATTTTATGTTGCCTTCTGTTTTAAAACAACATTTGCAGGGGCGCCTGGGTGGCTCAGTCAGTTTGACATCCAACTCTTGATTTCAGCTCAGGTCATAATCTCGGGGTCGTGGGATCAAGCCCTGCATCAGGCTCCATGCTGAGCGTGGAGTCTGCTTGTTCCTCTCCCTCTGCTCCTCCCCTCGCTTTCTCTCTCTCTCTCTCTCAAACAAATGAATAAAATCTTTAAAAAATTTGCCATAGCTATTTAGGCTTAATTCTGTGTTTCCGTTATTTCAGTGCTTATCTTTAGCCCTTTGAGCACTTCTGCATCCTGGAATGGTTGCCTGGAGTATGTCTCCAAATAAAAAAAAATTTTTTTTAAGATTTTATTTATTTATTTTGACAGAGAGAGACAGCAAGACAGGGAACACAAGCGGGGGAGTGAGAGAGGGAGAAGCAGGCTTCCCACTGAGCAAGGAGCCCCATGCAGGGCTCGATCCCAGGAGCCTGGGATCACGACCTGAGCCAAAGGCAGCCGCTTAACGACTGAGCCACCCAGTCACCCCCAAATAAAATTTTTTTAGGGGAGGGTATGTGGGTAGTATACTTCCAGAGTCTTTGCACAACTGAAAGGCTTTCATTTGCCTTAATTCATGACCAGTTTTACTGGGTGTATAATAGATTTGTTGGGGAAAAAAGAAAAAGAAGAGCAGCCCCTGACATTCAGAAGTTGCACCAGCACTCCCAGCTAGTCCATGCTGTTCTTTTTGATGTAAATAGTATCATAGAGCACCAACCTCAGACAAGGTTACTCTGAGACCATGATAAAGTGAAAAAAAACAAGGGTGCTTCATAATTTCATCTAAGGACAGACAAAAGCAAGGTCACTGTGCTACCCGTGAAATAAGGAACAGCTCCCTCTCTTAGTTAAAATGAGCGACATCTTTATCAATTACGGTTTTAGTCTTGCTCTAGGCTGCCCTCTCTACAGGTAAGATTTGTTGAGATGCGCACCCACAGAATCGCCTCCACTTTTTGACCCCACTCAATTTAGAGTGAATCTAAATCCTCCCCCCAATTCACCCTGCCAATCCGGAATATACATATAATAGCTTCTTTCTTACACACCCCAGGGTTCCCCTCACTATGAGTTTTCCCTCGCTACAATGAATAACAAACCCAACTTTTCAACTATAAGAGTGATATATACAGTTGGCTTACAATTTTTCTCTTTCAAAGGTATATAAATGTTGTTCCACAGTCTTTCATATCTCATTTTGTCAAGGGGAAGAATCAGACTGGAATATCTTTTTTTCCCTTGTAGAGTAACATATTGTTTTGTTTTGCTTTGTTTTCTTCTTGATTGCTTGTTAAATTATTTCTTTGTACTTAAAAATTAAAAATTTTTACCAGGTGTTCACTTTTCATGAACTTTTACATAGTAATTGGTGAACCCTGTTGATGTTCAGATTCAGATCTTCAGTGTAGCCAAGTTTTCTCCTATTACATACTACATTTTCACTGTGGTTTGTGCTCTGCTCTCTCATAATAGGTTTATGTCTAATCTCTATCCCTCAGATGAAGTTTTGATGGCTTTCATCACTCTGTCCTTTTGATATTTTAGAAACTTTTTTTAAGAAACTTTTAAACCTTGTTATCCATGTTACTCATTTAATTTCTTTTAGTATAAATTCATTTCTCTACCGCTGCTGCTCCTAATTTCAGTTTTTCTGTGCTATCTTTTCTTTCCTTATACTCTGCTTACTTTTCAGATGTCTTATTTATTCTTTGAATGAATTCATCATTTATTTAACTTCTTTGAGAGTGCAATTAGCCATCTGACATTTTCCTTGGAGAAACTTTTCCAGAAGTATGTGCTTCTTCTACCTCTCTATAATTTATTCCTTCTTTTCATGATACAGAATCTTGTAATTGGTTCTATTTTTTTTACTTCATTCTGTTTTATTAAAGTTTCTTTTATAACTGGTATTCTACTGAACCACTAAACTTTATTTTGCTTTAACAAGTTTGCACTTTCTTAAAAAACAAACAAGTTTACTCTTTATTTTTGAAGAAAAAAATGAGATCTTGTTAAGTAAGTCAAGTGGTGACAGTTTTATGTGTAGTATATGGAAATGCCATTAAATGGATGACCTGCGACGCCTGGGTGACTCAGTCGATTAAGCGTCTGCCTTCAGCTCAGATCATGATCCCAGGGTCCTGGGATTGAGCCTCGCATCCGACTCCCTGCCCAGTGGAGAGACTGCTTTTACCTCTCCCTCTGCTCCTCCTGCTCATGCTCTCTCTCTCTCTCTCGCTCTCTCTCTCATAAATAAAAATATTTTTAAAAATATGTATCATTCTAAATTATTCTAATACTGTATGTTGTTAAGATCTGTAGCAGACCTAATTCCTGGATTATTGCTTGTTTTTGTTTGTTTTTGCGTTGTTGATGTGGCAGGGATAATAAGCCCCATGTTTTCTCTGTAGTCATTCCTTAGTGTGTTGCCTGGCATGGAGTAGAAAGTAAATATTTAAACAAGTGAAGGAATGGATGATAGAAAGAAGATGATGACGGTTACTTCATGAAATAGCCGGTTAGGTTAATTCAGTAATATTTATATTTCATATTCTTTTTTTAAGGCTACTGATGCCCGGAGGGCTTTTCCTTGCTGGGATGAGCCTGCCATCAAAGCAACTTTTGATATCTCATTGGTCGTTCCTAAAGACAGAGTAGCTTTATCAAACATGGTATGTATGTGTTTGTAAGTATATTTAAAATTTGAATAAGCGTTTATAATACTTAGTTTTCTGGTTAGATGCAGTAGCATGAAACCACTTAGCACGGTGCTTGATACATAACAGGAGCACAGATGTTCGTTTTCTTTATTTCCAGTAAGCCCTCTTTTTTTAAATTTCCTTATTTGGAGTTTCCTTCCTCATGGAAGAAATTTCTTATAAACTTTAATTTGGAAAACTGAAAAAGTGATGAGTTAAATAAATACTGCCTGAAAAAAAAAATCTGACTTTCTTATTAAATGGCAAAAGATATAGCCATGTAATGAAGTGTATTTAGGTTTCTGGTTGATTGTATTCTTAGAATATGCTCTCTTCACTGATGTCATTATCTCTTTCATAAATAGAGTAAGCATTTACCACTTGAAATATACTGTTTAAGACAGAAGTACCTGATAGCCTGTAATATGAATCTGGGGAACTTGGAAAAGCCTACTGTACCTGAAAATACCTGGCTTTTGCCTCCTTATGGTGCAGAGAATTCCATAGAGAGAATGCCATTCTCTTCTCAAATATTCCTAAAAAGGAGGCTAATATATTAAACTGAAATATTATTTTACAGTTTAGTATGAATGAATTTATCAGGTCTGTTCTTGAATAAGTCTTCCTTGGAAGAAAGAATAGATCTTGCGAAAGTAGAGCTCCTGAATAGGAAGAAGGGTGGGGGGAAACAACAAAGGGAAATTAGGAACTCTGTAGGTCAAGTGGAAATTCCTCCACAAATTTGCTTAGAGCCAGCCTTGGTATAGAGAATGCTCTAAATTTAGATATCTGTACCCTTTGAAATGCAGATTTCACAATTACCCTTCATTAATAATTATTGCCTTTTATCCTTATTTCACTTGAAAAGTATTGAGGTCTTACTTAAAACATCCCAGTGCCTGGCATATAATAGGTATTCAAGAAAAGTTGCTTCTTTTCTCTCATAGATCCTTGGTAGTTTTAACACTTTAGCCCCCCAACTTCTTAGTGTTTCCTTCTTAATAGGAAAGATTTTGACAGCATAAAAGCAGTGGATGAATTGGGATAGATAAGTAAGCAGTGCTGGAAGGGGGAAGGAGAAGCAGCAGAGTTTTTGGCTAGTATTTGCTTTAAGGTATTTAATGTAAATCTGTTTAAATTTTCTCTCTCTCTTTTTTTTAAGAATGTAATTGATCGGAAACCATACCCTGATGATGAAAATGTAGTGGAAGTGAAGTTTGCCCGCACACCTGTCATGTCTACATATCTGGTGGCATTTGTTGTGGGTGAATATGACTTTGTAGAAACAAGGTCAAAAGATGGTGTGTGTGTCCGTGTTTACACCCCTGTTGGCAAAGCAGAGCAAGGAAAATTTGCGTTAGAGGTAAATGTACTTGAAGAGGATTGTTCCAACAGTCCATAACTCCAGGTTGGGGAATTTACATTTCTGATCAATTATTAGTACAGTTATTTATAATTTAGTCTGAAATTTGTGTACTTTGGTTTTATTTTTAATAGAATTTTGAAACTACCAACCTTGGTGTTACATTAGCATTTTACAAGACAATGATTAAGAGAATATTAGAGTGGAATTTATTTATCCACAGAATGGGTGGGAAAAGATGTAATATATTTTTCATACCAATATATTATAGATGGATTAAAGTTTGGCCAACATTAACAAAAGCCAAAGACTTTTGGAGGTAGGGTTCCCCCGGGTTGGTTTCTAGTAACTTGAGAAGCTTTGGCTTGCAACAGGATTCCTTTGTGGATTTCTATATGAATTACAATAAAATATTTATCAGATGGTTCTTTTGTTTATACTTTTGTAGGTTGCTGCTAAAACCCTGCCTTTTTATAAGGACTACTTCAATGTTCCTTATCCTCTACCTAAAATTGATCTCATTGCTATTGCAGACTTTGCAGCTGGTAAAGTAAATTTCATTTTATTGCTGAATTGTAATAACTTTTTTGAATTTTGTGATTTTGGGGAAGAAGTATGTACATATATCAATAAATGTTTATGTTTATTTTATGAAGGTGCCATGGAGAACTGGGGCCTTGTTACTTATAGGTATGTTAATGATGCATTACCCTGCCTTATCTTTTCAATCACTGATCTCATAAGAGCTTCACTCCTAATCACCAGTTGAGTAGCTTCTGCTTTATGATCTGCTGTAAATTTTCCTACCTCCCCCACTTCTGCGCACATTTTAAGAATGCAGATGAACACCCTCTGGTGCTACTATCTGAGATTGTAAGATTTTAAAGTGAGCATCTGGCATTAGTAACATTTTTAGATCTATTTTTGGCTGACTTTCTCATTTTGGTGCCTTCTCTTCCTCCCAGGAGTTTCATAGTTATTTTTCCAGCTTGAAGAACCGTCTCTGCTTTAATGTTTTCTAGCCAAGTTTTTACATATCTGTCACCACAATACAAACATGTGGGTTGTATAGTTTTTAAAGCAGGGTCTGTAAACAAGTTTTTGCCCCGCCTTCTTTGATGAGTTAAGTTTTGGACAGCCTGCTCAGTGTTCTTTTTGGGACTGTGGAATGCATGTTCCCCCCACTTGCCACTCCCCTTCTTTTAATAGGAGGACTGTTTACTCTCTCTGTCTAGCACAATAATCCCTAATCCCTTAGACAAAGTTTTTTAAAACTTAAGGCATCTGTCCCGTTTACAAACTGATGATTAAACTTGTGTCACACCTTTGATCTTCTGTTGTATGAATTCTGTTGGAATAGTCTTTAATCTTCCCAGAACTTTTTCTGTTCTGTACCTCTGGGGAAATGTTTTCTTGACATCTCTAAAGCCTAACTTGACCGTCTTATTTACCGTTTGAATCTCCCTCCCCCATTTGTGCATGCTTTTATTGCAATACTTACATTGTTTAAAAAAAATTTTTTTTTAACACAGGGAGACTGCATTGCTTATTGATCCAAAAAACTCCTGTTCTTCATCACGCCAGTGGGTTGCTCTGGTTGTGGGACATGAACTCGCCCATCAATGGTTTGGAAATCTTGTTACTATGGTATTTAATATTTTTAAGTGCTCAAATATATTTATCTTCATCCTGCTGCACATTATTTTGGCTACCTAGTATTTCAGGTTTGACTGGAACATAGTACTAAAAAATGAATGATAGAAAATCTTTATTTTAGAACATCCACTTTGAACAGTGTTTATCAGAATCTCTGTGTCAATCAAGAGTATGTGGATAGTCTTTATTCCACACAAAATACTTCCTAAACTGTTGTAGAATTTGCCTGCAAATGGCAAAGTGATAATACTAATTTGAGTGAGAGAAAGAGATTCCTCTTAGGTACAGAGATTCCAGGCTAACTATAGTTTCTTGAGCATATTTATTATGTAGTTCAGTAGCTGAAAAGTAACCTGATAAATAACAACATGATCAGTTAGGTTGAAATGTTTTTAGGAGTCAGTTTTCTCATTGCCTAAAATGTTAAGTTGAAATTTGATAGAAATGAAACTAGGGAGTAACTGTAAAGTATATTAAAATTTCCAGCTGTCCCATTGAAATTATTATTTATTATGTTTGCAGTAAATTTTGCAGCGTTTGCAGTGAATGATCTCTGTTCTTAAGTCTTGACCTTTCCCTCTTACTCCAAATAAGTACTATCTATGTCGGCTAGTTGTGTTCGAGTTTGGGAGCACAGAGTTTAATGAGTGAACTAGAAGTACCTCTGCAAAGAAAGAACTGGAGATTCTGGAGCCAGCCAAATTCCCTGATAGCATTTTAGGCTGCCAAAGAGCAGAACCTGACTTGGATGTTAGTTGAGTCCATATGTCATAGGAATAAGCAAGAAAGTAAGACATTTAGCAACTATTATGTGTCTGAGACAGTTTTTAAAGAAAGCCAGCCCTTGAAATTAAACCATTTCCTTTTGCTTTGGGTGTTTAAAATTTTACTTAGGGGTGAGAAAAAGTTTTGAAATATAATTTCATGTGGAATTAAGTATGCTGGTACCTGTATTCAAATACGTACAGAAATATTTTCTTCTCCTAATGTAGCAAGTTTGTTGCTACCAAACAATTTTTTGTTAGCTTTGAGCAGTCTTCATTTTTTATGATTTTATTTTTAAACTACCAGCAATAAATTTTAGTAGGGGAAATGTGCACATTCTCATATAGCTTTTAAGCAACTTTTTACTGGATTTGAGCAACTGTTCTAGTTATTAGATGTCAATTGTTTCTTTAACTGAAATTTAAGGGCTCATGATAGGGTGGTGAATAACTAGCTCTGTACCAGCTCATCTTTGTGGAAGCTACTAGTTAAGTAAGTGCACAAAGCACTTAGATAGCCTTTCATCACTTAATATTGAAAATATTTTATCTTTTCAGAATTTTATTTTATTTTATTTTTTTTAAAGATTTTATTTATTTATTTGACAGAGAGAGAGACAGCGAGAGCAGGAACACAAGCAGGGGGAGTGGGAGAGGGAGAAGCAGGCTCCCCGCTGAGCGGGGAGCCCGATGTGGGACTCGATCCCAGGACCCTGGGATCATGACCTGAGCCGAAGGCAGACGCTTAACGACTGAGCCACCCAGGCGCCCTCTTTTCAGAATTTTAAATAAATGCCTTTTTGCTTTTCACCATTGCATTAGTCCTTTAGCATTTATCTTGGATTCTTATATTGCTTTCTTTTTGTAAGAGATTTAATCAACTTTAATGAAACTTAGATTAAAATCTCTTTCTAAAAAGTTGACTTTTTTTAAAAGTTGGTTTTATCTGTGACTCATTTGTATTCTTTGTCCATTCTACTGTTAATTCTTATTAGCAGGTGAGAATTTTATATTCCATAAATACTTAAACACCGTTCATTACTGAACTACTTACTGCCATGATGCTTCTGTTAATTTTACCTAATCTTTATATGAGCAGTACTGTTTTCTGTTTATCTAGAAAGTTTAACTCGTCAATCAGTCATTATGGAAATCCTTCCCAGTTTTCCTTATTTGGTCCTGGTAGCTTTCTGGTTTATTAAACTAAATTTTACCTGACAGTATAGGCTCTTGCCTACATTTATCTGCCCTCTTCCCCTTTTCCGTATGAGGGCTTTCTCCCCTCCCTCCCTCCCTTTTTCCTTCCATTTTTATCTAGCTTTGGTAATAAAAAGTTACTTAGCTATGTTTTGAAATGTCCCTCAGGCCTAATGCCAAAATCACCAGTTGGCCTTTTTAGCATCTCTTTTAAGCATCTTTTTTGTTTAGAGACGTGAGTTATTTACTGAATGTTTTTTACTGAATTTTGGCTTATTAAGTTGTAGAGTATAATGGAAGGGACATGTGAGTTTTTCAAATTAGTGGAATGATAAATACTTCGTTTTCTTTACACATTTCTTTCTTTTGTTTTTAGGAGTGGTGGACTCATCTTTGGTTAAATGAAGGCTTTGCATCATGGATTGAATATTTGTGTGTAGACCACTGCTTCCCAGAGTATGATATCTGGACTCAGTTTGTATCTGCTGATTACACTCGTGCCCAGGAACTTGATGCTTTAGATAACAGCCATCCTATTGAAGTGAGCCATACTTTTCAACCATTGGCCTTTGCTCTCATTTCTAATGAAATAAGTAATTTGTTATAGAGATACTTAGGAGCCTGAAAAGAAAAGAAAATTGCACAGGCAATTCACTTGTTTTTATAGCTCATATTTTCGGTCTTGAAAATCTCACAAGACTAAGTACTAATTATGTTTCTTTTTAAGGTAGACAGTATAAGAATTTTATCTTTGTAGAGGCAAGTGCTATATATACCCATAAGCATTCACTAAATACATTTTTATTGAACAGTATGGGAGAACCATGCCTGTTGGGCAGTATGCACAAGGGAACATTATGATTCCGTTGTTTCAAAGAAAATTCTGAACATATTCTTTTATTGTTGTCATTGTCTAAAATATATATAAAATTTTATTTCTCTTGACTTAGCCTATCCTTATTTTGACTAGTTTATATGAACAGATTTTGCCTCCAAAGAACTTGTAGTCTACTTTGACGTATTTAACCAAAGTCCTATGTAATTATAAGCTGCTACAGTTAGTTGCAAGAAATCAAATGTTTCTCATCTCTCCCTTCCTCCGTCTCCCAATTCCCCAATAAAATGATCCATGGTGATTTGCCTCCCAGCAAAGCCGAGCCAAGACCCACAGAGATGGTGGGGATCATGTTATATACTCCGCTTTATTAGTGTTAGTTACTACAGTCTTTTTAAGGATCATCAATATGCGTTTATGAGTGAACTAAAGGCAGAAAAGTATCTTATGAGTTAGGAGGGTTTTTCTAGAAAGCTTTTTATGTAATTTAGTATTACAGGCTGTCTGCTTCCTGTCATAACCCTGAATCACACTGTCTGCCAGGTCAGTGTGGGCCATCCTGCTGAAGTTGATGAGATATTTGACGCTATATCATATAGCAAAGGTGCATCTGTCATCCGAATGCTCCATGACTACATTGGGGATAAGGTAAAAAAGCAATTAAAAAAAAAAAATCTTCCATCCTTTTATGGTGAAATCATAGTGTTTTGCATGGAAAAAAAGTGTCTACTTTTATCTAGATTAAGTTCCTAAGTAATTTTTCTAGACTCTAGAAGGATATTACCCTGATCTGACTTATCTTCTTTTCTTTTTATATTGACTCTTGTGGTCTCTTAGATGAATGATGTGTAAATGTGTTTGGGGGATGTGTGGGAGGCTGGTATATAACTTAAAAGCAAATGTAGAAGGCAAAGAGTATGCATTCTTAAATAAAAGACAGTAGACATTAGAGGGATAGATGTTTTTCAGTAAGTCCGACACTCAGCTAATTTGAGTAAATTAGCTTTTGAGTACTAATATGCAAATACACTATAAATTCCAAGGTCTTAATCTCCTGGATTTTAAAAATTGTGTTTTCTCAGGACTTTAAGAAAGGAATGAACATGTATTTAACCAAGTTCCAACAAAAGAATGCTGCCACAGGTAATCTTTAATAGCTTGAGATAGCAGTGAAGAGAAGGTGTTGGCACTCTATCCAGAGCGGGACATTTACTTTTTTCCAAATGCTTAACCTTCCGTGTGATAGATAGGAAATAAAGTTGACCTGTTTGGTGCCATGTGTTAAGTCATAGATCAACATGAATCAGAACCCGTTATCCTTCTTGTCCCCCTCCAGAACTCTGCTCTCCGTAGCTCAGTGTCCTGCCATCTCAGAGAGTCTGAAGAGTTTGGTTTACCTTACCAGAACTTGGTCTTTTTGGTGACTCATTGGTTTTATTGGCCTAAATTGACCAATGGCCATTAAAATTGCTACAAATTAACCATCTTTTAGTGAACTTGTGGAACTAGTTCAGTGAGTTTCAGTGAAGGTTTAAGAGTTTTCGTGGTTTAAGAGTGTATAGTGGTCTATGATTTATTGTATATGGGAGTCAAAAGAAAGAATAAAGGTAGGAGTTGATTGAAGATGAAAAAGAGCCAGAGTTGGAGTTTTGAGTTCTTCAGTGAACAAAAATAGTTTAAAAGCAAGATTTGTGGGGGCACCTGGGTAGCTCAGTTGGTTGGGCATCTACCTTTGGCTCAGGTCATGGTCCTGGGGTCCTGGGATCGAGCCCCACATAGGGCTCCCTGCTCAGCAAGAAGCCTGCTTCTCCCTCTCCCACTCCCCCTGCTTGTGTTCCCTCTCTCGCTGTCTCTCTCTCTCTGTCAAATAAATAAATAAATAAAATCTTAAAAAAAAAAGCAAGATTTGTGTAATGTCACTAGTATCTAATAGAATGACAAAAGTTCAGAGAGGCCTGGCATGGGCTGTTCCTGAGGTTTGTGACCTGTGAATTAAAAATAAAGAGTATATCTGCCTCTCTGTTCAGGACATGATGTAACCCTGACACTCTCCCCTCCTACCCTACCCCCACCCCCTGCTGTAAATTTCCACCTCAGTTTATAAAAGAGAGAGGCATTCTGTTCCGTAAAGCAGAACTACAGAGAATGTGCTCCTGTAAGTTTTCTGAGTCTTTAGCATGCATACATATAATACATGAGGAAAGAACCTTATAGTTCTTTTTTTTTTTTTTTTTAATATTTTATTCATTTATTTGACAGAGAGAGACACAGTGGGAGAGGGAACACAAGCAGGGGGAGTGGGATAGGGAGAAGCAGGCTTCCCGCCAAGTAGGGAGCCCGATGTGGGGCTCGATCCCAGAACCCTGGGATCATGACCCGAGCTCAAGGCAGACACTTAACGACTGAGCCGCCCAGGTGCCCCAGAACCTTATAGTTCTTTTTTTTTTTTTTTTTTTTTTAAACATTTTATTTATTTGAGAGAGAGAGAGAGAATGAGAGACAGAGAGCACGAGAGGGAAGAGGGCAGAGGGAGAAGCAGACCCCCCGCTGAGCAGGGAGCCCGATGTGGGACTCGATCCCGGGACTCCAGGATCATGACCTGAGCGAAGGCAGTCGCTTAACCAACTGAGCCACCCAGGCGCCCCAGAACCTTATAGTTCTTAAACTATAATGTACACACAGTGACCCAGGGTCTATGGAAATGTTTCTAATTAAGTAGGTCTGGGTTAAGACCTGAGGATCTGCCTAACAAGCTCCCGGTGAAGCCAGTGGCTGGTTTATAGGCCACCTTTCGCACAGCGAGGCCTACCATGGACCTTTTCTTGGTTTGCTTATGTTATGAAAGACAGTTGGTAGTTCAGACACAGTGCAGTCACCATCCGTGGTTTTGATCCTCTGTCTCTCCTCACTCCCCTTTCCTTAATTCGTGCCTTTATGATCTCTCTCCTGAACTCTGCAGTTGCCTACCAGCTTAGTACTCTCTTTGGTTTTCTCTCTCACTCTGAGGCTGGCCAGGGTTATCTTTCTAAAGCGAATCTCTGATTGCATCACCTACTAATTAAAAACACTCAAGATACTTCACTCCCCTCCACAGTAGAGCCCCACAGTCTTAGCAGCTCAGCCCCGGCCTGCTGTCTCAGCCTCAGTGCTCCCACACCTGGGCCTCTGTCTTCAGCTTATTGAAAATTTGCTGTTATTGATATTTTCTGTCTTTTCTTACACTTTCTTCTTTGTACATAGACCATTTATTCTGTCTACCTGGATTGCCCTTTTCCCTTTGTCAGCCTAACGAACAACTCCTCTTCAAGATGGAGACCAAAAGCCAACTCTTGTGAAGCCTTTATTTTTCTTGGATTTTTCTTGAAGGGCTTTTCCTCTGTTCATGTCCCAATTCTAGTGTGTATCACATTGTATTGCTCTTTTGTTTACTTGACCACCAGTGCTGTTTGACCCTGTTTTACTTCAACCTCAGAGCATTGAATATTTTTTAACCTCTGTTAATCAAATGGGGATAATGGTTGTAAGTTTGTGGATGATTATTTAGGGGTGATCTTGAATATGTTTCTATTTGTTTCTATTTCTTCTTGTTTGAACTCACCTGTTTATCTTTTGGTTATTATAATTTGTGATTTTCTTTTTAAGTAAACTCTAGGCCCATCATGGGGCTCGAACTCACAACTCCGAGATCAAGAATCGCATGCTCCACCGACTGAGCCAGCCAGGCACCCCTATAATTTGTGATTTTTTTAGTAAATTGGAACAATTAAGGACATCTTAGACTATAAGACCAGTTTTTGTAATAGAGTTTATTTAATGGGGAGGCGAGGGGACATTAATTTGACCCCCTGTTTGTCTCCTGAACCTGAAAGAACCAAAAAATTGGTTAGCAATGTAGTGTCAGGAGTTATGTAAAATTTCTGGTTTGTTTAGGAAAACAAAAATGTCAACATTTTAGATTTTCATTGTTTGTGTTTATTTTCTAGAGGATCTCTGGGAAAGTTTAGAAAATGCCAGTGGTAAACCTATAGCAGCGGTGATGAATACCTGGACCAAACAAATGGGATTCCCCCTCATATATGTGGAAGCAGAACAGGTAACCTTATAAAAAGTCCTCCAGTTCATCTGCTACTGTATTAAATGAAATTCAGTCAGTGTTATCAAATTTGCTTTTCTGTACTTTAAGTATTCTAGGTAACATTTAAGCCAGCCTTTGCATTGTTTTCTCAGTGATTTATTATCTCTATACTGAATAGTTTGTCCCCCACATCATTAAAATCATACATACTTACAGCAGAAAACAAAATGTTGTCTACTTTTACTGTCCCC
Source organism: Phoca vitulina (assembly GCF_004348235.1). NCBI lineage: Eukaryota > Metazoa > Chordata > Mammalia > Carnivora > Phocidae > Phoca > Phoca vitulina. Next base: position 2,249,643 of record NW_022589743.1, read on the forward strand.
AAGGAAAACTGTAAACTTGATATGTTCTTTTTTTTTTTAAGTTTATTTATTTATTTATTTACTTATTTAAGTAATCTCTATACCCCATGTGGGGCTTGAACTCATGACCCTGAGATCAAGAGTTGCTTGCTCTTCTGACTGAGCCAGCCAGTCACCCCTTGATATAAATCTAAAATGAACAAGTGGGGTTTATTCCAGGAATGCAAAGTTGGTTTAACAGTTAAAAAAACAGGGGCACCTGGGTGGTTCAGTTGGTGAGGTGGCTGCCTTCGGCTCAGGTCATGATCCCAAGGTCCTGGGATCGAGCCCCACATCGGGCTCCCTGCTCTGCGGGAAGCCTGCTCCTCCCTCTCCCGCTCCCCCTGTTTGTGTTTCCTCTCTGGCTGTCTGTCTCTCTGTCAAATAAATAAAATCTTAAAAAACAAACAACAGTATATTGATTCATAATCACTACATTAACAGAATACAGGTGAAGAACCACATAATCACTTCAATAGATGCAGAAATAGCATTTGTTAAAATTCTACACCAATTTATAATATTCTTTAAAATTAGTTTTTTTTTTTTAAGATTTTATTTTTAAGTAATCTCTGTACTCAACTTGGGTCTTGAAGCCACAACCCTGAGACTGAGAGTCGTGTGCTCTACCAGCTGAGACAGCCAGGTGTCCCTAAAATTAGTTTTAATGTTGGTTGGGTGGCAATGTGATTTTGATTAGAATTGCACTATTATTAGTTGAACTGTTAGCTGCATTCAGAGAGGTGTACTTCAAAATGAGTTGTCCCCCCAAGAGGACTGAGAGTTACACATCAGCCTTCAATGCATACCAGAAGTTTATCTTAACTTAGTTTAATTATATGGAATTATGAAATTGTTCTCTTATATTTCTTTGCCATGGTTTTTTGACCTGCACAGAGAATTAATTACTCTTCATTTTTAGGGAGGAAGATTCATAACTCTTTTTTGGTGTATGTTCACTCTTGTGGTTCTGCACTGTCCATAAAACTAAGTATGTTTTGCAAAGATTTTCTCAATATGGTATTCTAAGTTAAGTTAGTAAATTTGGTTTTTTGTACGGTAAGAATTCTAGGTGACACTTAACCTAGCCCTTGTGCTCTCAAAATGCACCCCAGTTTACATCATTTGTTACAGTGCTTGCAGGTTAACCTTCTGGAGCCACATCTTACCCTTAAACACGATTGTATTTTATAATAAAGTATACACATTTGAAGACCTCTCAGTTAGATTGAGCATTTGAAAAGGTAGTTTAGGGAATGCAATCAATCATTTCTTATTGGTGGGAAAAGATATCTAGAAGCTTAGTGACCTACTATTAGGCCATTATGACCATTTTGTTTCTTTCTACTCTTCTTCCTCCACTTTGAACTGGTCTGTTAATAGGAGATGCCTGATCAAACTTGACATTGACATTCTATATTGACTAACAAGTAGTTTTCATTTTATCTGTTTTTAAGAATAATGACATGCTACAAAGATGATTGTTCTTTTCACCCCTGAGGATTTCATTCCTTCAAAAACTGTCAACACTTTAGTGATTACATGTAAAGCAGACTATTAGGCCATATTTTTTTCTTCAAGCAGAACACATTTTTAAGGTATCAGAATACTAATACCTAACTTCCTCTGTGTTACTGAGACTAAATTAACTTTTCCATCAAGCTACTTTCAAAGTCTTACTCTCTTTGTTTTGTTGTTTTTTGTCCACAAACACAGCCAAACTCATCCTTCATTTCACACTATAATAAAAATAAAAAGCCTATCTATGACTCTTAATTCCTTTAAAAAAAAGGAGAGCACTCCAACATATAATATCTTGATTATGATTTATTTCTCACTTTATATTCCCTAAATGTAAACATTTTTGCTTTATTTTGCTTTATTTCAATCAATTTAAAGTCACCTTTCAACTTTCTCAACGACATCTCTGTGACAAATAACTAATCAGTGATGGATGCAGTGTTTAAGTTCATTAGCAAGTTCTTTGTGGCATCAAAGTGGTCATTGCTTCTTTACTCAGATCTTTCAGCTTTTCAATTCTGTCTTGTGTAGTCAGTTTATCCATAAAGGTCATGGCCTAATTTTACATTTGATGTGGGTGATGCTAAATCTGTTATATCTTAACGTTATTTAAAATGTTCCAGGGCATATTAACAAATGATAAGTAAAACAAATGAACGCATACTGTTGAAGTATTTTTTTTAAATATGTACTTGCTTTTGTTGCTTCTGGCTTTTTAGTGTTTTGCAGTTTTTCCCCCGCCACTTTTTTTGTGTTTCATTGCAAAGCTCAGCCTTTGAAGCAAGGTGTGTGCCTCTTTCATGTTTATTGGTCTTTTTCATGTTTATTGGTCATTCTAAAAATTTGAATTCCTAACATGCTAATCTGAGGTTGCCACTTTTTAGAAGTGGAAGAGTCTGGAGATATAACCTCCCTCTATAAAAATTAAAACAGCTTGCTGTAGTATTATTTATTGTTATGTATCCTTGAGAAAATGGTAACACTTTAAAGTTCTTGTCTGCGTGTATATCCCTTCATTACATAGAACATGGCCTTTTATTTAAAGTATTGTTATTTTGAGGCCTAAATGAGAAGCAATGCCTTTTCTCCCATTCTGTCTATCATCATCTTCATCACTGTTGCACTTCGGGTTCTCATGAGACATTTGGCTATACTAGTTTCACCTTCTACTTTGTCACAGAAGTGTTGCCCCCTCCAAAAAAAAAAAAAAAGTGTGAATACTACTATTTTAGCTTTTGTTTTCCTTCTTTAGGTAGAAGATGACAGATTATTGAGGTTGTCCCAAAGGAAGTTCTGTGCCAGTGGACCATATGTTGGTAAGCAAGTGGCTATAAGTGGGAGCTGATAAATGAATTTGGATACCATATGAGTAGTGTTCCAATTAATAGGAAATAATTATCCATTCCGTAATATTTTTAATAGAATTAAATAAAAACAAGGAAATGGTAATAAAATACAAATCTAGGAAATTAAAAAAGGAGATTCATGAGGTATTTGTAGTGTTTTGATATTCTTTGATTTTTGAAATTCCATGTCGTTATTGGAAGCTATAAGAAATGAATTAGGATAGGAACACACAAGAAGTAATGCTTTAGCCTTCATCCCTAAAAGAAGCCTTGGTGCACATTTGTGTGGGTAGCTAATTTTTTTTTTTTTTTAATTATTGGGCATACTAAGTAAGTAAACAAGTAAATAAATAAAGCCCAGTGATTATTTATCATTATTATGTACCAGTTACCGTGCTAATCAGTATAACTGATCCTTATTTTATAGTCTCAGCAGCCCCATTTGGTAGATAGTATTTCCTTTTTACAAATGAGGGAGCTGAGGCATAGCTGGGTTAGTTAAGTTGCCCAAGGTCACCTATCTAATGAGTTGAAGAGCAGGAATTCAAACAAAATAGTTGGATTACATGAGTTTATACCTTTAACCACCACTCAACTCTGGTTTTTCAAATATTTCTACAGGTCATTGATTCTTTTGCTCAGGAAATTAAAAGTGTTTCTCTGTACCTTTCTCACTTCCTTTATTTTTTTTTAAGATTTTACTTATTTATTTGACAGAGAGAGAGATTCTTATTAATTGCAACTTTAAACTGCACTGTCATTGTAATGAGATGTTAACTTGGAGATGGGTTGTCATTGTAAATATACAGCTATAATCAAGTGAGATCAGACATACAATAAGTGTGTCACTGAAATGTGAAATTCCTATAACTGGTGTTGGAAAACCATTTCACAAAAAATAACAGTTGGTAAAGATTATCCTGTACTCTGTACCATTCATGAGTAGGCAGACAGGCAGGCAGGGAGAGGGAGAAGCAGGCTCCCTGCTGAACAGGGAGCCCAGTGCGGGGCTCGATCCCAGGACCCTGGGATCATGACCTGAGCGGAAGGCAGACGCTTAACCGCCTGTGCCACCCAGGTGCCCCTCTCACCTTCTTTAAAACAATAATTCTTAAAAAGGGGAGGTGTATATCAGAATCACCAATACCTTTTCATGCTCCGCCCTCCAAAATATGGTACACCCTACTAGGGTTAAGAGGTACAGCCTTCCATCCTTAACCTTCCTTAGCATTTAGAATTACTCTTTAGATAACTATGGCTGAGAAGTCAGATGACAGGTTTATTATCCAAAATAAATCCCAAAGTGTTACAGTTTCTGTTTCCTGCCTCATACCAGTCTGCATGGTAGGACTGACAGGTTTTGCAGTTTTTTCAAATACTCTGTGACCAGTATAGGCAGTATTAAAACCTGAACTATCCCAGCATTAGGAGAAAATTCTAATTTGTGCTTTAGGCTAATAGCATAAAGCTATATAACTTACTAATAGTTAGATTAATGCATTGGGCAGTGACTCTCTTCTGTTTGGTATCTTAATTCAAAGTCTGTTCTGCTATCTGATACCTAAAAGACAATATGTTATCTGCCTTACAAAAGTTTGGACTTTTAGCTATAACTTTTTAGTGATGGAATCCATCAGCTCCGGGGAGTATCATGTCTATCACAGAAATAAAAATCAACCCTTCAGTGTTGCAGTAGTATATATACCTGTTGAGGACTGCACCTTAGAATGTTTTTAAATGCTATGTGAGAGCTTTCACCTACTTGAAATTTCTTTTAACAGTAAAATCATTACTGTCTATGGCTCTGTAAAGGGAAAACGACAAATTAAAATCACTATATTTGTGATACTACAACTGAATAAACTGTTCTCCTTTTTTAAGCCATTGTGATTTTGTTAAAAAAATCCTCTCTTCCTTTGTACTAGTATTATTCAGGTTATGGAAGAATTTATGTACCATTGAAAATGAGCTGTTGGCTTAACAGTTAGACTCAAGCTCATGTGTAGGACACCTGTCCTCTCTCTCCGCCTTACCCTCTGTTTCTTCCAGTGACAAATTATTTTTCAAGTTTCCTATTCTTTCTTCTCTTGCTTAAGGAGAAGACTGTCCCCAGTGGATGGTTCCTATCACAATCTCCACTAGCGAAGATCCCAACCATGCCAAACTGAAAATTCTGATGGACAAGCCAGAGATGAATGTGGTTTTGAAAAATGTCAAACCAGACCAGTGGGTAAAGGTAAGTCTAGAAATGGCCTGGCCATTTTTATCTGACCGAAATTAATTGATTTCTCTCACTCCCTTTATGCACTTTATGGCTGGCTCTAAATTCTGCCTTAGTTTAGACTAGGACTTGCAAAGACAAAAGCATTACTAAACTTTCCTATGTGAAATTGAGGGCCAGTTTTTCAATTAATATGGTCTAGATATCTTCCCTTATGTCAATTAAGGAAGTGGTAGATAAGCAGATATTAAAGGATAGGATCAAAGGGGAAAAAATAGTAGATTATGTATAAAGTCACATTAACCAAAAGATTTGTAGTCTTGCAACTTCAAACTGCACTGTCATTGTAATGAGATGTTAACTTGGATGATGTGTTGTCATTGTAAATATACAGCTATAATCAAGTGAGCTCAGACATATAATAATAAGTCTGTGTCACTGAAATGTGAAATTCCTACAACTGGTGTTGGAAAACCATTTCACAAAAAATAACAGTTGGTCAAGATGATTTTTCATTATCCTGTATTCTGTACCATTCATAATGAAAGTATCTACTACACTTTTCTCCCAGCTATAGGTTCCTAATAGGAATTATACATTGTCTCAGACTTCTGTGCTTTTCTGAAAAAAAACTTTTCTCCCTTTGTTTTAATATATATTTTTAAAATATACTTAGTGGAATACTATATTACCATTTGAAATTAATCGGGAAGATTATGTAGCCATATGAAATTTTTCTTATAAATGAGAAAAACATGTATGCAGTGATTGTAATTGAGTAAATAAAGGTATTATTACTGCAGTAAAAGTTAAAGAGACCAATAAAACAGCAGTTGTATTATTGTGAGGTGATTTTAAAAAATACTTATATATAAATAGTAAAATATATATATCTTATGCTATTATTTTACCTTTAAAGCATTTTATATATAAGTATTATCAAAAATATTTTTGGGGCGCCTGGGTGGCTCGGTCGGTTGGGTGTCTGCCTTTGGCTCAGGTCAGGATCCCAGGGTCCTGGGCTCGAGCCCCGCGTCGGGCTCCCTGCTCGGCGGGGAGTCTGCTTCTCCCTCTCCCTCTGCCTGCTGCTCTGCCTATCTCTCTGTCTATCTCTCTGTCAAATAAATAAATAAAATCTTTTAAAAAAAATTTTTTTTTGCCTGTTGGTAAATAGCCTATAGAGAATAATGACAGTCTGTGATTACCTCACTCCACAAATCACATGAAATTACCTTTTAAGTCCACATAACTCTTTAAAATCTAGGATCTGAGCATTGTTGTTCTGTTGAGACTCTGGCTGAATAGATGAGTGTAAAGGCTTAGTCTTCCTCAGAGATTCCACTGTCCATGTGCTCTTACATATAGTAAATATTTTCTGTAAACTTAAAACTGTCCACTGAGAGTAGATAGAAACTGGCCCCTGTGACTCTCTCCCCCCCTACCATCAAGCTCAGTTTGGAGCCTGACGTGGGGCTCAATCTCCCGACCCTGAGATCATAACCTGAGCTGAAATCAAGAATCAGACACTTAACCGACTGAGCCACCCAGGCACCCCGACAACCGATTTCTGTCTTTGTGTGTTGTTTCATTTTCATCCCTGCCTGTATATGTGAGCTTTGTTGTTTTCGCTCAGATAAACGAAAACCAGAACAACTTTCACACCTGCTCAAGATGCTTTAAAAAAACAAAGGCAGCTGTTTAATTAATAATGCCCTTTGGGTGTCTTTTCAGTTAAACCTGGGAACAGTTGGATTTTATCGGACGCAGTACAGCTCAGCCATGCTGGAAAGTTTATTACCAGGCATTCGTGACCTCTCTCTGCCCCCTGTGGATCGACTTGGATTACAGAATGACCTCTTCTCCTTGGTGAGCCTCTCTCAAGTAGTATGATGGATTTTGTTGATTAAAGGATTTTGTTTTTCCTGGAGTGTCCGCCTGAAACATAATTAGAAGAATATGGTTCTTCCTGAAGGTTGAACACCTTTTGGGACTAGAGCAAATGAATAATTATTAATTAACAGGACAAGATCGAACCTTTTTAATTTATCAGAAACAAATCCCATCCCACTACTCCTAAGCCAGGTTTTGCAACTAAAACTGCCCTTTGTAAGGCAGAAATTCTTTTCAGTAGAAATAGGATAGGTATGAGCCTTGAAGAAATTTCCCTACTGATGTGTTTTTTTAAATAATTAATTCAGGGGCACCTGGGTGGCTCAGTCGGTTAAGCGGCGGCCTTCGGCTCAGGTCATAATCCCAGGGTCCTGGGATCGAGCCCCGCATCGGACTCCCTGTTCAGCAGAGAGCCTGCTTCTCCCTTTCCCTCTGCCTGCCGCTCTGCCTACTTGTGCTATCTCTCTGTCAAATAAATAAATTTTTAAAAATCTTAAAAAAAAAAAAAAATTTAAATAATTAATTCAGAGTGATTTATCTTTTTCTAAAATAGTGATTATACTTTGCTGGAAACATCTAGAATTTTTTAACATTCCATTGGTACTCAAATAATAATAGCCCATTAGCTTTAGAATTATGTTATATTTGGCTTTGTTCCAGAAAGGATTTAAATCAGCAATTAGTAGTATTATCTTTATGACTCCAACGTAGGTTAGATAATTTCCAGATGTCTGTGATAAAATTATCAGATTCCTCCTAGTGTTCCTTTAAATTGGACTTGAAATTTTCCCTCCCCTCTGCAGTAACTGGTTTTGGATTCCTCCTTTGTATAAACACAGATTAGCATTGATGCACAAAACCTCACATCTGCTGATCTCATTGCTGAGAGAGACCTGTCCCAGGAGAGTGGTGTGTTTGTGCAGTGGGCTGCTGTAACAGAAGTTCTTTTTCCTAGCTCTGTTAGTTAATTCTGAAAGGACTCTGAATTTTTAGTGCCTTCCAGTTTGCCTTATTTTAGAAATGAGTAAAGGACAGGCTGAAGTTGACACAGTTTGCAGGTCCAGTTTTGAAACAGCCTCTGTCAAAAACCAAAGCCCTAACTATTTTTGCATCTTTTCTTAAAGTATGGGAATTTTTAAAATAAGAACAAAGCCACGGCCCCAGACACTGGATAGAAATAGGAAGTTATTTTCTTTCTTGCTTTTTTTTTTCTTGCTTGCTTTTCCATTGTAGCTGACACACAATGTTACATTAGTTTCAGGTGTACAACATAGTGATTCCACACGTCTCTACATCATGCTGTGCTCACCACAAGTGTAGCCACCTTCTGTCACCAAACAGTGTTTTACTTGGCTCTTTTATAAATAGCAAAAAGTTAATAAGGAATGTTGTCATGATAGATTTTTATTCTAATAATCTCCTGAATTTATATAGTCTCATTTCCTTTAAACCAGAGTCATGACTAACTAGCAGTAGATAATGCTGAAAATGCATGCTTATGTTTTTTTGTTTTAGTTTTTGTTTGAAGACTAGATTAATTTATGTTTTTTCCTATCCCAGGCTCGAGCTGGAATCATTAGCACTGTAGAGGTTCTAAAAGTCATGGAGGCTTTTGTGAATGAGCCCAATTATACTGTATGGAGCGACCTGAGCTGTAACCTGGGGATTCTCTCAACTCTCTTGTCCCACACAGACTTCTATGAGGAAATCCAGGAGTTTGTGAAAGATGTCTTTTCACCTATAGGGGAGAGACTGGGCTGGGACCCCAAACCTGGAGAAGGTAATGGATGTACTGAATGGGGAAGGAATTGATGAGAAATTGATCCTTTTTTACTCAGCAGTGGTTAACAGTATCAGTAGCATCTTTGTATCTGCTGGATGTTGCTATGTATTCAGCTCACCAGAAATTAAATCTTAGGTCTTTTAAGTTTACTGGTGAAATTACATGGGTCACAACATAAAAACAGTGGTGGTTATGTGTATTCACTGCTAAATATGATTTGTAAACAAAGCAAATGGTGGAAATAGAAATCTTTTACAGAGTTCCAAAGGCCCATCTATAATCAAGAATAGCTAAAGGGGGGACGCCTGGATGGCTCAGTCCTTAAGCGTCTGCCTTCAGCTCAGTTCATGATCCCAGGGTCCTGGGATCGAGCCCCGCATCGGGCTCCTCACTCCGCGGGAAGCCTGCTTCTCCCTCTCCCACTCCCCCTGCTTGTGTTCCCTCTCTCGCTATGTCTCTCTCTGTCAAATAAATAAATAAAATCTTTAAAAAAAAAAAAAAAAAGAGGAATAGCTAAAGGGAATTTTGGATTATTTTATTTATTATTACCCTAAACACCAGGCACCTTATATGTACAACTTGTAAAGATACTGAGAGACAGTACCTGAATTAAGGAAGTTATTTACTTTCTCCATGTGTTCTCTTCTCTGATTATTTCTGTAATCATATATTTACTCTTTTGCTGTCCTGTAAATGTTGGGGATGGTGATCTTAAGGCTTTATATATAATTATTTTCTACCATCTGCAAATAACTGAAGATGGTATTTCCTCCCGAGCAGTCTTGATCTGGGATGGGGTCTTCTGCAATAAGAACAACAGTAACAATTACCTAGAGTTCTGTGTTTTCCCTTCATTGATTCAACAAATATTTATGCACCTAGTAAATGCCAGGTTTTATTCTGGGAGCTTTCACAGTAGTGAAGAAAGCATTGACCTGTGTGACTTACATTCTAGTGGGAGACACAGCAAACCATTAAATGTGTGATATTTTAGGTGGCAATGGGCATAATGAAGAAAAATACAGTTAGGTGAGGTAGACAAAGAGGAGGAAGCCGGTAGCTCATAGAGAGTGGCCAGAGCAGCCGTCCCTCGGGATGAGATATGTGAGCATGAGCAGAGAGCTGGGAGGCTGTCTAGAGGGAAATGGTCCAGAGAGGGAGCAACCAGTGCAGAAGGCCTGCGGCAGGAGCTAGTACATTTTGGACTTTCACTGTTAGTGGTATAAGAAACGAACTTGAGAGTTGAAGCAGAAGAACATGACTGGATGTATTCAGCTGTGTGAAAACCAGACTGGAGTCGGGAGGCGAGAGAAAGGAGCAGGGAGACAAGTTACAAAGCTGTTTCAGTAGTGCAGTTGAGGCGCTGGCTACAGCTCACACTTGTAGATGGTAAATTCTGTGGATGTTTTGAAGGTAGAACTGAACCTATTTGGTGGTGGACTGGCTGCAGTGGAGTAAAAGGAGCCCCCACATTCGGGCCTAAAGACCCACATTCGGGCCTGAAGGAGTGAAGTTGCCATCTACAGGAGTGGGGAATGCTGCCATAGAAGCAGGCTGGGGGCAGAGGCAGTCAGGAGTTGGGTTTTGGACTTGGGAAATGGGAGGTCCTTTTAGACATCCTGGTGGAGAGTATCATGCCTAGAGGTCTAGGCGGAATAAATCCATTTAGTGTGTAGGTGGTATTTATAGCCATGAGACTGGATGAAATCACGCAGGGCCTGATGTAGGTGCAGAGAAGAAAGGTCTGAGGACTAGGTCCTAGGCGAGGCTAGGATTTGGAGATTGGGTGGAAGAGGAGCAATCAGCTGGGGAGACTAACTGACCAGTGAGGTGGGAGAGTCAGGAGGGAGGAGATGTCCGGGAAGGAGAGTTATCCACATGACAAATGCAGCTCTGAGTCAAGCAAGGTAAAGGAGAATTGAGGATTACATTGGCAGATTTTGTGGAGTGGTGGAGACCAGTTTTGGGTTCTCCGGACTAGGAGTAGGGGAAAAGGAGACAGCACACTTAGACAACTTTTTAAAGGAGTTTTGCTGAAAGGGGGGTAGTCTGGAGTGGAGGCATTTTTTTAATCAAGTGGGAGATTTTATAACACGTTTTTGTGCTGATGACAATGATGAATGAGTAATAGAAAAATTCGTGATGTGAAAGAGAGGGGAGTAGTAGCTGAGCAATGGCCCAGTGATGGAGAGGAGTCGGGGTCCAGGGGAGGAGTTGGCTTTAGACATGAGCACAGATCCCAGAAACAAGACAGGAGAGGGTATATGAAGACAGATACAGGCAAATTAGTGGATGTTGTCCTTCTTTTTCATGGTGAAAATATGTAAAACTTTTTGGGCTCAAACACAGCTTTGTGAAATAGGGAGAATGTCTTTAGCTTTCTAGTTTTATAGATGGAAGAGTCAAACAGCAAAATAACAAAACATTGTCTTGCATCACATAGCAAGTCAGTACCAGAGCCAGAATTATAAATTGGTTCTTCACTAATGTCCTCTTGTGTTATCTGTTGATCTCCTGTAGTTTTCTTAAACTTACTTTTTACCGAGTTATGATTTAAATGTAGCAGGGTGCGCATAAATTCAAATGTTACAGTTCAGTGACTATTGACAAATGCATACACCTAAGGAGGTTGCCTTGGGGCCCCGTCCCGGTCAGTCCCTGCCACTCAGGTGCCCCCTACCCGTCCCATGCAGGCAAACACTGTTCTGCCTTCTTTCACCCTAGATTAATACTACGTCTTCTAGAACTTTATGTAAGTGGAATCCTAATATATATTCTCTTCTTATATCTGGCTTCTCTCGCTCAGTATAATGCTTAAGATACATCCAGCGTGTTCATTCCTTTTTATTGCTTAGTGGTATTCATTGTATGAATATACCATGACTTATCTGTCCATTTTGGTATTGCAGTCCATCGTTGCTGGTGTTAGCTTTTTTTTTTTGAGATATAATCAGTATATCATAAAATGGACCTTTTTAAAGTATACGACTCAGTCTTTTTTAGTTTGTTCACAAGGTTGCACAACTATCACCACTATCTAATCCCAGAACAATTTCTTTAGCCTCAAAAGAAACTGCATACCCATTGGCAGTCACTCCCCATTCCCTGGCAACCCCCGTCCCTGGCAACCACTAATCTGCTTTCTGTCTCTATGGATTTGCCTACTCTGGGCATTTCATATCCGTGGGCTCATGCCCCATGTAGCCTTTCATGTCTCGCATTTTTCACTTAGCAGAATGTTTCCAAGGTACATCCATTTTGCATTGTATATCAATACTGCATTCCTTTTACAGCTGAGTAATATTCTATTGTATGGGCATACCACATTTTGTATATTCATCACTTGATGGATGTTTGGATGGTTTCTACTTGACAGTTGTCAATACTGCTATGAACATGTGTGTACAAGTTTTTGTGTGGACAAAATGCTTTCATTTCCCTTGGGTATATACCTAAGAGTAGAATTGCTGGATCATATGGTAACTCTGTGTTTAACCTCTTTAGGAATTGCCAGGTTGTTTTTCAAAGTGGCCACAACATTTTACACTCCCACCAGCAACGTATGAGGGTTCTAATTTCTCCATGCTTGTTATTATCTTTTTCAGTCATCCTAGTGGGTGTAAAGTGGCATCTCATTGTGGTTTTGATTTGCATTTCCCTAATGACCAATGTTGATGTGCTTATTGCTCATTTACACATCTTTGGAGTAAATAGATCCAGCAGAGGTTGATTTTTAAATCTAAGATTTCAATTTATTATACACAGCGTACTGGTTCTGTATGTGACCTTTCCCTGAATCTTGGGTCAAAACTGCAAGATCTAAGCCTGTTCCTTTCACATATAATCCTTAGCAGTGTAATTACCTAGATGGAGTGAACATTTAATAAATTCAGATCAATGGCATTTGTAGACAAAGTCAACGAATTTATTTGTCTATCTAGTCTGTTTAGCACTTCATTTCACTCTTACAATTTGAATAATGTAAATCAGGTGTTCTCTCAAGTACTAAGGTAATTGATTGTGTTTGTTCAAGATGGTAGACATAGTATGACACAATTTATAAGATAGCCAGGTGGCATATTTGTGAAAACAGGATTTTTAAGCAGTTTCGTGTCTCTTTTACTTCTTAATCAGGTCATCTAGATGCACTCCTGAGGGGCTTGGTTCTGGGCAAACTAGGAAAAGCAGGACATAAGGCAACGTTAGAAGAAGCCCGTCGTCGGTTTAAGGACCACGTAGAAGGGAAACAGATTCTCTCCGCTGATCTAAGGAGTCCTGTAGGTTTTCATGATAAATAACCTTGATTTCTAAGCGACTGCATCGTTATGTGTGTAGTATGGAATGTATTTAATGGTAACCAAAAATGACCTAAGTACTGACCCACAAATCATGTCTGACTCTGATTTAATACGTGCCATTTAGGTGGTTTGTAGCCAACTTCTCCTTTGTTTAAAGTTTCTCAGACCACACTTTGGTGCTGAAAGGTGATCATCAGTGCACCTTTCTGTGAGAGAGCTGGTGTGAGCTGCTGTTACTTACTACATGCTATCTACCTTGCTGGTTTTCAATGTGGGCTGTAAGCTCTTTGCCACAATTTGTAATGTAACATCCACACACAGCTGTTTATAAGTTTTTTGACTCGCTTTATGTCTTTTCTTAACATTGGACTATTTGGAACAAGATAGATTTACTCATATGCCTTCTTTTTTGGTCCTGTATTCTCTTGTAGGTCTATCTGACTGTTTTGAAGCATGGTGATGGCACTACCTTAGACATTATGCTAAAAGTGAGTAAATTTGGAAAGGGCTCCCATTTTCTGCTGTTGAACTTGAATTGACACAGAGATTATGAACTTTAGGTGGTTAAAAGTCTGGGCAAAAGAAATACATGCAGATATGCATATTGCAGACAGGCAAATACTAAGAAACTATGGGAGGGGCGCCTGGGTGGCTCAGTCTGTTAAGCGTCTGACTCTTGATTTCAGCTCAGGTCATGATCTCAGGGTCATTAGATGGAGCTCCATGTTGGCCTCTGCACTCGGCAGGGAGTCTGCTTAGGATTCTCTCTCCCTCAGCGCCACCCCCCCCCCCCAATTCTCTCTTTCTCTGTCTCAAAAAGAAAAGAAACTATGGGAGGAATATATAATGTCTTCTTCATGTATACTACCAATACGATGCCAAAAGTCATCTAATTTCTTCACTTCTTTTTTTTATTCGTAAGTTTATGCATCTTAAATCTAAAGATTGAAATGTTCATTTTGATTAACATGTCAAGTTCTTAAAATTCTTCCCTTCAGTGTAAACTTACTAGGGTACTTCCCATTTTAAAGAAAACGTTTGTGTCTGTGCTTAGAAAGAGGATAGATGGGGGCGCCTGGGTGGCTCAGTCGTTAAGCATCTGCCTTCGGCTCAGGTCATGGTCCCAGGGTCCTGGGATCGAGCCCCGCATCGGGCTCCCTGCTCCGTGGGAAGCCTGCTTCTCCCTCTCCCACTCCCCCTGCTTGTGTTCCCTCTCTCGCTGTGTCTCTCTCTGTCAAATAAATAAATAATATTTTAAAAAATAAATAAATAAATAAATGACATTGAGGTCCCTTCTCATTCTTAGTATTCTGTGAATCTGTGCACTATAAATCATGTATTTCTTTGCAGATGAAATAGGTATTTGTGGATTTTGTCTTTTCCATAAAAGTATGGAACAAAATAGGGGTTCTAGAATTCTCGTGACAGATTACTTAGACATTTTCATGTCCTGTCATACTTCAAAGAACTTACACTAGTACTAGTATGTATATTTAATAAGTGTTTGCATCTGTTAACGCAAGGGAGCTGACTTAATTCTGCTTTACTATAGGAAGAGCTCTAATGAAGGCCAAATTAGGTTTCTTCAAGAAACCAGTTGATGGGAGATGAGGAGGATTGTTTTCTGTTCGTAATTTAGGAATAATGAGACAGGATAAAAAAATACATATATATCTTTTATTTCAAAGTGTATTTGGAATGTGGTGTTATGGTGCCATCTAGTGGTTTAGTGTAACAGGTTCTCCTTGGGGAAAACAGTGCTTCCTGAAAGCCAGTGTTCAGTCAGGCCTTGAGTATTGGTGCTGAAAAGGACCGTAGAAATTATCTGTCCACCCCGCTCATTTTACAGATGGGGAAACTGAGATCCAGAGAGGTTAAGGACTTAGTCAAGATCACACAGCTAGTTAGAGGCAAAACTGAGACTAGAACCCAGGTCTTCCTGACTTCCTATTTATTTCACCACACTGCTGCTCAAAAGAGTCCAAAGGAAAGGAAGAGGAAACTGGGACCTGTGATGGGGTCTGCAGACACTGGTCAGTATAGAATCTTCAGTGGGAGAGAAGATCAACAGTCTATAGATAAAGTTGTCTTGGAGAGGCATCTCATATGCCCTTGTAATTCTAATTTTTTACATGTATAATAATGTTTTGCTTCTGATGATTAAAAAAATACTGGGTATATTCACTATGGAAGATTTAGAGACTATAAAAGTATAAAGAAAATAAAACTTAACTATAATTTAAAAATTTTTTAAAGGTCACAAAATAGCAGGTATAAGATGATCTTATTTCCAATTTGGTAATGTGTACATATCATAATAATTTAATTTTTTCTTTCTCTTTTTTTTCCCTAAAGATTTTATTCATTTATTTGAGAGAGAGAACATGAGTGGGGGTGAGGGGCAGAGGGAAAGAGAGAAGCAGACTTCCCACAGAGCAGAGAGCCTGACGCGGGGCTTGATCCCAGGACCCTGAGATCATGACCTGAGCTGAAGGCAGACACTCAACCAGCTAAGCCACTCAGGCGCCCCAATAATTTAATTTTTTCTTTTTTTTTCTTTTTTTTTTTTTTTAAAGATTTTATTTATT